>NW_012267283.1:546368-630148 GCF_000151885.1 Dipodomys ordii | reverse complement strand
CGGGGTTTTTCTTTTTGCTTATGTGGTGCTGAGGAATCGAACCCAGGGCCTCATGCATGCAAGGCAAGCGCTCTACCACTGAGCCACCTTCCCAGCCCTCCTTGTAATATAATACTTAATACATGTCTGCTTAGCCTTATTTCTCACTAATAAGGGCACAGAAACCTTGTTTTTTTTGACTTTGTGACTACAGAAACTTATATAATACTTTACTTCCAAGCATGTTGAGTGAATGCATAAATGCATGAATGAATGATAATTTCCATAGAGAGTCAAGAGTTATTTATCTTTGGGCTGGGAAGGTGGCTCAGTGGTAGAGCGCTTGCCTTGCATGCCTCAGGCCCTGGGTTCAATTCCCCAGCACCACATAAGCAAAAACAAAAAAAAATAAAATCTATATATAAGAGTTATTTATCTTTGAATTCTTTTCACTCTAAAGATAGTTGGGAGCCTGGCACAGTGGCCTCCACCTGTAATCCCAGCACTCAGAAGGGTGAGGCAGGAGAATTGAGAGTTCAAGGCCAACATAGGCTACACAGCAAGAACCAGTCTCAAAAATAAAAACCAAAAGATACTTGCTGTGTAGCTATCTTGGTTACCACCAAGAACTCACCAGCCAGCGTGTTATCTTCACTAGTCCCTAAAGGATTTTCTCCCTTTAAATAAGTCTGCAGTTTCTGGAAACTCATTTGCATGGAGCTGTGTAATTTATATGGTGGCTGGTAATCAGAAGGGAAAGAGCTTGTGGGTGATAACATTCATTCTTAGTCATAAAATAAAAGAGAAACATGACAGTGACATTTCCACCAAGCAAAAAGGTCACCTGGCATTTTGAGGCCCTAATTGCAAGGCTGTTTGCATTCTATTGTCTGTACTTCCTGAGGCTGCCACTGCCCCAGAGGCAGACAGGCTGGCGAGAGAGAGAGAGAGAGAGAAGAAATACAATTTTTTTTTTCAAAATGGCTCTGTGATTCTCAATCAGGGCTGAGAGAGGCATAAGACCCCCAAATGGAATCCCAGATTGGGGAACAGCATAGAACTTCTTTTGATTTTAAAAAATATGTGTGTGTGGTGTTTTGTTTTTCTTTTTTAAAAATACAAAATACAGGATTCAAATGCAATAGGCTAGGATGCTAGGTACCTAGAGAATGTCGGATGGGAAAGCAACCCAGCAAACAAGCTGTAGAACTGAGATGACACTTGGCATATAATTGCCAGCCAAAGGGTATTGCTGGGATTGCGTGTTCAGTGCCATCTGTGTTATGATTTCTACTGCAATTACCAAGGAAGTGTGCTCTGTTTCGAGAGGACTACAGGTTTTTATTTAAAGCAAGTTCGGATTTGATGTGCTACCACATGGCAGAATAGTAGAGGGATTTGCTGAATGTAGGAAGATAAAGAAACTAAGACAATTCTCTTTGGAAACCTGGCTATGAAGGGGATGACAAGAAATAGAGAAATAGGCAAAGTTCTATTTCTTGAAGATGGGAGAGTCTTGAGTGTGTTTTAAAGGCTGATAGACAAGTCCAGCAAAGCATAGAAAGTAGAGGTGCTGGAGGAAATGAACAACAGGTAATCAGTTTTAGTCTGTTTAATGCTACTGTAACACAATGCCGGGACCAGATGACATATAAAGAACAGAGGTTTGTTATCTCATGGTTTTGGAGGCTGTGAAATCCCTGATCCAGATGCTGGCATCTGATGAAGTCTTTCTTGTTTTTATTGGCATGTGACAGAAGGTAGGACAAAAGGGAGAGAGAAGGCCAAGCTACTGTTTGTTGCACAAAGTCTCCATTAAAAGAGTCCTGGTCCCATGAATGAAGGAGGAGCCCTGGTCCATGTAGGCAATACCTGGCAACCCCTGTCACATGATACCACTGCATTGGTAATACATAGAGGACAAATCCTATACAGTGAGTCCACTGAGATCGCTGAGAAGACAGGCGTGAAAGGAAACCTGAGCTCAGGAAGGCAGGAGGAGAAAGGGGACAGGGAGTTGTGTGGTAACGTTGAGAGTTCGAGGTAACAGGTTGCTGAGAGATGGCACAGATGGTCAAAACAACCAAGAGGCAGGAGGAAACAACCAAATCTATTTGCTTGTTTTTTTTTTCTATGTTTGTTGTTGTTGTATATAGCGGGGTACCTTTTGTAGTTGGTGATTATTTTTGGCTTTTTTTTTAGGCAAGGCTGTGGCCCAGGTGGCCTGAAACAGGAACTTCCAGTCTTTCCCTCCTCAGTGCTGGTATGCACTTAGCGATCACTTGCCTGTCTCTGTTTTTGTTATCTCCTCTTTCTCCTTTTCCTCTGTTTCCTCCTCCTTCTCCTTCTCCTCTTCCTCTTTTTTTTTTTTTGTGTGTGTGTGCCAGGTTTAGGGCTTTAACTTAGGGCCTGGATGCACCCAGGTGTGTACTTTTTTTTTTTGCTCACAGCTGGAGTTTAGATTCTAGTACTGTCAAAAATAGAATAAAATGAATGAATGAATTTTAAAAGATATCTGCTATTCCGCTTCTATTTGGAGATTTTGTAGCCATTACCTCAGGCAGAAGTGGACATGACATCCCAACTCAACAACTCAGACAACAGGTGTGTGGTAGGGGTTCTGAATGTTTTGAGGTTGCCATGTAGCAGAGAGAATTATTAGATAAATAGAGGGCTAGTGAGTGACACTCACACTGGGAGACTTCCTGAGGCTAACGTGAGGAAGTGGACAAATAAAAAGTTTTCCTGCATTTAGAACCATCTACTATACAATACTCATGATTGACATGAAATCAGCGACCAAGCCAATTGCAAGGCCCTGAATCTCATCCTAACTCTACTTAGACCCTCTGTGGTCCCTAATTGTAGGCCATGAAGATGATTGCCACTACCAGGATCAACTCTTTGATCATACAAATATACTTGGGTTTTAATCTACGCAAGTAGCCCAGGAAGGGAATAATGGGAATGAGGCCAGGGGAGTGAAAGAAGCACAGCAGAAGACTCTTCTAAGAGAGAGGCCCTAAAAAAATGAGTCCAAGCAGTAGGAAAAAACACTTGCAGTGTGGAACAAACTTACATGCCCTTGACCTGGACAGAGATGGGAAAGACAGTTCTTACCTCCTGCAGAAACAGCCTTGTTGGCATTGAGACACACACAAAAACAAATTTGAGTCAGAAACAGACATCTGAGTCAGCAATGGTATCTGGGTCATGACCTTCCTCCTCATACCACAGATGGTCCTCCAAATAATGCCATCTAGGGGTGTGGATTTGTTTCCTCAACCCACTGAAGAATCAAAAGGTAGGAAAGTGTTAAAGCAGAGAGAGCAAGTTTAGTTCAAAGCAAAAGAAAAGCAATGAAAGTAGCAAAAGACTCTTGAAAGAGAAGGGCCCCCGAAAAGATGAATCTTCCCAAGTTTTCTGGGAGAGTGGCTGTTATAGTACAGGGCTCCTCCTGTATCTTCTCTCTTGGGTTTTGCTCTGATTACTTGCTGGCTCCTGTATGTGCAACCCCAGCTCTTTCCATTGGTTGAACAGACACTCAGGACATTTGGGGAAGAAATGTTTGAGTGGGAACACAAGGTACTCTGGGAAGAAGCGCCATGGTGGAGCACATGTTATCTGCTACATTTTATGTTCACTACTTTTTATTCCAAGCTACCTAACAGTTCCCCTTTTGTTGTATGGGAACTTAGTCACGAGACACAGAGAAGCCACATTTTGAGAGGTTGAATTGGGTCTTTATTGGAGAGCCGGTGACTGCAGGTGGACTCTTATCACAAAGACCTGCAGCCCCTTGAGTACACTTAACATTGTTAGAAAACTGAGCCATTACCAACCAACTAGATCAACTCTAATGGAGAGCTGAAGTGGAATGTCATGGTGACTAGAGGAGAGCCAGGAGACACAAGGCATGGTGTAATGGCACCTGAGCTTGTCTGAGTCTCAATAGGGTCCTGGCCAGGGGGCAGGGTCACAGGCAGCTTGAGAGTTCATGGCCCAAGACTGACAAGTCTGGTAACCTATTGTCCAAGTCCCCACCCTGCCTCTAGGAATTCAGGCATACCCATCACCAGGAGGTGGAACTTACCTGCCTCTAAAACAAGATGGTACCAGTTAAACCCAATTACCTATCTACCACATGGCAAGATGGCACCAGTTAGACCCAATCTCCTTATTTCACTTTTTTCCCCTCAAAAAAGAAGCCAAATAACTGAGTATGGTGGTGCATGCTTACAAAACCAGCACCATTAATGTAGACAAAGTTAACCCAGTGGCTAGGATGTGGCCCCACCCAGTTTCCGGGTTTAACTGGTGCCATCTTGTCTTCATGGTGGTGGAAGGTGAAGTCCCACCTCCTAGGTGATGGGCGTGCCTGAATTCCTAGAGGCATGGTGTTGTGGGGAGGGGGAATTGAACAATAGGTTACTGGACTTGTCAGTCTTGGGCTTTGAACTTGTGAGACTCTCAAGTTCCCTGTGTCCCTGCCCCCTGCCCCTATTTAGGCCCAGACCAGCTCAGGCACCATTAGGTGTCTGTGTGTCTGTGTGTCTGTGTGTCCTGGCTCCTGGCTCTTCTCTGGTCACCATGGATCCCATTTCAGCTCTCCATTTGAGTTGATCTGGTTTGTTGGCATTGCTTTTCTACTCTTTTCTCTCCTGATCTCATGGCTCAGTTTTCTAACAGTGTTAAGTGTATTTGAGGGGTTGCAAGTCTTTTTTTTGGTCGGTCGTGGGGCTTGAACTCTGGGCCTGGGTGCTGACCCTGTGCTCTTCAGCTCAAGGCGAGCGCTCTACCACTTGAGCCACAGTATTCGGGTTTTCTAGTTGTTTATTGGAGATAAGAGTCTCACAGATGTTTCTGCCCCGGCTGGTTTTGAACTGCGATCCTCAGATCTCAGCCTTTTGAGTAGCTAGGATTACAGGTATGAGCCACTGGTGCCCGGTGGGTTACAAGTCTTTGTGATAAGAATCTACCTGTAGTCACCAGCTTTCCCATAAACACTCCCAATTCAACCTCTCAAAATGTGGCTTCTCTGTTTCTCACAACGGAGTTACCTTACAACAATATAAAAATGCTAGGTTTCCTCTCCCTCCAGATCCAGACTTCCTTCTGGCACAAGCCTGGTTCTGATCTCCAGCAATAAATTCCTTTGTCACCTTTAAAAAGTGGTCTTGATCTCTTGTGGTCTATGTTGCCATAATATCATGAGGGTGGCATCAAAGTCTGATGCTAGCTCAAGTGGTAACCAGGCCTTCTTGGACAGTGGCCTTTGAGTTCTTGGGTGGCTGAATCTGAGAAACCATTTTCCAAAGTGGCAGTGTGCCCTGAAGTGAACAGGGTGTTACAGAGCTCAAAGCGAAGTCTCTGCTAAGTGAATTAAAACATTTACATCCTGCGCCTGCAATGGTGAAATCCAGCTCATTCCAGACATGTCCTGAAGGGGTCTTTCCAACTGTACCAATGCAAAGATGTGTATGTATATGTGTGTGTGTGTGTGTGTATGAGAGAGAAAGAGAGAGGGGGGCTGGGAAGGTGGCTCAGTGGTAGAGCGCTTGCCTTGCATGCCTGAGGCCCTGGGTTCAATTCCTCAGCACCACATAAGCAAAAAAAAGAAAAAAGCCGGAAGTGGCGCTGTGGCTCAAGTGGTAGAGCACTAGCCTTGAGCTGAAGAGCTGAGGGACAGCGCCCAGGCCCAGAGTTCAGGCCCCACAACCGGAACCAAAAAAAAAAAAAAAGAGGGGGGGTCACTCTAACTTCCTGGGCTGACTTCAAACACTTGATCTTCTGAATCCCACTGATATATGTAGTAGCCATGAGAGATGATAAATGCCAAGGGATGTAAAATGGAGGATAGGTTCTCAGGGTCTCTAAGAGAGAGCATTCCTTCATTGTAATTAAGCTTTCCAGCATACAGGTGAACAGCCTTAGTGGACACCAGAGTACTCCACCCACCTAAGGATGAATGATCTGCTTCATTCCAACCCAAGGTGAGTCAACAGATAGTTATAAAACAATAGATCTTTAACTTACCTACCCACACCAGTAAAACCATGCTTTAGAGGTCAAATGTAATTCAATAAACATTGCCCACCCTTGGGACTCTGCCCATTGGGCTAGTCCTGGGGTGAGGGGGGAAAACAGCATTCTCTCCTGCCATCACTTTTGTGGCCATCTTGGAATCCAGGAAAGTCAAGACCACCTGCCAGGTATTAAAGACTATTCTAATAAGGTCCCACTGAGCAATCCTGAGATAATGAACTGTCCAACTGCCTATCTGCCCTAACTTGCATATCTTCTCACATCCTGTCACTAATTCTCCTTCTTACACTGAAGGTCAGTGTCTATACCTCCAAAGACAGAGAATGGCTCCAAAGACAGAGTGCTGTCTGCCTATGGCATATCTATATCACGTAATTTCATTTTATTTTTATTTTTTCTGTGCTAGTACTATGTTTTGAACTCAGGGCCTCTTGCTCATTCAGCTTTTTCTGCTCACAGCTGCCATATAATGAATGTCTTTCTCTTCCATATTCCTGGCCTAATATACGTTGCTAGCCCTTTTACTATATTTGAGTCCTGCCTAAATTCCTATTCTGGACTGAGGCTGATTAGTTGTACTAAATTTCTGGTAAGACCACTTCCCAAATAGGATTATAGGTGTAGGCTATCACGCCCAGCTCCACTTCTCTCTTTGGGAATAGAACGTGAACTCTGTGCCATTTTATATTAGGAGTATGTATTGTTCTCATAACTCAATGTTTCTCTCATGGCTCTCTCTCCCTCCCCATCTTAGAAATACCCATTCTAGAGGTTCTTGAAAATATCCTCACCCCTGAATGATCAAAATATAAACCACTGTTTTCTGTCACAATAGGTATCAGTATGGCCTTTTGGCCTAAGTTCTCTTCAAATATTATATGACTGACTGCCAGTCTAAGCTCTGCTCAATGCTATGTGGCATCCCTGATTAAACCCTGATCTGATGAGGTCTCTGTCTTCTTTTCTTTCATCTGCTTGACCTTTCTTAACATATATTCTCCTTTTTTGAGTTTACAGCTAGGAGCTTGCCTTGAATCTCAGAGGAAACACAGCATTGGAATTTCTGAACAATCTTGAAGCTGTTAAGACAATGAGGATTCTTGAGGATGGACTGAATGCACTTTGCATTATGAGATGGCATGTCTTTTGGGGTCGAAGGTGGGGTATTATAGCTTAAGTTGTGATTGGATATTAACTTGACCTAGGGTAGACTTGTGATGGTTAATCTTACAACCTTGATTGGATTGAGAAGCACCTGAGGATTAATGAAGCATACCTCTAGATATCTGTGAGCACATTTCCAGAGAGAATTAGCTAGGAAGAAAAGGATGGCACTATCCAATGGCCTGAGAGCCTGGATGGAATAAAAGGGAAAGAAAGATAAATCCCACAGAGATAGGCATTTCTCGTCCTTTACTTCCTGGTCTCCATGATGTGTACTGCTCTGTTGGACCATAGCCTTCTGCCATGATGGTTAGAAACTTCTTAAACCATGAGCAAATCAAATCATTCTTCCTATTAAGTTGTTTTGCTTAGGTGATTAGTCACAAAGGCTAATACTTCTGGGAATGAAGAGCCTGTGGCTCCCGTGTCAGCAGTGAACTTTGGCACAGCCCCCTGGCCAGTATTCCTGGACATCAACAGGGTTGTCAATGACAGTGGCTCAGGCTGTCAGTGAAACCCCCTCAGGTTTCTTCAGCTTTATGATGGGGATGCCAACACCTTTCCTTTTGTAGATTTGCTATTCTCTCTGGACCTCAAGGTCAGTGCTATCTGAACAGGTTCCTTCTGCAAAGAATTTCAGTACTTTCTTCTCTTTGGGACCCCCAGAACCCTAGGTGGGGGATGTGACTAGCTGCAGGAGATTTGACTGTGTATCTGAAGTATGAATGATACCAGTGGAAACTTACTGGTTGAATGGTGTTTTATCCTATGTCTAAAGACAGGATTATAAGTGTTTGACCTTTTGCTTTAATTCCTGGCAAAAGAAAAGAGTTCTTCTATGTCCTAATCTTAGTGAGGAAATTCCTGGATCCCTTACCAAAACTGCTTAAGTGCTTCCTTTTTATCATCTACCCCTTGGCATGTGCCTTTTGCCTATTTTCCTATAACCCCTCCTGGGCTAATTTGAACCTATAATAGCAGAAGTTGAAGGAGAGAACTTGAGCTTAGCCATATTTGTTGGTTAAACTCATTCCTCACCCCAAGGTGGAAAATGAAATATTATTTCATAAATAGCATTCTGAGAGCTATCGCTGCATGAGCATTTCTGCTGGTGGGAACACACACTTCATTTACATGGGAATCAAGAACACTGTGTGAATCCTTCCTTCATTGGATAGCATTTAAAAAAGGTTAATGTTATTGATATATAGCTAGTTTTCACCATTCACTTTCTTGTGAATTTCCCTACTTGCAAAAAGTTTGTAAGCCACAAATCACTACACAAAGTGCTTTCTTGGTCATTCATGACATGTACAGTGACAAAAATATTTGAGTTGCACCAAGTACAAGTTCCCAGATGAGACTGCACATGCCAACATTCTACCATCTTGTTTTAGCCCTCATCTTTAAGTGTCCTTACTGTGTTCTACTTTATGCTATACTTTTGCATGTTTGTGCTAATTGTTGGGATTTCATGGCTTACAGTGGCCCAAGAGTGTTGTGCTAAAGTTCTGGTTAGTGTTTCTGAGAAGGCTGTTAGGTCACTTGCCTTTAGTATTTTCTTCGAAAGCAGGTATGTCAGGATCAAATTCAGTTTACGCTTTTCTAGTGAAATTAAAAATTTATCTTCATTGTACAGCCTTGCTGGACATATGATTCTTGGCAAATAGTTCTTTTTCCTTCTTTTCTTTCTTCCTTTTGTGAATAATTTTCTTGGCTAATTCCAGTGTTATCCCACTGCCTTTCTGGCTCTCATTGTCTTTGCTTAGTTGTTAGTTTTGTTGTGATTTCCTTCTAAGTAATGAGGTGTGTGTGTGTGTGTGTGTGTGTGTGTGTGTGGTGTGTGTGGAGGGGTGCTGTTAAAATTTTTGACTTTCAACATTTTCCTTATGATGCGTTTCACATTTCTGAGGTTTTCTCCAATCTTCTCTGTTCTTCAGCTTTTCTAATCTTTATTGTTCTTCTGTCAACTCAGCAATACTACTGGGCCTCTCTAGTGAGTTTTTAATGTTACTGTTTTCAACTGTTTTCCAGTTGGCTCCTTTTACTAATTTGTTGACATTTTCTTCAGACTCAGCATTATTGTATCAACTAGTTCTTTAATCTTGTTTCCTATGGTCTGTGAACATGTACATAGGCTACTTTTGTCTGTTTTGCTTTTTTTCTGTACAGGATAAAATTTTCCTGTTGCTCTGCATGCTTTGTAATTTTAGGTTGAAAAGTTGGTATTTTAGAAAATATGTGATTATGGGTCAAACATGTCGGCCTTCTAGGAGGTTGATATTTTCTTACTATGACCTAAATGACTGTGCCATGTCCAGTCTCTGATGTTGCTCTCTGGGGAGGTCAGCTTTGGGTATGCCCACATCACTCTGGAATCAGGGATTTTGGTCCAGCTTACTTTCTCTCTTCTCTTGTCCTGTTCAGCTTTTAAATCACACTGTTGCCTGCTGATTGCGCTATTATTTTCAACCATTCTGGGACATAAATTGCTCTACCGTTTATCCAACCCAGTTCTGGATCTTCAGTGGAATTATCCTGAAACTCACTGAAACAAGAAAGAAGACTATCAAGAGGAGTCTGGCTCAACTCTGGATACAAGAGGAACCAATCAGGATTTACACACTAAGAGCAAGTTGTAAGTTGGTAGGCAGAAGAATGACTAGATCTAAAGGTCATGAAGAATTTCTGCTGATAGCAGGCTAGGATGATCAGGTACCAATGGTGGGAAACAAAGAATTTAATTAGCTATTAAGAGCAATCAGTTATCAAGAGTATTATTATTAAGAGCCTGAGGACAAGTATAAGGATGAAGCAGATCAAGAAAACAATTTAGGCCAGGTGTGGCAGTGTATCTCTGTAATCTCACCACTGGAGAGGCTGAAGCAGGACAATCACCCATTAAGACTGGCTTGGGCTAAATAGTGAGACGGCCTTTTTAAAAAAAAGTTAGCACAGCATGGTTTGGTGGGTTGGGAGTAGCTGGGGTCATCTTAGTTTGCACTTCTTGGCACAGACTCACACCTCACAAGCCAAGGTAAAAGTGAGCAGGAGCCCCATATTCTTGGTAGCCATGGCAAAGAAAAGCCTCTATTCCATGAATATAGTCTGAGCTCAAGAAGGAAGCTCCCACCTCTACCATACTTGGGACTGAGCCTTAGTAACAGATGGCTGGGGGCAGAATGAGGAAAGCTGTTGTTCAACTTTTCTTAGGAGAAAGTTCTCTGGGTGTTAGGGAATGTTTTTGGCCAAACAGTCTTTCGGGAGCAAAGAAGGAAAACAGAGGGAGCTATCTTGATTCAAACACATAGACTTGCCTTTCTGTTTACCTTTAGGATCATTTCCAGAAGCTTTAACTTAAAAATAAAACTGGCTTTCACAAGTTTTACTGGGGAAAGATCATGAGAACTCCTCATACTGGGAGTCAACTTTTGGATTTTTTTTGTCAGTCATGGGACTTGAACTCTGGGCCTGGACACTTTCCCTGAGCTCTTCAGCTCAAAGCAAGCACTCTATCACTTGAGCCACAGAACCATTTCTGGTTTTCTGGTGTTTAATTGGAGGTTAGTCTCATGAACTTTCCCTCCTGGGCTGGCTTTGAACCACGATCCTCAGATTTCAGCCTCCTAAGTAGCTAGGATTACAGGTGTGAACCACCGGCACGGCACCCAGCTTAACTTTTGGAATAATTTTTTTTTTAATTATTTTTCTCTTTGTGGTGCTGGGCAAGTGCTCTCTACTGAGCTCCAAATCACCCTTGGCACAATCTTAAAGACCCAGAGTTAGCAAAGTTGTCCAGAGGTGCGAGATGGAGGACAATATGTATTAGATTTTAAGTGGCTATTTTAACTATGCATGAAAATATTGAAAACTGAAATAACACAAAATGACTTACTCTCCTAAAGTTTAGCCTGAAAAAAACTGCTAAAGATGATTGTTGTAGCCAGGCGCTGGTGGCTCATGCCTGTAATCCTAGCTACTCAGGAGGCTGAGATCTGAGGATCGCGGTTTAAAGCCAGCCCGGGCAGGAGACACCGTGAGACTCCTATCTCCAATAAACCACCAGAAAACTGAAGTGGTGCTGTAGCTCAAGTGGTAGAGCGCTCACCTTGAGCTGAAGAGCTGAGGGACAGCGCCCAGGCCCAGAGTTCAAGCCCCACAACCGACAAAAAAAAAAGAACTCTTCTGTTTCTTTGGCTTTTGGCCTCTAGGACTTCCTTGGCCTAGTGACTTCTCTCTCCAGACCTCTGGTATTAGGGATTGAGTTATAGCCTTGGCTTCCTTGGTTCTGAGGTCTTTAGACTTCCACTAAAAAACAATATAGGTCTCTATAGTTATGTGAGCCACTTCCTCTACTAAATCCTCACATTACCTGTCATCTATCACTCCTTTCCTTCCTTCCTTCCAGTTTTTTGGAAAACTTATAAAGCCCTAATGGTTGATGCCTCAAAGTGCAAATTTATATGAAGATAGGACCTTTAAAGAGGTAAAATAAGGCTATATGGATGAGCCCTAATTAGGGAGAAGAGAACACACACCAGGATAGGGAATGGAGGTTAGAAAGAGACGAAACAAGCCAGTATAAAATATTTGATTCTGCCAGGCACCACTGGCTCACACCTGTAATCCTAGCTACTCAGATCTGAGGATCAAAGTTCAAAGCCAACCTGGGCAGGAAAGCCTGTGAGACTCTTTTGTCTCCAGTTAACCACCAGAAAATCAGACATGGTGCTGTGGCTCAAATGGTAGAGTGTTCACCTTGAGCTTAAGAGCTCAGGGACAGTCAGTGCCCACATCCAGAGTTCAAGCCCCACAAAAAAAAAAAAAAAAATCCAAGTAAAAATGGGATCATGTGGGTGATCTCCCCACTTTGCCTACTTAAAAGTCTTCCAGTATAGCCCAGGCTTGTCTCAAACTTCCAATTGTTCTGCTTCTGTTTCTCCCATGCTGGGATTATAGGCATGTCTTTGTAAGAATACATGAGGACATAGACATGAACAGAGGAAGCCTATGGGAAGGTAAGGGAGAAGACCAAGAGGAGATGTACTGAAAGAAAACAGGGTTCACATCTTCATTCCAGATTTCCAGGACCCACCCTACACTTGGAGATACACTGTGTTTTTTTTTTTTTGTTGTTGTTGTTGCTGGTCATGGGGCTTGAACTCAGGGCCTGGGCCCTGTCCCTTAGCTTTTTTGCTCGAGGCTGGCACTCGACCATTTGGGCTACAGCTCCAGTTGCAGCTTTTTTGGAAATTACTTGGAGACAAATTTCCTGCCCAGGCTGGCTTGAACCATGATTCTCAGATTTTAGCCTCCCGAGTAGCTAGGTTTATAGGCATAAACCACCAGCACCTGGTGAGAGATAAATTTTTTTTTTTTTTGCTTTTTTTTTTGTTGGTGTTGGGGCTGTCTCTCAGCTCTTCAGGTCAAGGCTAGTGCTATACCGATAACTTGAGCCACAGCACCATTTCTGGTTTTCCGGTGGCTTATCGGAGATAAGAATCTCATGGATCTTTCCTGCCCAGGCTGGCTTTGAACTGCAATCCTCAGATCTCAGCCTCCTGAGTAGCTAGGATTACAGGTGTGAGGCACCAGCACCCGGCTGTGATTCATTATTAAGAGCTAGATTCCTTAAATGTGTACAATATGAAATACATTTTCAGTTAAAATTTTTAAGCTTTCAGCAGAAACATTCCCTTATTCAATGTTATTCAGGTTAGCTGTGGTATTCTTCAAGAGTACATAAGCACCACAATACTTCAAGTTTATGATGTTAGCAGTATGTGTAGTATAAAAGTGCAGCATATACATGCACTAGAATACTACATCAAGTCCATGAGACCTGGGTTCCAGGATAGGCTCTGCACTAACTGACAGTTGAACTGTGTCTTAGGCTCCCTTAAGCTAAAAATTACTGGGCTCCTGATGTTTTTGAGCCCTCTACTGTACTGTATAAATGCTTCCAGTTAATCAAGTTGATAAAAGCTTCATTTAGTTATGTTATCATTTTCTGCAAATAAATACTTTTCTTGCAAATAAATATTTACTTAAGTAGCCAGTAACGGTTATGGAAATATTCAATTTTACAGGTAAGCCAACAATGACTGTAGAATTACCTCATGCTCTATTTCTTTAAAACATACTTCTAAAAGTAATCACTTATAAGAGATTCTTGAGAGTAAAAGACAAATTCTCAGACCCTGATAATCCAAGACTTCCTTAAAGAATCAAGAAGTAAAAAACATGTTTATGTTCAAATCAGTTGGTAACTATGTTAACTTGTTAAGAAGGCAGAAACTCAAGGACACAAAATTGGTCTGAGTCACAACCTCCATGTCTCAGTGTATGTATACTAATCCTATAGGGAAGACAAAACTTGCCCAAAGTTGAAGTTTCACTTGCGTCTGGCCCTTTTAGTCACAAGGATAGCAGGAGAGAGAGAGTTTGAGCAGGAAGCACACTAATGTATACTGTACTAAAGGCCCAACAAGAAGGTACATAGTGAGATTAGAAAAGTTTGCTCCTCAAAATGAGAATTGTTTACTAAAAAAGAAATAGTTATATTCTGGGTTTGTCTTAGCTTTTAAAGCTGTTTTAATACATTTTTCTACTGTTTATAACAAGCTGAGTTGAAGGGCTTATAAAAAAAAGAAAATGTAACAGTGTTAGAATTACAAGTTAGACAAGGGGAACCCGAGGTACAGACAAGAACACAGAAAAAATTTAAGAGAGTACAGATGTCATGACATTTATTAAAAGGCATGCTACAATGTTGTATGTGTTAGGAAAAGATTTAGAGATATCAAGTAATAGTAGTAAGCAAATACAAACTGAAGAAAAACTGAGTATATTATAGTGTACAGAAGCTTGAATTAACCATGCACTACGCATTTAGAAAATATGTTTTAATATTTTATCTTCTCTCTGCATTTATAACATAATTCACTTCAACAATGACAGAATCCTTTTCTTCCAAAGCCACAAACTGTATTACAAATGAAAGCTGGTACTGCTGCTTATCAAAATATACAAGACAATTGATGTTTCATATAAAACCACTTTACATGTTAACTTGTTCCCAAAAACCATTTTTCTTTTTTTGGCCTGGTTTTAAAAAAACGTTGTTATAAATATTTACAGCATTTTCTTCTATTAGATGAACATTCTTACAAACAGAAAAAGGGATTTTAATGAACAGACCACGTAAAACACAAGACAATGTCAGAGACTTCTAGCTGTGCTATATTTTTTCCTTTAAATACAGTACTGAAAATGTCCTTCAAACCCTTGTTCATCCTAGTCCATTCTGTTCACCTTTAAACTCCCATTTTCTCTAAGTAGTCTATTCACCTATAAGAAATAGAAAATAAAGGCCGCTCTGCACTGGGTCTTTTAGAAAGGAGCTTGGGGAAAAATGCTTCACAAGGAAAGAGTTAAAACCAGAACAGTCAGTCTTTGGTCAGAGCAATGAGGTGACATTTTGATGCAAACTTTGCTTGGTCAGCAATCTTTATAATTAGTACTTTCTGGATAAGGGATGAATTTTTAGAAGATACAGGTAATGATGAATGGCAATAGAAAAAAAAAAGGCCAGAGTATGACTTAACTTTTTTAACAACACCAAAAATATTTAAATATTTGTTCATACAACTACAACATAGATCCCAGAACCGAAGATAGCAACACAAAAATCTATTGACAATGTTAAAATAAGCTTGCCATAAGCAGCTTTCAATCTTGACTATTATCACCAAGGTCACTGGACCAGAGAAATATCCCTGTTTTCTGGAACACATGCCTCAGGTTGCAAAAGCTAGGGTGACTACTATCACAAATAGTTAAGAGCAGCTCTGTTCTTCAACCAGCACAATTCTCTATACTGAGTATTATGTGATAAAGGCCAAAGTGTAACCGAGATTGCATTCATACAGTTACAATTATTTGCTTCTATGATGAGTCTGTGGGACAACATTCTTTTAAAAACTATACGTATTTCCTGAAAACCAGAATACTGACACTACTCTCAAACAGGAAGAAAAAGTCAATTAAGACTACTGAAGAAGGCACATAAACTTTGGTCCTGTTATGTTTTTATCCCTTTATAAAAACCCCCAAATGAAGAGTTTAGTAGTTTTTTTAAAAAAAATTTAAGCCATTTACAAGTAGCTGTAAAGATTTGCTCTGAAAAAAGACTGCAAATAGTCTTACAGATACCAAAACAACTCTTCAAAGACAGCTAAGCTACACCTTAAAATTGTGTACAGTCTAAAATTGTTTTAGCATGATAGTAGAATATCTGAAGTCTGGCAGTTTTATTCTCATTTACAACTGATCAAAGACAAAGGAAAGGCTAAAGAAAGACACTTTTTACAGAGTCATGCTCTTTTTGGTTTTAAAAATAGCAGTACACATTAGGTTTTCTAAGAGATAGGCTAAAAATTTGGCAAACAGGGTTTTAAGTGATTCATTAGAGCAAAAATGTTACTTTGTATCATTATTTCCCAAAATATTTAATGGGAACAGAAGGGAAAAGGCATGGTAGGAAATATACTCATATATGAACATTGTCTGATGGCATGGAGACTTGAGACATATCTATCAGACGGATCAGAGTCAGAGTACTACTAGCCAATTTTCTTCCTTTCTGAAACAAGTCATGCTCTGTAGTGAGGCTGGCTACTTGCTGTGTAGCCCAGGCTGGGCTTACAAGCTTACAGCCCCCACCCCCCCGTCCCCCGCCTCCCCAGTGCTGAATTACATACAGGAGTATGCCACTGTGTCTAGCTCATGAGAGCTAATTTTTAAACTGAAATAGAATGATGACTACCACATCAAGTGACGAAGCCTCAGAAGGCTGTGATCCATAAAAAATTAAGCAAGCAAAAACAGTGGCTCTAACATCTGAGTGCAAACATTACTAGAAATAATTGATTACAATATTTAGACCTAGGACTATGACATTCTATAGGAGCTACTGAGCAATTATGAAACTTTCCAGTAAGTTACTGAATAAGATAATTGTTTTTCTAAATTTATCTTACATAAAACACATTCTACTGCTAGGTAAATTATTCAAATCTCAAAGTAAAGCATTTTGGCATAAATTGCTATTTGTTAAATGTATACTGCTATTTTTTAAGTCCTGAATATATATACTTTCTGTAAAAGTCAAGATAACCTTGAAAAGTGATATGACAATGCTCCTTAAAATAAAGTAAATAAACTTAAAAATAGGATACTACCACAGATCAAGAGCAATAGACCACTGCTTAGAAGGTACTGAATAAATGCATGCCAAAACAAAACTACACAGATTAAATTTTTTCCACCACCCTGATATTTAAAAAATCTTTTTACAAAACTACACCAACACAAATACTGTAGACCTCTATAATTCAAACAGTGAAGAGCTCAATATGGACCATATCCATATGCTACAGCTAATTTTAGACACAATCTGATGGCTTCAAACATGCTCTTTAAAACCCCCATTTTTCTATCTGAATTTGGTTAATTTTCTTTGTCAATAAATTAACATGTATGTAATGTGCATATGTACATACATTAGAAGAGTGTATGTATATACACTTATTTATACACACACGTGCACACACACATATCTACATAAATCCCTGAAAAGGATTCCAATGTTCTCTCCCAGATTTAAAGGCCATTCCCTAATTCAAAATTACATTCAACACCAGTATCATCCTCTTCTATCAGTAACTTTTGCTACACTTATGCTGGATGTTATGTGAATTATGAATTAATAAATAGTAATTGCCAACTCAAATCAAATGAAGCAATTCAATTTAACATGACACTGACAAATCAAAATAGTGTCCATCTGTGTGGGGGAAGTAAATCTGGGGAGATTAAAAAACATTTTTTTTTTACTACACCCCTACTCAGTGTTCAGTTAAAAAGAAATTACACATACACGTGGGGGAAAAACCTAAACAGATAAATTATTATACCCGTCTATTCAGCCAATGCTAAATTGATACATCTGAAAGATTTCAACTCAAGTATCTGCCTTCGTATTCTAGCTCCTGACCAGTCTTGGGTAAATTGATTTTTTTTTAAAAAACAACCTATAATTATCTCTGTATACCTGTTTTTCTATAATTTTTTTTTAAAAAGCAAAACAAACCACAGAAACAAAAACAACCCCTTTTATGTTCAAATTAATGACTGGAACTGAGTAAAAAAGAATGAGATTCTTCTTTTTAAAAATTGAGATGAGTTACTCTTTGAATGTGAAGTGTGAAAGGGGTGAAACAAAACTGATCCTTTTGACAATTTATACTTTAAATCTGATCAAGCATTGAAGGAACAGTTCCTTGCTAAAAAGAAACCATTTTATATTATACAATCATTGAAGCAAAACAGTAAAATGTACTCTTAACATTCAATGAAAACGAGAGTACAATAAACAACCTACCTTCTCAGACACCAAATATGTGGGCACTCAGCAACAAAGTTACATTAACAAAGCAAAGCAAGATCTAGCTTGAGTACTGAGAAGGATTCAGTAATCCTGAAGCAAATTCTACGGACAATAAAGATTCGGCAACATCCAGAAACTGAGATTGCAGTTCTATAGTCCCAAGTCTGTGTATGGTAACTACAATAACCACAATAAAAAGTCTCCAAGTATGTACTGTTATTCCAAAACCATTTGTCTTATTCACCCCATCTCTGCACCAAAGCACCAAAAATTGGAATAGAAACATTACTTATTGAAAACCATTTTAAACTGCAATGAAAAAACTTTAAAACTCTTACCAAAACAGGGAAAGAAAAAAAAACCAAAACACTCACCAAGCCCACAGTATCTTTCAAGATATTTAAACTCTAACCTATTGTATTTTAAGCACATAATAAGGCACATAAGAAATTAAGTAAATACACAGTAATTTTGATAAAGTATTAAGAGATTATAGTGGTACAAAAAACCCTTGAGATTAAATTCTTTTTAAAAGAAGACCTTACCAAAAATAACTTTTAAAAAATCTGTCAAACCATATGATAGACCTGAATATTTTCCTTAAGACTGTAAACGTTTTTCTGAAAACTATAAAAAAGTAGTTTATAAGTAGGATTATTTTCCAAGATTATATTCTATTACCTGACAAGTGTCATTTTGAAATTTAAAACCTGATTTTTCTAATAAAATTACTAATTATTGACATCTTAATAGATTCTGGTTGGATTCCACTTAATATCCCTGGGGACAGTAAGATTTTATTTTTCCAAAGTCTTAAAAAGGTAAGGTATATAGCCAGTTATGAGTGGCTCATGCCTGTAATCCTGATTACTCAAAAGGGTGAGATCTGAGGATCAAGGTTTGAAGCCAACCTCAGAAGGAAAATCTGTGAGACTCTGATTTCCAATTAACCACCAAAAAGCCGGAAGCGGAGATGTGGCTCAAGTGGTGGACTACTAGCCTTGAGTAAAAAAGCTCAGGGACAGTGCCTAGGCCTTGAGCTCCGAGTTTAAGCCCAGGTTGGGCACATATTTTTAAAAAAAGTAAGATATGCATTATTCAAAGGAGTGTCATACAGTGAACAAAAGAAACATGAAGAAAACATGCACATTTATAAATCTGCTTCCAATACAACTCAATGTGTTTATGTATATTAACTATCAATATAGATGGTAAATATTTAATATAATTTTCCAAGCAAACAATCTCCTACAGGGGTCAAAATTCTAAACCATAAAGTTAAAAACTTGGCTGTAAGTGATTTAAATTACTTACATCAAGTAATTTTAAAAGTCTGTAATTGTCTAAATTTCTTAAAGTACAAAGGAGTTTATAAATGTTGTATAAGGCTGATCTGGACCCAAACTAAAAGAAAGTCTGCTCTCATGAAATATGATTTATCACAAGAAATTACTGAAGAAGTATTTTTCCTGATTTTTTTTCCTTCCTGAAGGTTATTTTCATAGAAATCATGGTACAAAGGAAAAGCAAACCTTTGATTATTTATGGGAGCAAAGGGAAAAATGGGGAAAAAAAAAGAACATCTCTTGTTTGAATGTACTTGAATATCAAACTCTGAAGGAGTTATTTTTTGTTAAAGAGGCAGGATTGGTCTTGAGCTGCTTCAGTCTATGTCTGAAGGTTCTATTGTACTTATGGTCCAGTTTGAGGAGAAAGATTCACAGAGATGTCAGATTGTGGATTTTGAGAAGGAAACTCGGAGGTGGTGATTTTCTCCAAGATCGTGATTATGAAGCTCAATGAGGGCCTGGATTGCTTCTTCTACAGATCCCAACTGAATGAGTGCCATTTTGCGATCTTTCCTGAAAATGATATAAGAAATATAAGAATATTTAAAATCAATTTTGTTCCCAACTTTCTCTGCCCTGAAGACATCACTGAACTATCTTTAAAATGGCTGAGCATTGGTGGCTCACGCCTGTAATCCTAGCTACTCAGGAGGCTGAGATCTGAGGATGGTAGTTCAAAGCCAGCCTGGGCAGGAAAGTATGAGAGACTCTTTTTTTTTTTTTTAAATTGTGAAAATACCGTAAAGAGGGGTTACAATTACATGGGCAAGATAACAAGTACATTTCTTATCAAGCATTGTTGCCTCCTCTGTTTCCCCTTCCCATACCCCCTCCCCCCCACCTGATCCTCCCCACCCCCATCCCCCGGCCCAGAGACTCCTATCTCCAATAAACCACCAGGACACTGGAAGTGGCGATACGGCTCAAGCAGTAGAGTGCTCACCTTGAGCTGAAGAGCGCAGGGACAGTGCCCAAGCCCAGAGTTCAAGCCCCACGACTGATTAAAAAAAAAATTGTATAGCATGTTAAATAATGTTAATGTATTGAAAAGACTTACTGGAAGAATTTAAAAGCCTTCACCAAACATCCAGCTTCTGTGAAAAGGTTCTTCAAATCATCCATTGTAACAGAAGGGCTGTGAAAACATCAAAGAGCATCAGCTATATTAGCTTGGATACTCAGCTGAAGCATAGATTAATTTTGGTAATCATCAAATCTATAGCATTTTCTAGTTCAAACAAAATTATTTAGCAATGTAACAAAAGACATGTTTTGAGTGTGTTGAGGAGTATGTTCGAGACTGACATGTCCTCAAACAATGAAATTCAGTCTTTGATGAAGACCATGGCAAGTCTTTGGCATTATCTTTATTGACATTTTGGTTTTATATAAGGCTAAAAAGAACAACCACCAAAACCACTTTCTGTATGTATTCTTTCAAGGTCATTATTATTGTTATTGGCTTTAGTAATTCACTAACTCTAGTACTTCCAAAGTTACTTAACTGGCTCTAAATTGTAGGCTATAGTCCAGAATTCTACATTTATGAATTTCAGGGTAATACTGAATGTAGATATTGACAGCTAGGCTCTAAAATGATAATCATAACTTTTGAATACTTTCCTCTTGTACTGAAAAGAGATTTTTCTCTATAATCCTTGAGGTATATTAGAAATGACTTATGTCCCATCAGACATGAGAACACTAATGCCCACATCTTTGGATTCCTGATTCACAGCATGAGATAATGAGTATTTATTACTGTGTTAAGCTGTTAAGTTTTGGGGTGATATACTATATAGTAGATAATTGACACAGTAGTCTATCACATTAGAGTCAACTGACTTCAAAAAGCACAATCTTCTCATGACAACCAGCAAAGGACAGTGCAGAAGCACCACTGGTTCTGCAGGAAGGCAGACCTGAGCTCAGATTATATTCCTCACTCACTAGTGCTTGATAGATCATTGTGAGTAAATTATTTTGAATCTCATTTCCACTACAAAAACAAAAAACAATTACATCTTACTTCCGAAGTTATTATAAATAAACTGATGTACGTGGATAGCTGTCATTTTTTTCTATAACATCCCTCTAAAGACACGTGCTTTTTTTTTTAACAAATCTAAAAATTTCACTTTATCATCTAAACTGACTTCATATTAACTTATACTATGATTTTGGGGAGGCATATTTTCACATAATTTCACTCAGGAGATCACACATGATTTAAATACAACTGATAAAAATGCAGGATTGTCTGAGAATATCTCTGAGCTGTATAAACATACACACGCATGAAATAAATTTGCTTTGGATATTTTTGGGGGAGGGGGAGAACTGGTTCTTGGCCAAAAGTACATGTAATAAATCCATGAGTAAGGCAGGCTTACTGTCATTACAAGGAGACAGGAAATAAATTGTTTAATGGATAAGGAGTTTGAATTCAGGATAATGAGGAATCTACAGTTGGAAATGCACAATGATATGAATGTATTTAAATGCGAATGTGCACTGTACCACAGGCATTAAATAGTTAAAAAAGTATATCACATGTAAATGTTATGAAAATTTTAAACTTTATTTTTGGTGGTAGTGGGACTTGAATTCAGGGCCTCATAGTCACTTAGCTTTTTCCACTCACAGCTACCACTCTTCCATCAGCACCTAGAATTCAGAAAATAGTTGAACTCTCTCTCTCTCTCTCTCACACACACACACACATTTTTTAAAGTGCAGGATCTTGCACTAGCTAGGCAGGTGCTCTTTGTGACTTGAGGCATACCCTCTGTCCTTTTTGTTTAGTTATTTTTCAAACAGTGCCTCATGTTTATGCCTGGCAAGCTCGGACTGTGGTTTCCTACTTAACCCCATAGCTGGGATGACAAGAATGTGTCACCACACTGAGCTTTACTAGATGAGATGGGGCTTGTCTACATTTTTGCTTAGGCTAGATGAACAACTTGTACCACTTTGCTTCTTGAGTAAGAAGGATGATAGATACCATTATGCCTAGCCTCAGGATATATTTTGAGATTCTATATAAGAATATAATGAAAAGAGCTGATATGTAGCTCAATGGTATAATGTTTGCCTAGTCCTGGGTTTAATCTGCATTATAGGTTTGTTTTTTGTTTTCTTTCTTTTTTTTTTTAAGTAAGCCGGGTGCCCATGGCACACGCCTGTAATCCTAGCTACTCAGGAGGCTGAGTTCTGAGGATCATGGTTCAAAACCAGCCCAAGCAGGAAAGTCTGTGAGACTCCAGAAAACCGGAAGTGGCGCTGTAGCTCAAGTGGTAGAGTGCTCACCTTGAGCTGAATTGATGAGTGACAGCACCCAGGCCCAGAGTTCAAGCCTCTCGACCAACCAAAAAGAAAAGCAAATTTTAAGAGGCCCATTAGGCTAGTACACACTAATAAACAGCTAAATTTCTAGATTCATGTACTCTAGATTATTTCTTTTACCTTGAAGTAATTTCTATAGTTTCCTAGGTAGAATGAAGTTTGACATATGGCCTGATTCAGATTAAAGGTCTCTCTTGACAGCTAGCTGTACACCAGAAGTGATGCTGGGAAGTTAACATTAATTTGTATAGTTATTTTTCTTAGTATGCTCATATACATATTCTTTTTTTGGGGGGGTCCGGTCGTGGGGCCTGAACTCTGGGCCTGGGCGCTGTCCCTCAGCTCTTCAGCTCAAGGCTAGCACTCTACCACTTGAGCCACAGCGCCACTTCGGCTTTTTTTTTTTCTTTTTTCTTATGTGGTGCTGAGGAATCGAACCCAGGGCCTCAGGCATGCAAGGCAAGCGCTCTACCACTGAACCACATTCCCAGCCTCTCATATACATATTCTTAATGATGCTCTAAAACTTTTAAGGACAGTCACTCCCATGCCCTTTAACATTTTGTACACAGACATATATATGGCAGCACCCCCTACAGCTTTTATCTATCCCTTCTTTCAAAGCTTGTTCTTTTCATGTACTAAGTTAAAATATACAGAAGCTCTGGCTTTTTTTTTTCCCCTAGGGGCTTGAACTCTGGGCCTGGGTGCTGTCCCTGAGTATTTCAGCTCATGGCAAGTGCTCTACCACGTGAGCCATAGTGCCACTTCCTGTTTTCTGGTGGTTAGTTGGAGGTAAGTCTCACAGACTTTCCTGCCAGGGCTGGCTTTGAACCATGATCCTCAGATCTCAGCCTCCTGAGTACCTAGGATTACAGGCGTGAGCACCTGGTACCTGGCAGAATTTCTGGCTTTATACATCAAGATTTCATGAATTAGAATAAAGGTTTTCTTTAAATGGCCAGATAATTAATATTCTAGGCATTGTGGGCTATGCAAACTACTCAAGTTTTGCTCCTGTCACTCAAAAGCAGCTGCAACCTGGGCGCCAATGGCTCACGCCTGTAATCCTAGCTACTCAGGAGGCTGAGCTCTAAGAATCATGGTTCAAAGCCAGCCTGGGCAGGAAAGGCCATGAGACTCTTTCTTTATCTCCAATTATTCACCAATTATTCTCAAATTATTCACTATGGCTCAAGAGTGGTAGAGTGCTCACTTTGAGCTGTAGAGCTCAGGGACAGTGCCCAGGCCCAGAGTTCAAGCACAAAAAAAAAAAGAAGCAGTGGAGACATTATGTAATAATACCTATTAAAAATAGTTTCACATCCAACTTCATGAAAAGCAAAATCTGAGTATGTAATTTTCTCATACAATAGTTATGCTTTTTTCCCCCAATTACTTTAAAATAAATAAATTATTCTTGGCTTAATGACTATAACTTAACAGCCATGGGCTTCAGTATGTCAATTTTAATAAAACACTGGGTAATAAAGAGACCTGTAGAAAGAATGATCACAAGAAATACACTTTCATCAAATGTTTAACTATATTATGCCAGGCACTAGGTGTCTCATGCCTGTAATCCCAGCTGCTTAGGAAGCTGAGATCTGAGAATCACAGTTCAAAGTCAGCCAAAAGTCCTTAAGACTCTTATCACCAATAAACCACTAAGAAAAAGCTGGAAGTGGTGCTGTGGCTCAAGTGGTAGAGCATTAGCCTTGAGCAAAAGAAGCTCAGGGATAGAACCTAGGTCCAGAGTTCAAGCCCCAGGACTAGCAAAAAAAAAACAAAAAAAACTGTATTATTTATCTGATTTTGATGTATTCTTAAGTCTTTCCTTCTACAAAGAAATGGACAAGTATGTACCAGTGAAATAATAGTGTGTATGCTTATTTGCTGAAAAGTTAACTGAAAAGCAACTAACTGAAAGTCTCTATTTGAAAGTTTTGAAACTTCTGTTAACTTCTACTTTTAGAGAATATGACTGGAGATATATCCTCCTAAGGCATGACAGAAAAAAATGATCTTAGAAGAAACTGGTGACATGCCAGTTCTTTGTGTAACAGTACAGAGGCTTGAACTCAGGACCTCACATTCTTGCTTGGTTTTTGCTCAAGGCTAGTGCTCTAATATTTGAGCCACACGTCTACTTCTAGCTTTTTGCTGGTTAAGTGGAGACTAGAGTCTTTTGGATTTTTCTGCCCTGCCTGGATTTAAGATCTGAATCCTCAGATCTCATCCCTCTTAGTACCTGACTCCAGCCAACTTTTTAGTCAGAATCTTCAGAACAATTGGGTCTCCCAAAACATAGTATATGTTACTAAATCACCTAAATAAATAACTTATTAGGTACATACGGAATGTTGGACAGATGCAGAGTAGCTGATGGTGGAAAGATATTCTGGAAGTTTTTAGAACCAGGCTTTTTAAATCGATGCAAAGGACTATTGCTGAAATCCTTAGTCAGACCTTGGTCTTCTTGACCTTCTCGAGGAAGCTGAACTGCTTGGTGTTTGGAGAGTGTAGCACGAAGGACTTTTCCATAAAGTCTCTGACCACTTAAATGGTTCATTGCTATTACATAGGAAGAAAAGAACAAAACTTTTTGAGTACTAAGATAGTCAGTACTAAATTGCCATAAATTATTTTCGCTGAGTTATTTAAAATTATAGCCAGTTTAAGGATTAAGAGGGTTTTAAATCTAAAAACCTTTAGGGAATTACACTTAATGACTTCATTTTCATTTTATTATTTGTTTTGTTTTGGTTTTTTTTTTGGGGTCTGGTCATGGGGCCTGAACTCTGGGCCTGGGCGCTGTCCCTCAGCTCTTCAGCTCAAGGCTAGCGCTCTACCACTTGAGCCATAGTGCCACTGCCAGCTTTTTTTTTTTCTCTGCTTATGTGGTGCTGAGGAATCGAACCCAGGGCCTCATGCATGCAAGGCAAGCGCTCTACCACTGAGCCACCTTCCCAGCCCTCATTTTCATTTTATTATAATGAAAGCAATTTAAACAGAAACAAACCAAACAAATAACTACCTTCCAAGTAGAGCACTAGAAAGTGCCAGAGTACCTGAAACTTAACAAGTACTTAAAAAACTAAACTGAGAATAAATACTAATATTATCCTAAGAAATACTATTTTAATAGCAATATTTTAAGAGCCCCTGTGACAGTGAGGACATGGAATGACATTTCTTACACCACATTATTAGGAAGCATATCCAGACACCTAGTTTCGAAGGAAAAGAAATAACCATACATAAAATGGGACAAAGTAAGTCATGTTTATTAGTTTAAACAAAAGCCCTATAGTCAAAGCTATAAACATTAACAATATGTTCAGGTACAGAGATAAACCAGATAAAAAGTACTCAGTTTTTGTAATATGAAGTATCAATAGGTGCAGAAAAAAGAATGAAGACACTGTAGTAAGAAAACATTCTTGTAAAATTACGTTCCTACTAATTATGTATTTGCTATTTTGAAGAAAAATGCACATATAGAAAGGGCAGGTTATCATTGTCATCATTATAATCATCAGTACCTAGCTGGGCTTGATTTGCATCTGCCATCTGAACCAAGGCATTTTCTTTCTTATTAAACATAATTTTCACTCGATGCACATCACCATATACTCCTGATTAAAACAAAACACAGGGTTAATGCTTGATTGTGTAGTTTAGTTAATTTTACTAACATATTCAAGGGTTTATGTTTTTCATACTATTAATCCCATGGTTATTGCACACATACTTTTCCAAGTTCCAGATCTATTCAAACAGTCAGTTTTTCACCCTTCAAATTTATTATATCCAAAGCATTCATCCTCTTACCCCTTCCAACTTCCAGTGTTGGCTAAATATGGATAAACATCACATACATAAAAGCTACATACTATGAAATTTTAATCTACAGATAAATTTACGGAAGGCTTACACCGTATATAACACTCTCTCTTTTCCATTCAGTATATTACAATATATAGCAGTTTGTGTTACATGGCATGACTGATGTTATAAAAAAAACTCCTCCAAACAGCAGCATCATTATTATATAACGCAGGGGAAAATAGCTATTTCAAGACACACAAAAGACAGGTGGTTATCAGTACCTAAAGAAACTTTTAAAGATTAAAACAAAGCAGGGTGCCAGTGGCTCACACTTAAAATTGCAGCTAAGGAGGCTGAGATCCAGAGGATTGAGGTTTGAACTCAGTCTGGACAAGAAAGGCTCCAAAATAAACAGCATAAAGCAGAGCTGGAGGCATGGTTCAAATGGTAGAGTGTCGCTATGAGCAAAAGAACTGAGTGTGAAGCCTGAGTTTCAGCCCCTGTAGTAGTGTGCATGTACACACACATGCATGCACACATGTACATACACAGGCACACAAAGAAAAAATACAAGTATCTGCTGCCTTCATAAAAAATGACAAATGGCTAAAGTAGATACTAAAATAGTAATTAAAGCAGGTGAGTTGTATGCTTATAATTATTCTTCAAAATGTTAAAAAAAAAATCTATCAAGCTGGGCTCTGGTGGCTCATACCTGTAGTCCTAGCTACTCAGAAGGCTAGATCTGAGAATCAGGGTTCAAAGCCAGTCTGGACAGGAAAATCTGTGAGACTCCTTATTTCCAATTACTCCCCCAACCCCCACACAAATAAAAGGCAGAAGTCGGGAGCTGTGGCTCAAGTGGTAGAGCCCTATCCTTGAGTAAAAAATGCTCAGGAACGGCACTTAGGCCCGGAGTTCAAGTCCTTAGAGCAGCACACATACAAACACAGACACAGACACACACAAACACACACACAATAAAATAGTATTTAAAAAATCTATCTAGCTGAGTGCCAGTGGCTCATGCTTGTAATCCTAGCTACTCAAGAGGCTGAAACTTCAGAATTGCAGTTCAAAGTCAGCCCCTGGGAAGAAAGTCTGTGAGACTTTATCTCCAATTAACTACCAAAAAGTTCAAAGCAGAGCTGTGACAAAAGTGGTAGAGTGCTAGCCTTAATAAAGCTCAGGGACAGAGCCTACACACTGAGTTCAAACCCCAGGACCAAAGAGGCTGGGATTTGAGGGTTTCAGTTTGAAGCCAGCCAGGGCAGAAGTCTGTAAGACTCTTATCTCCAATTAACTACCAAAAAGCAGGGGTGGATCTGTGGCTCAAGTGGTAAGTCCTAACCTTGAGCAAAAAAAAAAAAAAAAAAGCACAGGGACAGTGCCAGAGCATCAAGTTCAAGCCCCAGGACCAGCAAGAAACCATCCCTCTTCCCCCCAAAACCACATACCCCCCATACCCCAAAACACTTCACAGAACACAAAAAAACAACAAAATAAAAAACCCAAACCCTATCATGCCTGTCATCCTCACTTCTCAGGAGGCTAAGACAGGAGGATTGTGGTTTGATGCCAAAGCAGGCAGGAAAGTCAATGAGATTCTTATCTTCAATTAACCACCAGAAAACTGGAAGTGGTGCTGTGGCTTAAAGTGGTAGAGCAATTGCTTTGAGCAACAAGTCAGGGACAGTGCCCAGACCCTGAGTTCAAGCCCCACAATTGGTGGAAAAAAATCAAAAACTATCCAAAAACAAACAAACAAAAAACCCCTCTATTAAACAGCTGGGTACAGCGAAGTATACCTGTAATCTCAGCTATTTAGAAGGCTAAACAGAAGGAATAGGAGGATCAAAAGCTCAAGACAAGTCTGGGCTACATAATGAGACTATAACTGAAAAAGAAAAAAGGGATGGGGAAGCCAGATGCTGGTAGTTCATACCTATAATCTTAGCTACTCAAGAGGCTGAAAACTGAGGATCACAGTTCAAAGCAAGCCATGACTGGCAAATCTGAGAAATGTTTACCTCCAATTAGCTACCAAAAGCCAGAAGTAAAGGTGTGGCTTAAGTGGTAGAGTTTTTCATGGAAAAAGGATTTTTCTCATTAATAAAATTCTTTCAAATGTTAAATCTTGCTTATTTCATTGCTCATGTATTTGTATACTTATACCATATATATACTCTTTATCTATATATAAATATATACATAAAGTATAAATATATATATAAGTATAAAATGGATGTAATTTTCTAAATAATTTTATATAAATAGGGGTGTATTTTTAAGTTCTTTTTTTTCTTTTTTTTAGGGGGTCCAGTCGTGGGGCCTGAACTCTGGGCCTGGGCACTGTCCCTCAGCTCTTCAGCTCAAGGCTAGTGCTCTACCACTTGAGCCACAGCGCTACTTCTGGCTTTTTTCTTTTTGCTTATGTGGTGTTGAGGAATCGAACCCAGGGCCTCATGCATGCAAGACAAGCGCTCTACCACTGAGCCACCTTCCCAGCCTAAGTTCTTTTTTCTTTAAACTGAGAAGTGAGAATTATTAAGAAGTTGACTTCTTTTTGTTTGAGACAATATCCAACTATGTAACTTGAGTTAGCCTTGAATTTATAATCCTCACTCAGCCTCCCCTAGTGCTGGGATTAAAGACGTGGAGACTATTTTTTTTTAATTATGATTAAGTGATTACATAAATTTCACCAATTTCATAGTACTGTTAGATAGTGATACTTAGTTAAAGTCACAAACACATTTAACCTTCATGGGGCAAATTGTCATTATTGTGGTTTATAAAGTTTGTGAATTCTATGAGCTTTGACAATACAGCTATTTCTTCCAAATGGAGTGGTATGTACATTTCCCTTTTACTTAGTGTCAACTGTTCCCTCTTGCCCTCCCTCCCATCACTGCCTTTGAGTTATTTAGTTTGTTTTCAGCAATGTCCAGTGCAGTTGATAGGTTCCGCTGTTGTATGTTTTCCTGTTGCCCTCTGTTTCTGTGATCTCCTGTCGTTTCCCTCAAATGTGCGCATATATATCATATATATGGTCAGCAGCTTGGGGTCATTTAGTAATGATACAACCAGATAAGAGGAGGTCTTTTGTTTCTTGAGACTATTTTTAAAATCTTGGACTTGGATGTAGTTCAGTGGTGTTGGACTAGCCTTAGGGAGCCTATGAGTTCAACTACCATCAACAAAACCAGAAAACATGTTGAAAACAAATTTTACAACTTTGGGGTGTAGTTTAGAGGGGGGAGGGAAGGGGTGGTAGGAGAAAAACAGAGAAGGAGGCAACAATGCTTGATAGGAAATGACTTATTACCTTGTTCATGTAACTGTAGCCCTTCTGTACATTATTTTTACAATTAAAAACGTATCAAAAAAACCCCAAAAACACCAACCAGAATTTCATACATCACTCATTTGCGTAAAACTATTCAATGCCTACCCAGCATGATGGCACATTTCTGTAATCTAGCTATTTTTGGGAGATAGAGACAGGAGGGCTGTAGTTCAAGGCCAAACCATACAAGAGTTATCTAGACTCTATCTCAACAAGTCTGGGCATCTTGAGGACCTGAGCTCAATGCCCAATACTGTGAACACCAAACCAATTAACCAAAAAACACTGTCCAATGAATTTTCATTGTTCTTAGGCAGAATTCCTTCATGTTCCATATATATACATATATATATGTATACATATATATATGGAATATACATATGTGTATATATATGGAATATACATATATATATATGAATACATATATATGTGTATATATATATATATTCCTTCAGAGTCCTTCATATATTGCTTTCTATAAAGCTCCTCATTAACTTGCCCTATTCACATGTTCCACTTCATCGTATCTCCCTGGGCTTTTTCTTTTATTTTTATCAGCTGTGAAAAGACATTTTTCTTTGGTTTCTGCCCAGCAAATCCGTCTTCATTTTTCACAAGTCACCTTAAATATTGATTTTTTTTCCCAGCTAGGTAAGGCTCCCTGATTTATATTTCCATGAATAACTTTGAAATCCCCAATAATAAAAATTCTATTATATTTACTAAATCTCATTCACTGTTTTCCCCAGGTCAAACATGCTACTTGACCTACAGAAATGAACAACAGATACTACTAAATGATATCAAATATGCTTAGTTCTTATGTACAGACAACATTCAAAAGAATAAAAATGAACTTACCAAATAGGATAAAAAGCCCATGTGGAGTGATAAGCTGTTTGGAAAAGATAACATACAATGTAAGTATCTTGACCAAATAATTTCAGACCTTAAGTATATACTGTAATACAATTAATTTTGTTTAAAGCATTGTTTTTATATACTATCTATTATGGTGATAATAAAAAAAATCACTGAAACAAGCTTATGTACTTCAATTTACATACAACCCTAGATGGAAACCACTATATTTTCCCCTGATAGATGATTTATATGTAAGACTTTTCAACTCACATCAGGATTGAGATTGGTGACCAGCAGAACAGAATTTCCTGGTATACCACTTGCCCCAGGAATGGGCATCCTCCCAGTGACCGCAGAGGATGTCAGTGTGAGAGGACCCAGGGCTCCAGGAACGGTTGGGACTGACAGGCCTTTTAAAAACATCAAAAGCATTTCAGTCTAGTTATTAAGAAAATGGTAACAGTAACTCAATCAAGAGAAAAAGCAAACATGTAGAAGCAAGCATGTAGTATTCAAGGCTACTGTAAAAATACAAAATATCAAAAAATATCACAGAGGGCCTGGAAGCTGAGTTATTTGTTGACATTATCACTACTACTTATATTGTACTCTGCAGAATAACTGAATTCACTGATCCCCCAAAAAGAAGCTATTAGGCTTCTCAGATTATATCAATTACAAGCATTCCCTCTGTCCTGAAATATAGTCTAGAATCTTTGTACCAATTTCCATATTGCCTTGTGCTGTACAATCAGCTATATTTTTTTTAAAGTTATTTAAGCTGGAGGTGTGGCTCAAGTGATAAAAATCCTGACTAAAAGTCCTGCAACCGAAGTCATAAATGTGCTAGCTACACTGTACAATAGTCTATATGGAAAAAATAACCTTATATTGGCTCACGCCTGTAATCCTGACTGGAGATCTGAGAATTACAGTTCAAAGCTAGACTGACAGGAAAGTCTGTAAGACTCTTATCTCCAATAAACTACTTGGAAAAAGGTGGAAGCTGTGGCTCAAGTGGTAAAGCGCTAGCCTTGAGCATAAAGCAAAGGGACAGAGCTCAGGCCCTGAGTTCAAGTCCTAGGAGAGAGAGACAGAGAGACAAGGAGAGAGGGAGAGGGAGACAGGGAGAGGGAAAGAGAGGAAGAGGGGGAAAGGGAGAAGGAGGAAAGGAGGGAAGGAAGCAAGGGCGTAAAGAAAGGAATGAGAGAAATAAAGGAGGAAAAGAAGGAAAGAGAAAGTACTATGTAAACATTAGTATGATCAGTAATAGACTTATAGTGCGCAATATTCTTTTGTGATATTTTCCTATTTTCTGCTCTCCTTGATATTCTCAAACTACTTAAATTTCTAATAAAGGCATAATGTTGACATTTTATGTAAAAAACTACTTTCACCAGAAAGTCCCTCTTGAGGACTTATTTGTATCTTGGCTGAAAATTAGCCAAATACATATCTACATATATACCTCTAGTTTATATAAAATGAACCAATTCCTTAATTTTTTCATTTTCTTAATTTCAAAATTTATTATACTTGCATGACAACATATCATGCAACAAAATTTCAATATATTTGATACTCAGCCTATTCTGCTTGACCATCTAAAAAGATTATTCCTATTATCATCTACACTGTTGAATTTTAAAGTGCCCACCACATTCACAGGCTGAATATTGAATACAACCAATACCAAGTCTGTGACTTTTATCTGTAGTTCTGTGATATATTGCTAAGAGTACAGTTTAGTACCACTGTGGGGGATGTGTGTGTCCACATGCACGCACATGTATGTGTGATTTACTAGACTTTATTAAGTCAGGAGCTTTCTTTCCTCACTTTTTAATCATTCTTAATATGTATTACTGTCATTTCTACATAGTATAGATCTAAAAGAAGTATCTAAAATGAAGGAAAACACATAAACTACTTCAAATATCTACCAATTAAATTTTGGGGAGCTCTTTTGTTTTCAACCAATTATGTAGAATAGCCACTTGAAGATAGGTTACAATGAATTAAAAACCATCCAATAATGACACCTTAAACTAGACTTCTTCGTCATTCTTTCCTTTTTAGTAAACTCTATCTTCTCCATTGGGAAATGGTTAATATTCCCAGAACTATCAGGTTACTATATAAAGACTATTATCAGAAAAAAAAGTAAGGCAATTTACTAAAAGCTAAAAATGTACTTTTTATAATCAGCTTAACAGCATGTCACTATTTTCTTAATTACCATCTAGCATTTCCTTCCTTCCTCCTTTCCCTTCCCTTTCTTTTTTATTTGGGGAGGGAGCTAATAGGGTTTGAACTTGGTCTTTGAGCATGCCAGGCAGGTACTCTACCAGTTGAGCCATGTTCACAAACCAATTTTTGCTTTAGTTATTTTTCAGATAGAGTCTTGTGTTTCTGTCAGAGGCCAGCATCCAGCCTCTACCTCCATCTAATATAACTCCCTTGTAGCTGAGATTATAGGCATGAGCACATGCTTGGCCCTGAAGTGCTTTTTTTAAAGAGATAAAATAACCAAGTGTTTTTTTTTCCTTTCCTTATGATCAGTTTAAACAATAATTATTACTGAAGTATTAGTCAACTTCCATTTTTCTATTTCCATTAGCTAAAGAGGGAAAAAAATATACTCCCGTATGGTAATCTTATAAACCCTATCACTGGCAAGACGTTTGGAAGAGGCTGAATAGTAAGTATTCATTAAGTCAAATATTTACTGACTATGTAATGTATGCTGAGTGCCACTGAAGATACAAAGATAAAATTCAGGCATGTTCAACATAATATTGCTAAGCCTATTATCAAATGCAGCTCATATACTTTATGTAACAACTTAAGGTTTAATGTGGTAAACCTGTATGTATCTATGCCAAACATAAGAACAGGTGACTCAGAACATCTAATAGAATTGCTGGAGTTTGGACTGGAACCAGAGGGAACTATCTGGAAACAGTAGGAAGATGCGCATCAAACAACTGTTTATGGCTGCTGTTACCTAATGCTTTTATTATAAATCAAATCATTCACTTTTCATCTTAGTAAGTGCCTAGAAAACAAAGAATTCCATCTAAAAAACTGAAGTTCAACTTAAAAAAATTCACCTGCAGCTTGAGGAAATCCAATTGTTGGGGCAAATCCAGCAGCCCCTGCATATGGTGAAGAAATTATACCTGGTGCACCTAGGAAGAAAGAGAAGCCACAATAAATATACTACTTTCTATAAATATGCTTATTAAAACAATATAAATAAAGTGGCTATACAAGATTACAGATAACAATAATAAAATTGTTGTGGAATATATATTTATACAAGAGACAATCTTTAATGAGTAAGAGGCTTTGCTACCTCCAGAGGGTATAAATCCTTGCAATTGAGTTCAAGGATAAAGAATATGGTTTAGGGCTGGGGCATGGCTCACAGGGTAGAGCACTTGTCTGGCAAGTGCAAGGGAGGGTTCAAATCACAGTAACTCCCAGCACCCTACCCCCAAAAGCATAATTCAGTCACTAATTGAGTCTGGACAAGGCTCAGATTCTGGCTCTTATTTAGAACATTTTTTTTCTCCTATGTAAAAAGTAATTCTAGCTACTCAGGAGGATGAGATCTAAGGATTGTGGTTAGAAGCCAGCCCAGGCAGAAAAGTCCCTGAGCTGGGCTCAGTGTGGAAGAGTGCTAGTCTTGAGCAAAAGAGCTCAGGGACAGCACCCAGGCCCCGAGTTCAAGCCCCACAACTAACAACAACAACAAAAAAGACAAGCATAGTTATATTTTCACTCATATGTAGAAGCTATCCTAAAACACATACATATCTGTGGATTTGTAGATACATAGATACATTAGATATATACATATATGCATAAAATATGATTATAACTATGGGGCTACTTAGGAAAACGAGATGAAAGGGAAAGGATGAAGGGTAAATAATTCTGAAATATAATGCTGTTGAATGCTACTGGTCAACAGGAGGAACAGAAAGCAATTTTTCTTTGGTTGGTTTTATTTTTTTTATTGGTTGGAATGGTCCTGGAGCTTGAACTCAGGGCCTAAGCACTGTTTCTGAGCATTTCTGATTAAAACTAGCACTGTACCACTTTAGCCACAGCTCTACTTTGGCTTTTTGTAGTTAACTGGAGTTAAGAGTCTCACCGACATCCTGCTCTGGACGGTTTTGAACTGCAATCCTCAGATCTCAGCTTGAATAGCTAGGATGACATGTCTGAGCCATCACTATCTGCATATTTTAAGCAAAAGATAATATGTACATGTCTGTAATGAAACCCCTTGGTGCAACTGATGCCCACTAAAAAGGAATGAAATGACAGGAAAGTAAACAAGTTCTGATGGGGATGACTACCAATGAGGGGGGAGACAGAAAGGGTAGATAAGGATGAAAATGGTTGAAGTAGTTTATTTGCACATATGAAAATATAACAATGAAACCTATTGAAATTGCTTTAAGAAGGGGGAGTAAGCCAGGCACTGGTAGCTCACACCTATAATCCTAGCTACTCATAAGGTTGAGATCTGGAGGATCTTTAGCAACTGAAAGCTAGCCTAGGCTAAAGGTCCACAAGATTCTCTCTCCAAAATAAACAGCAAAAACCCAGGCTGGAAATGAGGCTCAAGTAGTAGAGCACCAGCTAATAAGCCAGCAGGCCAAATTCATATGAGGCCCTGGAAGGAGTGGGAAGGGTGGAGAAAAAGGAAGAAGAAAAAAAAAAACTGGAATAAGAGGAGTGATAGAAGGTGAGATTGTCACCAGGATACATTATATACATGTATAGAGATGTCACAATGAAACTCCTCATGTACAATATATGCGTATGATAATAAAAATATCAAAGGGAGGGCTTTGGTTTGTTAATAATATGGAAATGGCGTATTTATTGGCATAAGTATATAGGCTCTATTTTACATAGGAGATGAAAGGACATGTAATTTCTGTATCTCTGTAAAAGGGAATTATTTAATGTAACTTGTTAAATATGTAGCTGTGATTTATTAATAGCTCAGCAAAACACTGGCACAAAAAGACTGCACATCTAACACTGGTACAGAGAATTAGCATTAAGAGAAAGTACCCCACACAGAAGAATTTACAGAAAAACTGATAAAGAAAAATCTACTCAATAAATATACATGTATGTGTATAAATGTACACACACACAATGAAAACATATTATAAGTTAAACATTCTTGTGCTGAAGAATTACTGAAAAAAAGAGATAAAAACTTTAACCCTTAGGAAAGTGTGGCAGAACACACCTGTCATCTCAGCACAGGTTGAGGCAAGAGATCTCAACTTCAAGGCCTACATAGCAAGACCCTATTGCAAAAACAAAACAAAACAAAAAAAACAAACATAAATTCTGTTCTTACTAAACTCACCTTACTTTGCTCAAGATCATTGGTAAAGGAAGACTTACTTAACAGTCTTCAAGACTAGAGTACTCACTACACAATCTAGTTCAACAAGGATACAGTAGAGTCTATCTTGTTAGCATTCACCTGTCCCTTTGATGTAACTGGCTAGTCATGTGACCTAAGTTGTTTTTCCAGGAGAAGCACACTGTTCTTTGCAAATCACACTGGGCTTGATTGTCACTATTCTAAACAGAATAAATGCAGAAATGAATATGGCACAAAAGCTTCAGGATGTTATTTATTTGTATCAGCTTTCTTATTCTCTATCACAAGAATGCTAAGCGTGACACCTTCAGCCTGAAACCTATACAGAAAAGACATGACGACAGATAACTTGCTAATAGTTGATGATGAGGAATGTGACAAAGAGAAATGCTTATCTGGTATAAACTATTGTTTTGGGAGAGAGGAAAATAAAGCAGTTTGTAAATATAGCAAAGTGACTAATACATCCATATGGGGATGGCTATTCGGGCTAGGAGGGGAAGTAGAACATGAGCCAAAGTAGAATGTATGTATGTATTTATTTTAGTTCTGAGTTTGTATGTGTGTGTGAGAGGGAGATTTGCTTGAAAATAACAATCCTTCTGTCTCTACTTTATGAATCCTACAATAAATATGCCAGACAGATTTTTTCATGCCAGACAGATTTTAGAGAAAAGAAGACATTCTGAGATAACTAACATAAAACATTTAATAAAACAAAATAATTGCTAAACAAGTACTAAGGCTAAATTTAAAATAACTATTTCCAACTACAATATGATTAATAGGAATATGTTAAAATTTGACAAAACAATCTTTTATAAAGTTTTATCAATCTACATTCCGAAAGGTGCAGACACAAAATCATTTTAGCAAAGTAACCTGTTAGACAATGCCTAGTATATTTTAAGAAGAGTACTCACACTGAATCTCATAACTATGTACAATTATATGTGAAAAAGAATAATTTTAAACCGAATACAGGCTCACACTTGTAATCCTATCTATTCAGAAGGCAAGAGATCTGGAGGATTGCAGTCAAAGGCTACATGCTGCAAAAATGTTCTCAAGCTTCCATCTCAATCAATCAAAAGGCTGGATGTGGTGACATGTACCTGTTAGTCTAACTACATGGGAAGCACAAATAGGAGGATTACAGTCCAGGCCTCCTAAGATAAAGGCAAGACTGTATTCAAGTAAAGAGCTGGGATGTGGCTCAAGTAGCAGAGTACTTGTCTAGCGAAGCCATGAACTCAAAACTCAGTACATTAAAGAAATATTAAGTGTTTTAAAAAGTGGCATTAGATGTCTTTAATTTCTTTGGTACTTTTTTTTTAACATATAGCAGATGAAGTAACACAATCTTATTGTAGAACATGTCCATTATATAAAGATTTAAAAAAAAAAACCTAATTGCCTAAAAGTCAACAAGATGATAAAGATCAACCAGAACAAAAATCTTAACCCAGTCAAACTAAGCTTCTCTTTCTTCAATCTCATGAAGCATAAGGCAAGAGACAAATTGTAAATTAGCTCAAGGTAGTTAAGTTAAAAGGACAACTTTAGTATTCATGTTCCTTAGTATGAGTATGCCTAATTTCTGTATATCCTAGATATTGACTTCTAACTATCGCTTTTTACTAACTAGAGAAATAAGTGAGGAGCTAGATCAGAGGAGTTATAGAAGATGTAGGATGTCTTGAGCCAGAAAGTACTCAAATGATGATGAGAGTATGTCAAAGCCAATGAGAGAGCATGTCAAAAACCACACAAGCCATATAAAAGGTCTCCCATTTTCAAATGGGAAAATTAAGAGCATAAAATGAAAATTGACAGTTAAGAATTATAACCCATAGAATAAAGTAAGAATCTATGAGTCTATACTAAGATATGAGGTCGGTGATGAAAAGAAAAAAAGTGTGCATGTGTACACAAGATCACAAACTACTAGATATCCTGAGTGCTGGGTAAGCACTCTACCACAAAGTTATTTCCCCAGGGAGCTTCTATCCCTATTCTTTTAGTGCCACCCTGGCCCACATGGGGACTGAGGACCAAACTAAGGACCTTGCAGTTGCTAGGCAAGTCCTCTTCCACTGAGTTAAATCCCCAACCCCCATCCCTATTCTTTTTAAAAAATTATTAAGGTGAGGTAGAGAGGGGTTACCGTTTGATAAGTCAGGTAATTGAGTACATTTCTTTTGGGCAATGTTACCCCTTCCTTTGAGCTCTCCCATTTTTTCCTTTTACCCCCATGAACAAGTTGTATACTTCATTTTGAACACAGTGTAGTATTACCACTGCTGTATTTATGCCTTCATTTCTGTGCCCCCTGGACCACCATATCTATACTTTTAAAGTATTACTATATTGCCCAAGCAGGCTCGGAACTTATGATCCTCTTGTTTCAGCATCCCAAGGAGCTTATATTACCACACACAATAAAAAAGTTTTATTATGCCAGCTAGTAAATGTACAAGAAACAGAGGTACCAAATTAACCATGGTAAGCAAGCATCACAAGTATTTGGCAATGGATGTAAACACTAGAAGGTGAAAAGAGATAAAGAATTGGATATTTGTACACTTTTAACCTACATATAATTAAAAGGGAAGAACAGTAATTTTACAGGGAAGATGTCTAGCAGAGTACACCTTTAACAAGTCATCAAGAGTTAATACTACCAGAAATAGTAAAACCTGACATTGAGTATCTCAAATAATGGACTGAGAAAGATATTGTTTCAGTGACACTTTTTTACCAAAAAATAGAAACTCTGAAGGCTGTGGCTCAGTGGTAGAGTGCTTGCTTAGCATACATGAAGCCCTGGGTTCAATTCCTCAGCACCATATAAACAGAAAAAGCTGGAAGTGGCGCTGTGAGCTCAAGTGGTAGAGTGCTAGCCTTGAGAAAAAGAAGCTCAGGGTCAGAGCCCAGGCCTTGAGTTCACAAGCCCCAAGACTAGCAAAAGAGAGAGAGAGAGAGAGAGAGAGAGAGAGAGAGAGAGAGAGAGAGAGAGAGAGAGACTCTGATATGAAAATATGAGATTCCTGCCAGAGGATGTGGCTTACACCTATAATCCTGGCCACTTAAAATGTAGCAATTAAAAGAACTGCTATTCAAGGACAGCCCAGGAAAAAGACTCCAATCTTAACCATTAACATGCTGGGCATGGTGTTTATGCTTGCCCTGGGCATGGTGTTTATACCTGCCATTGCCTATAGTTAGTGTAAATAGGAGGATTGTGGTCCAGACCAGGTTGAACATAAATGCGAGAATCTAATAAAAAATAAAGCAATGAAGGCTAGGGCCATGGCTCAAGTGGCACAGCAATTTCCTGGCAAATAAAAGTTCACCTCCAATATTGCCCCCCTCCAAAGAAAAAAAATTTTTAATGACATAACTGCACTGAAGATAACACATTCTACAAATTCTCCTTGAACTCTTTTTTTTTGGTCGTGGAATTTGAACTCTGGGCCTAGGTACTGTTCCTGAGCTCTTCAACGCAAGGCTAGTGCTCTACCACTTGAGCCACAGTGCCATTTCCAATTTTCTGGTGGTTAATTGGAGATAAGAGTCTCAAGGACTTTCTTGCCCAGGCTGGCTTTGAACCATGATCCTCAGATCTGGGCCTCCTGAGTAGCTAGGATTATAGGGCTGAGCCACCAGGGCCCCAGCCTTCTTGAACTCTTCAAAAATGCAAATCATAAAACATTAAAAAGGTGGAAATATTCCATCTGTATTTGAGGACTCTAGCAATACACAATAAATTAGTCTTTTACTAAAATAAATAAATAAATCTATCATGTTCACAAATGGAATTTTTTCCTGAAATGTTAGTGTTATATACTAAAAAAATTGTTAGCATAAATTGTCAGAGGGGTTTCATTCTGATTACAACTTGCATGTAGTGTACTTTAATCAAATTCACTTTTTATGTTACCATTTCTTAACCATTCTCTGTGTGCCCCTCCTTTTAAGTTTTTTACAATTGGTAAATTTCTTAAAATGTCTGTAAAATGGTAATAGTATTGTACAGATGTGAATTTTCCCATTAGGATTACTAAACTGTGTTTAAGTCTGAATATGTTTGTTCTTTGTTAACACATGACTAAGTAAAGGGCACCATATCTGTAACTTATTCTCAAATGTTCTGAGATAAGGGAAATAAATCACAACACAAATTTCTACCAATAATAAAATACATAGATAATAATATACATTTGACTGAACTGAGAATGAAGAAGCCACAGCCCCAGTCAGTCACAAATACCTAATGAAAGATGTCACAAACGAAAGAATATGGGGCTAGGAATTTGGCTTAGGGGTAGAGTGCTTGTCTAGTATGCATGAAACCCTGGGTTCGATTCCTCAGTACCAGTAAAAGAAAGCCAGAAGTGGGTTGTGGCTCAAATGGTAGAGAGCTAGCCTTGAGCACAGAGAGGCTCAGGGACAGAACATAAGCCCTGAGTTCAAGCTCCAGGACCAGCGCCTCCCCACCCCCCAAAAAAAGTATGATGCCAGTTTGTAAAGATCTCAATATGGGGGAGGGGGCAGAGTTTAGGACTATGTAAATGGATTTTTTTTAAAGGCAAAACGGGGGAAAAAAAAGAAAGAAAATGCCAGGCACTGATGGCTTATGCCTATAATCCTAGTTACTCAGGAGGTTGAGAGCTAAGGATTGTGGTTCAAAGCCAGCCAGGGTAGGAAAGTCCATGAGACTCTTATCTCCAATTAACCACCAGAAAATCGGAAGTAGCACTGTGGCTCAAGTGGTCGAGCACTAGTACTGAGCTGAAAAGCTCAGAGACAGCACTCAGGCCCAAAGTTCAACACACACACACACACATACACACACGCACACACGAAAGGAAGAAAGAAAACAATAATCAAATCTGTGGTTGTAGCTATCTTGGGGCAAGGAGAACAAGAAAATAATCCATGAGGGAAGTACAAGAAGTTCTTCCTTAATATGAATATTTTATTTATCAATCTAAGTGGTAGTGATACAATTATACACAATATATTTACCACTCAGAAGTATTCTATAGGCACAAAACATATTACCGAAAATAGGGACAGAATTCTTGACTCAGAATTAAAACTTCAGAACTACTGTTAATGAAGAAAGAGTAGTCAGTGACATATGAAGAGAGTAGAGTATGATATTTCAGAAGGCAGGAGTAACAAGGAGGGGTAATCCTAGCTACTCAGGAGGCTGAGATCTGAGGATCACAGTTCAAAGCCAGCCAGGCCAGGAAAGTCCATGAGACTCTTATCTCCAATAAACCACCAGAAAATCAGAAGTGTTGCTGTGGCTCAAGCAGTAGAGCTCTGCCTTGGGCTGAAGAGCACAGGGACAGTGCCCAAGCCCAGAGTTCAAACCCCACGAATTAACCCCCCAAAAAAAGTAACAAGGAGGGGAAGGGTAAACTGTGTCAGACATTAGGAAGAGGTACATTAGAATAAAAACTACTTTATTACGTTTTGGTGCTGGTCCTGGTGCTTGAACTCAGGGATTGGGCACTGTCCCTGGGATTTTTTTGCTCAAAGCTAGCATTGTATCACTTGAGCTACTTTCCTAGTGGGGCTGGCTTTGAACCTTGATCCTCAGATATCAGTCTTGTGAATTGCTAGGATTACAGGCATGAGTCACTGGCACCCAGCAGAAGAAACTTTCATACAATATGTAAAATATTTTTCTCTGATGAATTATTAATCTTAGGATGCTGACACTACTTTGTAATGGTGAAGAATTTGCTAATAACATAATAAAAAGCTCAGAACATGTTATTTTATATTCAGAAACCAAAATTCAACCAGGTGCTGTAGCTTACACCTGTAATCATAACTACCAAGAAAGGTGAGATCCAGAAGAAACTGTGTTGAGGCTAGTCCAGACAAAACATTCAAGAGACTCCACTGCAATCAATAGCTCTCAATAGCTATATGCTGTGGATATGCCTATTATGCTAGCTGCAAAGGAGACTGATCAGAGACCCAGGCCAGACTGGGCAAAAAAAGTCTCCAAGACCCCGTCTCAGCAGGAAAAAAGCTAGGTAGGGTGGCAAAAAGTATTAGTACGAAGATTATGGTTCAAGCTAGATTATAAAAAATAACCAGAGCAAAAAGGGTTGGAGGAGTGGTTCAAGCAGCAGAGCACTTGCCTAGAAAGCATGAAGCCTTGAGTCTAAGCACCAGAAAAAAAAAAGGATGTATGTGCAGACTTGAGTATAGTGCCAATAGTACAGTATATGACAAGTAAGTACAACTCCTTAATTCAAACCTCACTCTTACCTCTTCCTCCCAAAAAGGCAGTGCCAGTGGTATACACCTGGAAATCCTAGCTATTCAGGAGCCTGAGACTGCGAATCATAGTTTGAAGCCAGCCTGGGCAGACAAACCCTCAAGTCTCTTATTTCCAATTACTCAGCAAAAAGGCAGAAATGGAAGTATGGCTCAAGTGGTAGAGCACAAGCCACGAGCAATAAAAGCCAAGTTCAGGGCACAAAGTCCAGAGTTCAAGTGCCAGTACCAGCACACATACACTAAATATAAATAAATACACATGTATGTGTATGTGTATTTATTTAGCTTTTGGAATAAATTGTGCATTTGATGGCTAAATTTGGGCAAATTTGAATTTGCTCCAGTGTCTATAATTCGTTATACAAATGGTAATGACAAAATCATTTGGCTGGTCCTACAATTCAGGTAAATAAATATTGAAATATTAAAAAAGCTTTTAGAGTTCCAAACAATTTTCAGAAAAATTTGGAAAACCAATTCATTATCTTATACTTCTTTAATTTTCTTAGCCATAAAGGACTAAATACTACTTAGTAAGCAATATTTTACTGTGTTATTTCAGAATTGAAAAGAAACACCAAAGGGTATTAATATTTAATACTTTATCCAAATAATAAGCTACACTTTTGAAAGCTTGAAACAAAAAAGTTGCACATATTAACCTAATGATAGATCCAGACTGGGTCATCATTGCTGTTTCCTTTATATAAAAGCTTGCCTTATTCACTCATTTTCTACCACTGAGCCACCTTCCCAGCCCTCACTCATTTTCTAAACAAGTGCTCTACCATTTGAACCACATTACTAGTCCTTATTTTTGTTTAGTTTTTTAGATAGTGTTTAGCTTTTGCCCAAGTGGCCCTGGTGCATGGTCCAACCACCTCTGCCTCCCAAGTAGTTGGTGTTACAAGTATGCTAGTACACACTTGTATATTCTATACTGTTAATTTAGGCCACTGACTTTAAACTTCACTATTTAAAAACTAAGACATTTTTCAAGAGAATTGTATTGACTACAAGTAAACATATTTAAGTCAAGATTAATAGTTAAGATGATTAAATTGAACCAAGTTGTTATGTAGCCTATGAGTAATATGAATATATTGTGTAAGAAAATAAATTTGAAATTCCATTTCAGATATTTATGTGACCTGTCAACTAACTTCTTAATATTATGGGCACATTTTGTTCCATGATTCTTATTCTCCTTTACAAATTCTGAGACATTCAAAAGGGGCTCACATAAGATTAATAAGATATATAATTTTGGAAAACTTGCTTTGTGATTGAAAAAGGAACTACTCACCAAAAGCAGCAGCCATAGGAGGTTCAAGAGATGGCTGACCATCACCAGTAGGAAGGTCTAAGCGAGTGAAGTCTCTGCTTTTATCATTATTATATTTCACATTAAGGCTGGTGAGCTTGGAGAAGTCAATACGCAGAGTGCAGCATGCATTATAGATATTCTGGCCATCCAGCGCCTAAAGCATGTGAGAAAGGAATTGATGTTTGGCAAGATAACACTAATAAATCAAGTGGCAATTAGGTATAAAGCTAGGGAGCACTAGACTAAAAGCCAAAGACTGAGATTTTTACATCTATCACTGACCCTACGAATCTATGTAAGAAAAGAAAAAGCTCTTAAATCAGTTTATGTATAAAATAAAAAACATCTATTTTACCCGTGCCAGGATCAAATTAGGGAAGAAATGAAAAAGCTCAGAAAATTACTATATAGTATTGCAGAAACACTAACTACTATTGTGGTTATTTTGTCTATGATGAATGTTTATAGGCAGATAGAGGAAAGAGTAAATATTAAAGCTATATTCTGGAGAACCAGAAGTCTATCTTTGAGCAGAAGTTAGAATTGATTCAGAGATCAATATAAGATGGAATGAGTACATATATATCTCAAGATGAAATGTGTCTAACATAACTAAATGAAGTTTGATGTCATAAAAAAAGTTTTGTACTTATCAAAAGGCCAACTATTTGTATATTAAAAAAGACAATATAAAGCAGGGTTCTAGTAGCTCATGCCACTAGCTATTCAGAAGGGTAAGATCTCAGGATTAAGGTTTGAAGCCAGCCAGGGCAGAAATGTTAGTAAGACTCATTTAACCACCAAAAACCTGAAAGCAGAGATGGGGTTCAATTGGTAGAGCACTAGATGGGAGAAAACAAACAAAAAACAACAGCAAGAGACTCTGAGTTTCTGAGTTCAAGCTACAGTTCTGTCACAAAAAATAAATTAAAAACAAAACAAGAGAAGATTTAACATCACCAATTTAGAGCTCAATGGAATAAAGACTGAGTATGATCAATTTTTGGCTAAATACAACATTAGTAAATAAAAAGATAATCTACTTTGTCAGATTACATCAGGAGTAATGGTGCTTGACTTATAAACTGTAATAAGTCTTGGAGATCTAAGAGGAGACAGATTTGGAAATATTTCCTATGAAGAAAGTAATAGTTTTTACTTTAGGAAAAAAGAACATAGGGAACTGTACAGTTCAAAATAGTTAAACTGTTAAGCACTGTTTAAAATAAAATGATAGTAAACTGTAGCAAGACAGAAGACTTAATGGCATCATCCTTCATGTATCACAAGGTGAGAGATTAACCAGTGAAAATTTTTTTAAAAATATATAATTACCATTTTGGCATAATGTGCATTCACTGGGTCAGCATACTGAAGCAAGGCTTGAAACTGATTATTCTTTGTAAAGGTGATAATCTTCAAAACTGTGCCAAATTTAGAAAATATCTGGAAAGAAATTCATAGTAGGTTAAATCTGGAAATATTAAACTAATATTATTTTTATAAATAAGTTAACTTGAGTATGCATTCCGTTTTCTTTTTTTTGAGTCTTGAAGGTTCATAAGGTCTTGACTTGAGGTCTTCTTGCCTCAGTCTCTCAAGTCCTAGAATTATCTGTGTGTGCCATATACCTAGCTATAGGCTCCATTTTTTTGTACATTTTTTATTGTAAAAATACTGTGCAGAGGGGTTACAGTTACATGAGCAAGGTAATGAGTACATTTCCTATCAAGCATTGTTGCCTCCTCCTCTGTTTTTCCCCCTACCATCCCTTCCCTCCCACTTCCACAACTACACCCCCCTCCAAAGTTGTATAGGCTCCATTTTTTAAATGAAGCAATCTTCTCTGTTAAAACTATCGGTGCTAAAATGATTTAAAGTCTAAAATGTTAATGTTTCAAAGGCCATTCAGCATGTACTGTTACAGGACCTGACACAAGAAAGGACTCAAACTTATCCTGCTTTATACAAGTATAAATGGTACAATACTATAATAGGAGGCTACGGAGGGAATTGATAGTGTAAGATAATGGTGTTACAAAGCACATAATTGGATGTGGGAGAACCAAATGGTGTAACTATTTCATTCTGTGAATTAGCTCTACTTCCAGATAGTTTTTATAAGACAAACAACAGGGTAAGTAGAATAATATGTTCAAACAGAGCACTATTCAACAAATATTCACAGGACTCTGTTCTGAGCACTAGGAAATCAGCAGTGAACAAAACAAAACTCTCTGCCTTTATGAAAAAAAAGTAAGCAATATCCTATCTGGTCATATGATAAAAATAAAAGAGTAAGATTGACCTGGAATGCAAGTGAGAATAGTACAAAAGTGATCAAGGAAGGACTTTTTGAAATGTCTTCTGATAAGAATCAGAGAAAAATCTTCCTGGCACAGCCTTAGTTAACTTTGTTAAACTTTGTTCCACAAAAACTCAGAACTGGGTTGGTAGTATATCATTCTGAAAGACTAGGTAGCATTCTGAAAACAGTAAGACATTGTTTTCCTCTGTTACTGTATTTTGATTTGGATATTAATATGCTAGAAACCTGACCTTCTGCTAAGAATTAAAAATTAGGAATTTTCAATGCTGGTAAGATATATGCCAATGTCTTTAAGGCAATTAATCTTCCTTTTTAAACAAGTAGAAAGAATGCTCACATTAACTATCCTAAAACACAGGCAACAACAACAACAACAAAAAACAGTCTACCTCAAAATCTTGTGCAACAAAAGACAGTTGTCAACAGAGTAAGAAGGCAACCCACAAAATGGGGTATAAAATGTGCAACTTACATGTCTGAAAAGGCCATGGTGTTAAAAAATATTAACAAGAGTGTTAGGTAGGGAGGATAAAGAGATAGAACATGCATCTGCATTTAAGGTTCAGTCTCCAAGGTTCCTAAGAGTTTCCCCTTTGGGATGAGTTGGTTTTAATCTAATAGCCTTGAAGAGAGTTAAACAGGGAGAGCTAAAACTAAAAGAATGAGAATCCTACTATAATAATTGCTACTGAGGAGTCTCATAATTAGTCTTCATTACCTAACAGACTCCATGATCTTTTGTGAGAGAAAATAAGGTACAGTTGCTGCTTGGGGAAAAGGATAAACAGAGTAAGACATGACCATGTGACATGGAATAAGCTCATCACATTTTTGTTGGGTAGTAACACTGTTGAGCAATAGGTATAAGAACATCTTTTATGAAAGGCTAATAAGTTAGCAAGCTAACTTATATAGTTGCAAATGCATCACAGTACAGAGAGCAGTAATACCACTTTGTGAAATGAACAGAGTAAAGTGTCAGCTATAATTCAAGTTTTCTGATTTAAAGTCTCATGCTTTGGTTTTGAAGAATGTAAATAAATGTTGGATCCCTGTAGAGAGCAAACATGGCTGTGAACATCATTCCTTTTTTATTTTATTTTTTCCTTTGGTTGATTGTGGGGCTTGAACTCAAGAGCTGGGTGCTCTCCCTGAGTGGATTCTGCTCAAGACTAGTGCTCTACCATCTTGAGCCACATCACCACTCCCAATTTTCTGGTGGTTATAACTGGAGAAAATTTTCTCATGGACTTTCTTGCCTGGCTGGCTTTGAACCATGATTCTCAGATCTCAGCCTCCTAGTAGCTAGGATTAGAGGCGTGAGCCATCAGCATAGGGCTTTTCTTTTTTGCAGGGTGGTGGAGGAAAGAAAGACGCTATGCTTTTTTTTTTTTTGCAATAGGGCTATTTTCGATTATAAGTTAGCTTGACGGCCTTTAAGATGTTCTTTATATTTAAAGGTTTATTATTTTGTGCAAATGTCTGTATCTGAATCCTTTTATCTAAATTCAGAGATTAGTATCTTTTATTCAATACATGTGACATACAGATAATATATTAAATTCATATATCCTAATTAGTGGAAGGTTTAATCAATTAAAAACCCAAAACAGAATACAAATATTGGATGGATTTTGTTTTTTGATCCAATATGCTATTCTTCTTTTGACTGGAGAATTTAATCCATTAATGGTTAGAGTTATTATAGAGAGATGCTATTTTCTTGATTTTCTATATTTTGTTTTTTCCCTCTTCCTGTGTTTACTAAATTGACCTTCTAGTGATTTTTGTCTCTTTGATTTTGACTATCTTCAGATTGTATTCCTCCCTTTAGAATTCTCTCCACACAAACCCTCGACGAAGGAGAGCCTGGAATGGTATAATTTAAGCACTGAAGATCAACAATTGCCAACCCAAACTGATCTACTCAGCAAAGTTTACATTAGATGGTAACACCAAAACCTTTCATGACAAGCAAAAATTAAAGGAATTCATGATAACTAGACAAGCATTACAACGAATTCTAAAGTGACATCATTCTTAAAGTCCTTCCTAGGACATGTTTCACAAATATACTTATTTTGAAAATGGTATTTGAGCTCATGCCTGTAATCTGGTACTCAGGAGAGATCAAATCTGAGGATCCTGGGTTTGAAGTCAATCTGAAGAGACAAACCTGAGACTCTTTAACTCCAATTAACCAGTAAAAAGCTGGCTGACTGGTATGGCTAAAGAGGTAGAGCATCAGCCTTGAGGAATAAAGCTATGCAAGAGTGTGAGGTCCAGAGTTCATGCACTGGTACCAACACAAACAAAAAAAGGTATCTGAAAATTATTAAAAAGAACAAAGTAGGCCTACTAACTAGTATAACTTGTGTAGCATATATGGCACAGGATCATATTAGGAAATGTGTCTGAGTAGTCACATCAATTGGTATAATGTTACAAAAAAATAAACTTCTGAGGCAGGGGTGGGGAACCTCCAGGCTCATTTGGTATGTGACTAGTCAGCCACAAAGACTTCTAAGTATGCTTCGCATCCATTGCTTGTGGCGGCTGTCTATACTGATAATTTTGTATGGTCTTGAATGAAATGAAGTTGTAAATATCCAAATGGTCCTTGACAAAAAAAAAGGTTCCCTAGCCCTGCAGGGATCAAGCAAAATGCAAGAAGAGAGTAAGATGCTTTTCAATTCTAAAGCACATATGCACATACAGCCCTATAGCTAGCTCTTCAGTTATACAAATAAATCCAAAGGTATGAAAATAAGCTTAAAGTGTGTTCCAATGTTTTAGTACTTTAACATATGGGATGATAAGTATAATGAAATGCAATCAATAGATTCCAAAAGAGTAAAAATACTAAAGCTGTGGAGCTAGATGTCAAATATTATATAGTATTATGTAGAGTACAATGCACATTACATTGAGGATATTGTATATGAAGTATTAGTTTAAAATATAACAAAGGCATTAAAAATGTAAGACTCTATAACCAAGAGGCTTAAGTTTTATTTTTTTTTAATTTGGAGGTATGGGTAGGGGAGAAGGAGATGGGATGAAGGGGGGTTGCTGTCAATTAAGCCCAGGCTGGCATTCAACTCACAATTCCTCTGACCATAAACTACCCCAGTGCTGAGAATTACAGGGGTGCATCAGCACATCAAACTTTTCTCTTTCTGAGGAACAGTGCTGAAGCTTGGCTGAGCCATGTGTCTGGCCCTTTTATGAACTGTTTATCTGGAGAAAGGGTCTCACATTTGTTCGGGTACACACTTGGATCATGATCTATCTGTTCTATGCTTTCTTAATATCTGGAACAGTAAGGACACATTAGCTTCTTCCACCACAATGGTATCTCATAAACTTTCTTGCCTAGGGCTGGTCCTGAACTTCACAATCCTGATCTCAGCCTCATGAGAAGATAGGACATGGGCATGATCTATCACATACAGCTGCACACCAGAATTCTGAGATTCAAACTGTCTCTTTATTCTCTACAACAGTCAATACTTACCAATGATATATGACTTTCTGTATTCTTACTATTATTATTTACTACAAAAATTATGTAAGTAATCTTCCATTCATAAATTCTAAATATTACCCATGATTTGATGGAATAAATGTCAGTTATCAAGACAATTTAGACATTTTGATAGGTAATATATGAAGATTATGTTGGGTATTAGTTACTATTTAACATGACACATATGAAGTTTTACATATCTCCCCTTAAGGTCTTTGTGAGTGTATGTGTGTGTGTGTGTCAGTCCTGGGGTTTGAACTCAGAGTCTGGGCACTGTCCCTGAGCTTTTTGCTCAAGGCTAGTGCTCTACCACTTGAGCCACAGTTCCACTTCCATCTTTTTGGTGGGTAATCAGAGATAAGAGTCTTCTGGACTTTCTTGCCTGGGCGGCTTCAAATCTTGATCCTCAGATCTCAGCCTTCTGTGTAGTTATAATTACAGGCATGAACGACCAGTGCATGGCTTTTTTGGGTGCATGCTGGTCTTGGGACTTGAAGTCAGAGCCTGGGCTGTCCCTAAGCTTTTTTGCTCACTTGAGCCACACATCCACTGCAAGTGGTTCCAGCTTTCTGGTGGTTGATTGGGAATAAGAGACTCACAGATTTTTTTCTGCCTGTGCTGGTTTAAAACAGTGTCCTCAGATCTCAGCCTCCTGAGTAGTTAGGATTACAAGGCATGAGCCACTGGCATCCAGCAATATTTTTAATTTTTTATTGTCTTTAAGGGTAATTCAACATTTCAATTTGTAAGTACAATGCATTTCGATCAATGTCACCTTTTTCTTGTTCTCCTCCATCTCTCTTGGGGCTTTTAAAATCATGTACTCATCTTAGAAAAAAGAGGCTGTCAAAAATTATCTTTAGGGTGGGGATGGGAGGGTAAAACAGAAAAGAGAGAGAAGGAAGGGATGACACTGTCCAAAAAAAAAAATGTACTCTTTACCTGACTTATTAACTGTAATCCTTTGTACATCACCTTTATAACAACAAAAATTTAAATTAAACAACTAACTGGTATGAGTTCTTTGCAAAATAATATGGTAAAGGATTTTTTGTTTTGTTTTTTGCCACTCCTGGCACTTGAACTAAGTGCCTGAGCACTGTCCCTGATCATCTGTTGCTAAGACAAGACTGTACCACTTGCACCACAGTGCCACTTCCAGCTTATTGTGTTTATGGGCTTCATGCATGCAAGGCAAGCACTCTACTCCTAAGCCACATTCCCAACCTAGTAAAGGTTTTTTCACTATTTAAGCATATATCATCCAATAACAATAACCTAAAGAAGATAAATATGAAAATATTACAGAAAGCCTGGTGCCAGTGACTCATGCCTGCAATCCTAGATACTCAGGTGATCTGAGGATCTCAATTTGAAGCCAGTCTGGGCAGGAAAGTTCATGGGATTCATAATCCCAATTAATCACCAGAAAACTGGAAGTGGTGTTATGGCTCAAAATGGTAGAGTACTAAGCTTGAGCAAAAGAGCTCAGGGACAGTGCATAGGCCTTAAGTTCAAGCCCCATGACTGACACAAAAAAAAAATTTACAAAGGTTATGGGGGATTATGATTTTGTAAGAGTATTTCTCCTGGGCTGGGAAGGTGGCTCAGTGGTAGAGTGCTTGCTTTGCATGCATGAGGCCCTGGGTTCGATTCCTCAGCACCACATAAGCAAAAAGAAAAAAAGCCAGAAGTGGTGCTGTGGCTCAAGTGGTAGAGCGCTAGCCTTGAACTGAAGAGCTGAGGGACAATGTCCAGGCCCAGAGTTCAGGCCCCACGACCAGGAAAACCCCCCCCCAAAAAAGAGTATTTCTCCTATTTCAAAAAATAAAAGTAAAAACTAAAGGGGTTATACAAAAGTGAATAAGGAGTATTTCTTCTTACCTGATGAAGAACTTCTAGAGTAACGGGATAAAAGAGGTTTTCAATAATTATTCGGAGCACAGGGCTCTGCCCAGAGAGGACTGTGCCTTCATTGGAAGTAGCTCCTGGAAGGGCCAGGTTTCCTGACTGGATAGCACTCACAGCCTGCAGTGCAGCTTGGGTTCTCTGGAAAACAAGTAAAAATCAGAGCTTTTGATTATACAGAAGCATTATATGAATCCTAAATATCAGCTGCCCCCCCCCAAAAAAGAAGTAATAAAATTAAACATATACACAATACCCCCACAGTTGATCCCAAGTTTGTAATTAGTTAAGAATTAAAAGCCTACCTATTTATTAGCAATTTATGGTATTAAAGAAAGTTACTTAGCCAAGTACGGTGGTATAGCCCTGTAATCCCAGCACTCAGGAGGCTGTAGCAGGTTTTTCATGAATTCAAGGCCAGCCTGAGCTACATAGAGACTGTCTCCAAAAAAGGAAAAAGATAACAAGTGGAAAAACATGTAAGGAATGTTAAACATCATATAAAAACCATTCAAGTCCATCTTTATTCATTCTCTTCCTTTCCTTTCTTGAACAATTTAGTTCTTAAAGCCTTTGGGTGACATAAATACAGAAGAGAGAACTGTGCTGGTTCAGTGGGAAAATGAGGGCCTTTACATAGATAGCCATAATGGCATGGAGCATCAGCACCTGAGCAAGGTTGAAAGGAAGAACCTATGGTCTGGTTAAGGGAATCTGAGCCAAAGTAAGAAGTTATTTGGGTGTGTGTTGGGGGAGGGAATTCGTTATATATCAGAAACTAAGGAGCATGAGTAAGCAGGGCATTCAGTGGAAGAGAAGCCAAGAATATCAGAGCCCAAAGAGTAGTAGTCCACATGCCTAAGTAGACAGTGTGATGAGACAGAGTAAGCAGCACAAAGAAAGAAGACCCATGGAGGTGAGGGGGAGCAAGAGTCTGAACATACAACATCATTCAATGAAGGGATAGCCTGACAAGAAATGCTAGTTTTCAACTAATCGTGTGCAGACAAAGCATCTAAGCATCTCTCCCCTAAAAGTAACAAGAGCACTCTAAAACAAAACAAAACAAAAAAGTTGGTTCCAGAATTGGGGCAGGAAAAGCCCAAGATGATTATGAAATAGTTTTATTGTGTTTTCCTTATTTTTGTCAGAACACAAAGAAATAGTCAAAGAATAATGGCAAAAGAATACAGAAACCAACTTGAAGTCAAATTAAGAAGTTTATGTACCAAAATAATCCATGAAATAAAACAGGAAACTCTAAATTAATACTGATTAAAATTGACAGTTGGTTAAGGAACAGTATATTTATAAAAATCTCAAATCTTGCCCATGTAATTGTAACTCCTCTGTACAGTATTGTCACAAAAAAAAAAATCTCAAAATATGTGCCCAGAAAGTACTATTTCTTCCCCCTTTTAAGTATAGATGACTCCTCTCTCTCTCTTTACATACACACACACACACACACACACACACACACACACACACACACACACACACAATCTGTGAAAAACATGTAGTCATGGTCTAAAAAATTCCCATCTATAATGAAAATGTAGGATTTTTTTCTTCTCATTATTCCCTGAGCAAAATAGTCTATATAAGGTAACTGAAGCATCCTTAGATTTTGGTTTTGAGGTGTTTCTGGAACCACCAACTCCTTCCCTGACTCTCCGTAGACACTGAGGGACAACATAATAATTCCAAAAGCCTAGCTAAACATTAGCATAATTGAGTTATCTAAGAACACATCATCAGTAACAAAACAACATGAAATTATATGCTGCTATCATGAGAAGAAATGACTACTGTGATAGATACCCTGAACTGAATCCTCAAATTGAGAGACAATAGAAAATAAGTTGCTTGTACTTTTTAGCAATGCCAAAGACAGGAAAGTCAAAGAAAAACGGAGGAAGTGTCTTAAACTAAAAATTGTAAAAGATATGACAACTAGATGGAACATGTGAATCGGAACTGGATCCTTTGTTATTAACAAACATTACTGGGACAACTGGTGAAGAGTATGGTGGCTAAGGAGCACAGAAGTGATGCATCAATGTTAACTTTTTAATGTTGACTTCTATCGCAATTGATGGGAGAAATATCCTTGTTTGTACAAAAATAGGTATTAAAAACTTCGTTGTGAAGTCATAAAACTATTTTTTAACTTTGTGACTGCTTCAAATTTTAAGTTATTTAAAAGGTGCAGTAAGTGAAAGAGTTAAAATTGAAGTATAATCATTGATTACTGAAACTACATGCATCATTGTTATCAATCTTTCATTCCACACAGCATCTCTTAAGATGATATTTTGCAAAATATTGGTGCAATAAAATGAAAAATTCTTGAACTTCAAATTATCTTTCATTTTTACGTAATGTATATAGTTGCAATTTTAAACAGCATAGCATCCTGTATACTATGATTCTAGTGTGAAATTTTTTCTCTTATTTTGCTGTGATAAATATTAAGGTAAGTACTTTCCTGAAAATTGGAAGCTTTTTATTTGCTGTATGCTTATTTAAAAAATTGTCTTTGGGGCTGGGAAGATGGCTCAGTGGTAGAGTGCTTGCCTTGCATGCCTGAGGCCCTGGGTTCGATTCCTCAGCACCACAAAAGCAGGGGGAAAAAAGCCGGAAGTGGTGCTGTGGCTCAAGCGGTAGAGTGGTAGCCTTGAGCTAAAGAGCTGAGGGACAATGCCCAGGCCCAGAGTTCAGGCCCATGACCGGACCCCCCCCCAAAAAAAATTGTCTTTTACGCTTATGTACCATTCCCCTTTCCCTTTTTAAAGCACCTTATTAAGATGTTTCTCACAAATCAGAAGAAAATCTAAATTACTTAGAAGGTAAACAGAGTTTGAGGCTAGTTCAGGCAAAGTTGGCATGACCCTGTCTCAAAACAAAGGTTAAAAATTAAAAAAGCTTGGATGCAGCTCAAGTAGGAGGGCAAGTACAAGGCCCTGGATACAATCCTCAGTACTATGAGTAAACAAACACACAAACAAAGCAATTAAAAAAAAAACCATACAGGGCATTTGCGTGTAAATTTGTGTTAGTTTTGTGCAGATGCTGGGCTGATTTTTTCTGTACTATTCTAATTTTGGTATATATGCTGCTAAAGTGAGCATCATCCTTTTTAAAAGACTTTGCATGCAAACATTTTAATTACTTTTATGTCATACGCAGATTCTTATGTATAACTCACAAATTGCCAAATGTACAGTTCCCCAAGTAGCAGTATCTTTAAGAATATATAAAATAAGCTGGGTGGGTGCAGGTGGCTCACACCTGTAATACTAGCTACTCAAAGGAGTCTGGGATCTGAGGATCTCACCAGCAAAGTCTGTGACTCTTATCTCCAATTAACCACCCCAAAGTGCGAAGCAGAGCTGTGGCTCAAGTGGTAGAGCATTTGCCTTGAACAAAAAAGCTCAGGGACAGCACCCAGACAAGAGTTCAAGCCTCAGGACTGCCTCAAAAAACAATATATGAACAATTATCTCAATTATTTTATATCACTATTTCTCAAATCTATGCTCTTGACCTGGCATGATGTCCATACCTCTAATCTAGCTAATTGGGAGGTGGTGATCTGGAAGGACAGCAGTTCAAGCTAGCTCAGGAAAAGTTAGCAAGACTCCATCTCAACAAACAAGCTAGTGGTACCTATGTGTAATCCCATTGTGAGGGAAATGCAAGTATAAAGATGGTCCCAAGTCAGCTCCCATTTCACACACACACACGCACGCACGCACGCGCACACACACACGTATAGTGTCTCGTGGAAGCACACCTGCCTAGCCAGTGCAAGGCTCTAGGTTCAAACCCTTAAAAAAAGCAAATATGTGTGTGTGTGTGTGCTTTATGAAGCCAAATATGTAGGATAATGAACAGTTAGCCTTGCTTGTAAACATGGAAGTGTATCTTATCTACATTATTCTGGATGTCCCTGTAAGATTTTATTGGAAAACAGGGTATTGTTTTGCTGAAATTTGAGAACTAATTTAGACTTTAGTTTTCAGTACAAAATTGACAAGGGGGTGGGGGGGATTGAAGTAGAGAAAGAAATTCATCAACCAAAAAAGATCAAAGCCAGTGGCTCATGTCTGTAACCCTAGCTATACCAGAGGCTATCTGAGTATCACAGTTCAAAGCCAGACCAGGCAAAAAAGTCTGTGAGACACTTATCTCCAAGTAACCACCCCCAAACTGGAAATGGAGCTGGTTCAAAGTGGTAGAGTGCTAGACCTGAGCACAAAGGCTTAGGGACAGTGCCCATACCCTGAGTTCAAGCCCTATGACTGACCAAATTAAGTAAATAAAGATGATCCAGAAATGACATAGGGGCTAGAATTAACAAAGACATGAAGTCATTTATTCTAACTATATTGCACATAACCCGAAAGTGGAAATATGTAAGACATTAAACAGTACTCTCTGTGATAACAGAAATGTTTAGCTGTCTCCATTGTCTAATATGAGTGCTAGTAGTCACAACAACTAGTAAGCACTTAAGTTTGGTCACTGCAACTAAGGAGCTAATTTTTTTTCCTTAGTCATTTACCCTCACCGAGCCAAGTTTGGTTAATTCTTGTGGTTTTTCTACTTGGAAATGAGTATGGCTAGGATTGATGCCTGTAATTCCAAGATCACACAGGCAGGGTCTTATTCTTCTGGTGGTGGCCTTCTGCTGTTTAAATTCTGGATTAACCCTGGCAGGCAGAAATATATTCAACTGAGGAATAGGGCTTGGTGCACTAATTTTGTTGTTAAGTCATCCTTAAGTGGTTTAGCTTCTTTTGCTTTCAAATTACTCCTGGCAGTAAAAATTCCAGTGGTTTGGCTGTGGGGATTTATATACATTTTTAGTATATATGGGAAGCTTGCGTTTTAGAAGGAATTAGCCCTAGCATGTGGGACTCCAATGGGTTGGCCTGCTACTTAAGGGGGACTAACAGTTTGATTTGTGGTCTTGGTGTTCTCAGTGACCTCTACTTCAGTGTCCTTAGCTCTTGAATTAGTCCCAGCAGCCTGGATGTCAACAGCTGTAGCCTCAGTTAATTGGGGGTTCTTAGTTCCTTGCATGCTCTTGCTGAGCAAGATGGCCTCACCTTGGTTTGAATCTCCCACTGCCAAAGTAGCTTTGGCAGCCTGGAGACTAGTAGTTCTTTACCTTTTGCAGGCTTTGAGGCTTTTACTTTTTGAGACTTTGTATAAAATACTGGTGGGAGAGGCAGCCTTGCACCATTTAAAATCCTTGACTACATTCATACCTAGCAGCCAAGGGTTAGTGGTTGGGTTCTCTGCTCTTCTAGAGCTCAAGTCAAACTTTAACCTCTTAGTGATCTATGAGAAGGACCTCCTGCCTAATATACCATCTGCTGACCAACTAGCTTTTGTGGTGATGTTTCCAACAACATTTGAGAGCTCAGTTTTTATGATCAGTTGGGTATTTAAAAGTTTAAAACTTTGTCCTTTAAGTATTTGTGTATTCAAGGTAATATGCATCAAGGATACCTTGTACTATTTTGCCTGGTTGGCTATACAATTCAACTAGCATTGAATTCAGCATTGTTGTCCACGAATAGGCAACTCTCTTTGCTTTATGACCCTTCTTCGTGTTTGAGGTGGCCTGTAGCAGGTTAGTATTCTCTTATAACCTGGCAGCAGAAAGTTAAGTAGCTTGGGGGGGGGGGCCTCACCTCAAATCCCACATTTTTAAGTGGCTTGATGACACCTTGCCTTTGCCTGGTTTAGTCTCTCTGGCTGCTGAATATTTGTCATCCTGGTTATTAATGGCTCTGCCTACAATTAATTGGCTACTAAAGGTGTTTGGGATACTCTTGGTAACTGAGGCAAGCCTGTGCAATTTAACTTTATCAGTGGATTTGGATATGGCAGACTGCAGTCCAACAGTTGGACCCTCAATTGAGGGATTGCTAAATCTGAGAACCCAGGGGTTTAGGCATCTCTGTGGGGCTCTTTGTTTTCTGGTTGAGGAGGTTCTGTGGAGGTTTAATCTTCTCTCTTGTTGTTTTAGACTTGGTACCCTGGAGTGCAGCAGGAATGATTTCACATTGTAAATTCATGAGGAGGAGGAGATTGGCCATTGTGAGGGTTCTGGCACAGATGTCTCCTTTAAAGAAGGAATAAGAGCCCTATAACCTGTCTGTTTGGATAAATTATCAAAGATTACAGGGTATGCAGAGGTTGAAAATTGCTGCTAGCCATCTTAGAGGATATCCTGCCCAGATTATCCTTTCTGTCAGATATGTGCCCAAGGTGATGACTGGGGGTCCATAGTGGTTGGAATATCATCTTTGTTAAGTCATTGAGGAAGATCTATGCAGATTATGCTGCTCCTCAAAGGCAGGGAAAGTGTGCTGGGTCTGACCTCCATCACAAAGGGGTACAGTAAGTTCTGACATTTGCAATCAGAAACCCAGGAGGGTCTGCACAGATTATCACCTTCTGGGATCAAGACAGGAGCCCCAGTAGATGTTTTCCTGTGGTCTCTGTTCTTCACCAACTCATGCTGGTTGGATAGTTGTCAGTGTTGGTATGACAGCAGGGGCTATGGAGTTTACCAACTTCTATAGCAAAAAGAAAAGATGTTCTGAATCCTCCCCTGTATGGGGACTTGTAGTAGCTGGCTATCTGTCAGTGTTTGGAAGCCAAGAGGGTCTGCACAGATTCTGATCCTCCAAGACAAAAAAAAATTGATGATTTTCTGTGGAAAATCCACCCACTATATCAAGATGTTTGCCAATGCTGATAACCCAGAAAGGTCTGCAAAAGACTAAGATATTTCATGGCAAAAACTGGAGCCTTAGTGGGTATTTTTATAGGGACTCTTTTCTCCTTTATGGGGTTACAAAGAGATTGGATATCTGCCAAAGCCATTAAGCCCAGAGGGTCTGGCTCAAATATAGACTTGGGAACCCTAAGCAGTGGATGGTCTTGGGATTTTTTTTTCCTCGACTTGAGGGCCCACAGTATCCAAGAACTTGCCATGACCAGTTACCAAAGAGGCTATGTTCATTTCCTGAATGTCAACAGAAGTTGCCCCTGCAGATGGCCGGCTGGTGATGGGCTTGTCCTGCAGCTTAATCCCTTTGGGCTCCATTGCCCTGACAACTCCTTGGGGGTCCAGGGCCTTATCTTACTTTTTAGCTTGACCTCCCATAGTACTTAAGAAAAAAAAAAAGTTCAAAACTAGCAGTTTCTAAATCTTAGAATTGACCTGTGTGCCATGGCTCTCGCTCATGGATCTGAAACCAACTGAATCTTGTGAACAATCTAGATTGTGACCACCAGGCCATGACTCTCTAGCTATGCAATACCTTCTATGATACTATGGGTGGGGCTGGAGGAAAGATGCTGTCACAAGTGACCAAGTGCTCCCTGTTAGTTTTCTACTGGTGCCCTATGTGCCAGTATAGTGACATCCTAGGAAATAAATAAATGATTTAAAAGGCTTAAGGGTAGAAACCCCTCAATCTAAAGGTAGATGAGCAAAGACAGTCAGTCTTTGGGCAGTAGTAGGGTCCTGAATTTGGGAGTCGTGTCATCAATTCTACTTTCATCCTCCAAAACACTTCAGATCCTAGATTGGGTCAGTTAGTACTGTATTGTACACCTCAGTGCAAGGTACAGCTGAATACCTTTAACTAAAAAGGATGAAGCATATGATGAACTGTAGAGATACTGCAGTGCAAGCAGATTTACCAGGAAGCATTGCCAAGGAAATACATGCTTACCACGTTTTTTTAAGAACTGAAAGTTGAAAAGTTCCTACTCTTCAAGTTAATGTTTTAGTATATATTCATGCAACGTATTCAATGAAGCCCTGAGGAGCAGGAAAGAATTTGTAGATGTATCTTTGTATTAGTTCTGTCATGGCTCTGGCCAATTGAACATGAGAAGGAAACCCTTACTTTAGGCTCACAGTTTCTACTGTTTCTGTCCATGACCACAGAGAGTATGTGACAAGACACAAGCTTACAACATGGTAGCCAGGACATGTGCTCATGACAAATATTTGTTTTCTTTTTTCTTTTGTCAGTGATGGGTCTTGAACTCTGGGCCTGGATGTTGTCCCTCAGCTCTTCAGCTCAAGGCTAGCACTCTACCACTTGAGCCACAGCACCACTTCTGGTTTTCTGGTGGCTTATTGGAGATAAGAGTCTTGTGGACTTTCCTGCCCGGGCTGGTTTTGAACCATGATCCGCAGATCTCAACCTCCTGAGTTGCTAGGATTACAGGCAAGAACCACTGGAGCCTGGCACAACTATTTCTTTATCTTAGCACTTATTTACTTGTTGGCATTCACTGGATCCAGATGAAATAAAAAGGGGAAAGCCAGTAAGAATAATGTTCTTGTGATCCTTTCTCTTATCTCCTTTCCTTCTTCCTGCTTACGTTTTGCTCCCTTTGCTCCATTCTCCTTTCTCTTCTGTTGGGGCCCAGATGAAAGGGGAAAAGCTTTTATGCTCTTCTCTCCCATCTTTTTCATTTATTTTTTCTTCTGTCCTCTCTCTCTGCCTTTTCTCTTCTCTCCTCCTTTTGCTCCTCTTTCTTCTCTCCCTGACCCTGCCATAAATGACTAAAACTGTGAGCAAATCAAATCTTAACTCCCTTGTGTTCTCAGGTATTTATCACAGCAATGAAAAATCTATTAGTGGTTTCTGTACTTCATCCCACCACACAAACGATAAGTCTACTTTTATGCATGTCATGTATCCTACCAAACATGAAATTTTGTATAAAGTCCTATTTTTAAAAAAAGCTTTTGATAAAATCTGAGGAAATAATATTGGGAAAAAGCTGTAGGTTATATAAGTAATTATAGTTTCAAAAAATTTTTGAGACAGTTAGCATAGCCTAGACCAGCCCTGAACTCAAGATCCTCTTTCCTCAGCTTCCTTAATGGTGGGATCACAGGCATGCATCACACCCAGCTCTTAGTGCCAAATTAAACAAGGCCAAAACATATAAGTGAAAAATCAACAGGGTTTTTAAAATGTGAAAATGCAACTGGTACTAAAAATTATGAGGCATAAAATCTGTTAGGGGATATGATTTTTAAACATTTGGGCAATAAACTCTCTGGAATAATTACACTTACTATTTTTTTTTTTTTTTTTGTCGGTCATGGGGCCTGAACTCTGGGCCTGAATGCTGTCCCCCTGAACTCTTCAGCTCAAAGCCAGCACTCTACCACTTGAGCCCACAGCACCACTTCCAGGTTTTTCTGTTTATGTGGTGCTGAGGAATTGAACCCAGGGCCTCATGCATGCAAGGCAAGCACTCTACCACTGAGCCACCTTCCCAGCCCATTACACTTACTATTAATAAAGACAGTAAGCTGGGCACTGGTGTCTCATGCCTTATAATTCAAGTTACTTGGGGGTGAGACTGGAAGGACAACAGTTCTATGCCAGCCAGGGCAGCAAAGTCTGCAAGATTCAGTCTCTATGGAGGGAAGCCAGATGTGGTGGCATGCACCTGTGATCCCAGTGCAGGTCAGAAATCTTACTAGGTGGACCACAGCTCAGATGTGCCCCTAGTGGCAGCTAGACCCATCTTTATCCTTAAAGTAACCAGTGAAAAACAGAAATGGAGGTATGGTTCACTGGTATCACACCAGCCTAATAAGCATAAGGCCCTGAGGTTCAAACCCCAGGAAGGAAGGAAGGAAGGAAGGAAGGGAGGCGGGGGGGAGGGAGGGAGGAAGGGAGGGAAGGCAAGAACAACAGATTTTACTAAGTTGGTACAGGGATGTACTTCTTATGAAACTTGGACACTGGTGATGGCAGCAGTCAGGATATGGGGGCAGGAGGCTAATGAGTTCAAGGCTAGCCTGACCTATATAGTGATATCCTGTTGCAACGACACAAAAATACCTGTGATGTGAAGATATTTCCAAAGGCAAGAAGGTGGAAATTAACAGGTTGTACATGTACAGTTTTTGTAATTGTTGTTTTGGTTTTGTGCCAGTCCCAGGGTTTGAACTCAAGGCCTGGGAGCTGTCTGAGCCACAGCTTTTACTTCTGGCTTTTTTGGTGCTTAACTGGAGATAAGAGTCTCACAGACTTTCTTGCCTAGGCTGGCTTCTAACAGGAACTTACAGATCTCAGCTTCCTGAGTATCTAGCATTACAGACATGATCCACTCACACCTGGATAGTGTGGTTTTTGTTGTTGTTGTTTTTTGTTTTGTCAAGTCATGGGGCTTGAACTGTGGGCCTGGGCACTGTCCCTCAGCTCTTCAGCTCAAGACAAGCATTCTACCACTTGAACCACAGCACCATGTGCAGTTTTCTGGTGATTAGTTGGTGATAAGAGTCTCACAAACTTTTCTGCCCAGGCTGGCTTTGAACCACAATCCTCAAATCTCAGCCTCCTAAGTAGCTAGGATTACAGGCTTGAGCCAGCCGTGCCTGGCTAGTGTACAGGTTTTAACTGTTCATTTAATATTAAGGGGACATTTTAAAGGGAAAAAGTCTCCAATCTCTGCAGAGTTATAAACTCCTACCAATAAGAACAAGAAATATACAACAATAATGACCATCAAATGTTGTACCTCAGAATATGACCTAAATTTTGTAATAAAAATTATTTTAAATCAAAGAGATAGAAATACTTGGTATTCACTTGATCCTCTATCAATTATATCTAAGAAGTGATATGCATGTTTGGGGTAGTTTGCTACTCAAAGAACAAAGTAGAAAGGAAATATTAAACTATCAGCTTCCTGGGGTTGTTAGAATCCAAGTACATAAAGACCCACTTTGAATTGTGACTTTATGTTTCTATATTTTACCAAACACCAACATATAATAATTTCACAAAAGTAAACAGTACTGGAAAGAAATCAAGGCTAAGAATAAACTAGGTCATTTGGGTGACTGGTTGCCAAGCAACTGGAATTTCTCACTGTTTCCCTTTAGAATAATTCAATCTTTAAAAATTTTATTAAATTATTTTTACTTCTTCAAGAGTTACACTAATATACTTAGAAATCACACTAATGAGAAAACTGTAGGAGTTAAATGTAGCAGAAATTTAAAACTGTAATATTTAACTTCCTTCTCTAAACACAAACGTTAATTATCTGTAAATTAATCTATAAAACCCCCAAAACCTACACTTATAAATGGCTAAAATGAGCTAGGTGGTGGTTCATGCCTGTAATCCTAATTACTCAGGAGGCTGAGATCTGTGGATTTTAACTCAAAGCCAGACCAGGCAGAAAAGCTTATGAGCAGTTATCTCCAATTAACCAGAAAAAAATTGTACATGGAGGTGTAGTTCAAGTAGTAGAGTGCAGAAAAAGCCAAATGAGAGTGTAAGGCCATGAGTTCAAACCCTAGTACCAGTACCACCAAGAAAAAAGAAAAACTGCTGAAATGATAAATTTTAAATTACATGTATCTTACAGTTAACAAAATGAAAGAAAAATGGCATAAGCAGAAGTCACTGAATGTTACAAATTATCAAATAAGTAAGATACAACTTCATACCTATTATCAGATAGGCATGAAAATTGTTCTTACCATAAATTGACACACAATCTTTACGAAAGAAATCCAGTAACATCAAAATATGTATCATAAATGTGCTGTCTCAGGCATACTTCACTGCCAGAAGTGACTTAATAATGTTTTAAGAATGATAAAAAATACATGCTGTTGCAGTACTATTTTAAAAAGTATAAAATAAGCTGGGCATTGGTGGCTCATGCTTGTCTTGAATTTTTTTTTTTTTTGTCGGTCGTGGGGCTTGAACTCTGGGCCTGAGCGCTGTCCCTCAGCTCTTCAGCTCAAGGCGAGTGCTCTACCAAGTGGCTCATGCTTATAAGTCCTAGCTACTCAGGAGGCTGAGATCTTAAGGATCAAGGTTTGAAGCCAGCCCAGGCAGGAAATGCCATGAGACTTTTATCTCCAGTAAGCTATCAAAAAGCTGGAAGTAGAGCTATGGCTTAAGTATTACAGTGCTAGCCTTGAGCACTAAAGGTCAAGGACAATGCCCAGGCCCTGAGTTCAAGATTCTAGACTAGGGCTGGGAAGCTGGCTCAGTGGTAGAGTGCTTGCCTTGTATTCATGAGGCCCTGGGTTCGATTCCTCAGCATCACATAAGCAGAAAAAGCCAGAAGTGGCGCTGTGGCTCAAGTGGTAGAGTGCTAGCTTTGAACTGAAGAGCTGAGGGACAGTGCCCAGGCCCAGAGCTCAGGCCCCATGACTGGCAAAAAAAAAAAAAAAAAAAGATTCTAGACTAGCACCACCCTCAACAAAACAAAACAAAACAAAAAGCCATTACAAAACAGGGAAAAAAAACTTTAATGCCTATCCAAAAAATTCACCATAAATTATGGCTATCGTTAAAAAATTGGCACCCCAACTCCTAGCTATTTGGGAAGCAGAGTAGAAGGACTATTCTATAGTTCCAGGAGAGCCTGGGCAAAGAAGTTTCAAGTCCCTATATCTCAATAAACAAGTCATGATGACCCATGACTGTCATTCTAGTTACATAGAAGACAAGGGTAGCGTGGTCCAGGTGAGAGCAAGCAAAAAGTATGAACATGAAAATAACTAAAGCCAAAAAGAGGTAAGGGAAATAGCTCAAGTAACAGAATGCTTACTTAGCAAGTACGAGGTCCTAAGTTCAAATCCCAGAACTGTAAACAACTTTCTCCTAAAAATCAACTACAATAAAAACCCCACCAGAACAAAAACCAAACTTCTCTGTATTTGCTTTTTTTTTTGGGTCCGGTCGTGGGCCTGAACTCTTGGCCTGGGCTCTGTCCCTCAGCTCTTTAGCTCAAGGCTAGTGCTCTACCACTTGAGCCACAGTGCCACTTTCGGCTTTTTTTTCTGCTTAAGTGGTGCTAAGGAATCAAACCCAGGGCCTTATGCATGCAAGGCAAGCGCTCTACCACTGAACCACCTTTCCAGCCCCTATGTGTATTTGTTGTTATAAACAATGTCCAGAAAATATTATGAAGGAAAAATAAAGTTTCAAATTAGCTATCAAGATTACATTATGTTAAATTCAATGAAAGGAAAACAGAAAAACATAAAACAGAATGTTAACAAGTTATTAGTTATCTCTGGGAGTATTTTTCCCCTTTGTTTTCTTTTTACTTTTTTAGATTTTCTTTATTTTTCTAGATTTTCTAAATGTTCTGCCACGTATTATTTATAATTTGTACAACATTTTTTCATTTAAAAAGCTCTATCATAGAGGCTTGGGCTACAGCTCAAAGGTAGTGTTGGCTTAGCCTTCTATGACCCTGTGTTCATTCCCACATGCTTTGGGGAGAAGTATGGGGAGGCAAGTTAAGCTGTGATAAAAAATAAATAAATAAATAAATAAAAATAAGGGGCTGGGAAGGTGGCTCAGCAGTAGAGTGTTTGCCTCACATGCAAGAGGCCCTGGGCTTGATTACACAGCACCACATAAACAGAAAAGGCCAGAAGTGGTACTGTGGTTAAAGTGGTAGAGCGCTAGCCTTGAGCTGAAGGGCTCAGGGACAGCACCCAAGCCTAGAGTTCAAGCCCCGTGACCAACAAAAAATAAAATAAAATAGTGTTTTCTACTTTAAAACATCAAGTATTCCATTAGTTTATTACATTATTGCTTAAAAATAAGGATTATGGACAAATGTTTTAAGCAATGCAGAAAACTGTAACTTAATTTTAATGCAGCCCACCTTTTTATGCCTTTCAACACACAATCAAAAGCAAGGCTGAACAAGGTGGCATACAACTGAAATGCCAGCACTCTGGAGGCCAAGGGATGAAGATCAATAAGGGGTTGGAGGCTAGCCTGGGCTGTATATAGCCCAGCCTGACCTACACAGTAACTCTATTAAAAAATAAGCAACAACTGCAGGAGTTCTTTACCTAGAGCAAGAACACAAGTCAAAGATACACTTCATATAATTTTTTTTAAATACCCTTTTGGGGGGAGAAAAATAGGGGGTGACTAGAGATTGAATTCAGGACTTCCACTACTTGAGCTAATGATCCAGACCCCAAACTACTTGCTTAAAAGATACTTGGCTCTATAGACAAAAGCATTCCTATGTTTAATTAACCTCAAAATGAACTAATTAAAAATGGGCTGAGCACTGGTGGCACATACCTGCAATCTTAGCTACTCAGAAGACTGAGACCTGTGAGAATCACAGATCAAAGCTAGTTGAGTAGAAAGTCTGTGAGACTCCAATTAGCCACCAAAAAGCCAGAAGTGGAGCTGTGACTCAAAGTGGTAGAGCACTAGCTTTGAGCAAAAAACAGCTCAGGGACATCACACACACAGGCCCTGAGCCTAAGCACCACAAGTGACAAAAACAAAAACAAAAAAACTTTGAAAGGATAGAAAAGACTTAGACTATAGCAAAATAAAACAGAAAAGTGAGATAATACCTGATAGCCATGTTTACAATGTTTATAATACCAAATACCTATGTTTATAACATAAACATCACTCCTCAAAGATTTTGCTACAAATTCTACTGTAACTTATAAAGTTCCTTTTATATTTGAGATTTTAAAAGGAATATAACAATGCATTTTTCTTTAATCATTTTATTATAAAAATAATTTTAAAAGAAAAAGTGTTATTTCTAATGTCTTAGGATATTTCTAAGTGGCATTTTAAATTATTAAACCTTCAGGAAAGAAATTAAACACATTATTCCAAATAATAAAGAATCCTAAAATGAAAAATGGTACATACCCTACATAGTACAGAAAATTTTAAAGTTTTAATACCATGTATACTTTTATCTATTTTTAAAGATGCTTGAATACTTACAGCTTGATTAGGTAGATTGTCAGTCTTAAGTTCTCTGTGATTGGAATACTGAATATAAACAGGCTGGCTTCGAAGATGAGGAGTAACAGGAGTGTAATAGTTCACCATAGTAACAGCAGCTTCCTCAGAAGCCATTTCTAAGAAAGCCTGCAATAAATGACAAAAAGATAAAATGAAAAACCATGTTTTTTAAAAAAGATAAAAGTATTTTATCATACTAGTTTTCTCTAGCCTCATGCATTCTCAATAGAAATTATAATCCCCCCAAGAGGATGAAAAAAATCCTCTGCTTTGAAGTATATCATACAGGCTAATTACAAGTACCCAAAATTTGGATTCAATAATGGACTTAGACTTGGAAGTTGCCAGTTGTTTAAATTGATGATGGATGCATGTTGATTTTTCCTCTCATTTCTACTTCTTCTAAAATCTAAAAATATTACTTATAAAGGCAAAAACAAATATACATACATACATATATACATATATATATAAATGGGTGCCTTAAGGATTTAAAGTCTTATATTATTTAATAGTCTTATGTTAAGACTTATGTTTAATAGTCTTAAGTTAAAAATCTTGGGGTTAGGAAGTGGTGCTGTGGCTCAAGGGGTAGAGCGCTTGCCTTGAGCTGAAGAGTGCAGGGACAGCGCCCAAGCCCAGAGTTCAAGACCCACGACCGACAAAAAAAAAATCTTGGGGTTAGGAGCTGGGAAGGCGGCTCAGTGGTAGTGTTTGCCTTGTATGCATGAGGCCCTGGGTTCGATTCCTCAGCACCACTTAAGCAGAAAAAAAAGCCAGAAGTGGTGCTGTGGCTCAAGTGGTAGAGTAAGCTAGCCTTGAGCTGAAGAGCTGAGGGACAGCGCCCAGGCCCAGAGTTAGGACCCACAACCAGACCAAAAAAAAAAATCTTGGGGTTATGTTGGGGATTAGTGCATGCTTACAATCCTAGATACTCAAGAGACTGAGACTTAAGAATCGAGGTTTGCCAGCCTAGAAGATAAATCCTCAAGATACTTAACTCCAAATTACCAAGAAAAAGCCAGAAGTGGAAACATGGCTCAAACTGGAGAGCACTAGCAGGAAGCAGAAAAAGCTAAGTTAGAGCTAAAAGACCTGAGTTCAAGCTGGTCCCATAAAATAATGGACCAGCCAATATATTAAGCAATAGATAAATGGGAAAGGCGGTATGGTAGTTATAACCATGGAATACTACACAGCCATAAAAAATAAAATGATGAGCCAGGCATCAGTGGCTCATACTTGTAACACTAGCTACACAGGAGGCTGACATCTGAGGATCGTGGTTCAAAGCCAGCCCGAGCAGGAAAGTCCGTGAGGCTCTTATCTCCAATAAACCACCAGAAAACTGGAAGTGATGCTGTGGCTCAAGTGGTAGAGCGCTTGCCTTGAGTTGAAGAGTGCAGGGACAGTGCCCAAGCCCAAAGTGCAAGTCCCACGACCGACAAAAAATAGATAAATAAAAATTATAAATAAATAAAATAAAATGATGAAAAAGATGAGTTAAAGTGTTTTCACTCATATGTAGAAGCTAAACCAAATACACACACACCTGAGGACAGGTACATATGTATACATATCTATACACTTAAATTTATATGTATATACATAAAACATGACTGTAACTATCGGACTAGGAGGAGGATGGAAGGGGGAGGGGAAAAAAAGATGGAGGATAAATAACTTTCAAAGCAACTACATGTGAAGTCAGCATAAGGAGTCTCAATGAAAGCTGTTGATCAAAAGGGGGTTGGCAGGACAGAGGGAGTAGAGATGGTTGTTCTGAGCAAGGTAAAATACATGCACCTCTGAAACACCATTGTTAGTCTCAGTACAGTTTAAAAAAGAATGACAGGAAAGTGAGGCAGGCTTCATTCATGGTTACTGGTGCCAGTGGGAGGAGATAGCTAACAAGGAGGGTGAATGAGAATCAGTATGTCTAAAATCTGTTGAAATTAGGAGTAGTGGGATGGGGAGAGTGATAGGAGGTGAGATTCATCAAGATATGCATGCATGTGTAGAAATGTTACACCGGTACCCTTTTAGTTGTACTAACATATACTCATAGTATATATATTAGATATACTGTATAAGTGACATATACTGATATGAAAAGTATTGTGATTAAAAGGCTAGAGTACACAAAAGATGCATTAAAATTTAATGAGGCAATTAGGGTCTTTTTTTTAAAGCCAAAAGCCAGAAAGAAATAAAGAGGAAAGGAGAAAAGGAAGGAAAGCTGACAAATGATATTCCTTTTTTTTGTAAGTCCTGGGACTTGAACTTGGGGCTTTATGCATTGTCTCTGAGCTTTTTTTTGCTCAAGGCCAGCACTCTACCACTTGAGCCACAGCGCCACGTCTGGTCTTTTCTGTTTGTGTGGTACTGAGGAATCAAACCCAGGGCTTCCTACATGCAAGGCAAGCACTAAGCCACATTCCCAGTTCTGACAAATGATATTCTAACTATCAAAATTGTTTAACAGAATGAGACATAATGTTGTGTTCCACCTTTGCTTTGTATAAAAACAACAAAATGAGGGGCTGGGAAGGTGGCTCAGTGGTAGAGCACTTGCCTTGCATGCTCAAGGCCCTGGGTTCGATTCCTCAGCACCACATAAGAAAAAAGCCAGAAGTGATGCTGTGGCTCAAGTGGTAGAGTGCTAGCCTTGAGCTGAAGAGCTGAGGGACAGCACCCAGGCCCAGAGTTCAGGCCCCACGACTGGACCCAAAAAAAAAAATTAAAAAAAAAAACAACAAAATGAAATAAGTTTATTTATAAATTATATAGAATACTCATTTTCAGTGACAGTTACCATCTCATACTTAGCTAACTTGAAGCCAATATATCAAGGAACAAGAATTGTTCATTCTTAACTGTAATAACTTAGTTATTGACAACCTTGAACCTTATTTCCTCATCTAAAACATGAAGTGCTGTCAAATATGATCTGTAAATTTCTTTGCATCTCTTAACGTAAGATTCTGGTGTTTTGTTTTTTTTTTTGGAGGGTGGGGAGGGGTCATGGGGCCTGAACTCTGGGCCTGGGCGCTGTCCCTCAGCTCTTCAGAGGCCAACGCTCTACCACTTGAACCACAGAGCCACTTCCAGCTTTTTCTGCTTATGTGGTGTTGAGAACTTGAACCCAGGGCCTCATGCATGCAAGGCAAGCACTCTACCACTGAGCCTCCTTCCCAGCCCTCTACCATGAGATTCTGCAGGGGGGGAAAAATCTATTAAATTTCAGCCACCAAAAAAAAAGCATCCCTTTAAAATGGTGTGGCACAACTTTTTGTTGTTGTTTCCATTTCTGAGGTTTGAAATCAGGGTCCTGTAATTGGCAGACTGGCACTTTTCTATTATGAACTATGCTTCTAGCTTACCTTTTTGCTGGCTATTTTGGAGATGAAGTCTAGCAAACTTTTTTACCCAGGCTGGTCAATCTATGAGCCTCTAAATCTTAGCCTTATGAGTACCTACAATTATAGGTATGAGACACCAATACGTACCTGTAATTACACAGTATACTGTGTAACGTTTAAATCAGATAAAAGCAATATACAGTATTCAGTTATTCTTTTTATTCTTTTTCTTTTCTTCTTTTAACAGTGCTCAACATCAAACCCAGGTCCTAGTATGTGGCAGGCAAACACTATACCAATGAACTACAGTATCATCCATTATATCAGTTAGCCTTTTGATATAGTATTCTAATAAGCAATAGTGTATCAACCTTTTTTTATTCTTTTTTTTTTGGGGGTCCGGTCATGGGGCCTGAACTCTGGGCCTGGGCGCTGTCCCTCAGCTCTTCAGCTCAAGGCTAGTGCTCTACCACTTGAGCCACAGTGCCACTTCCGGCTTTTTTCTTTTTGCTTATGTGGTGCTGAGGAATCGAACCCAGGGCCTCAGGCATGCAAGGCAAGCGCTCTACCACTGAGCCACCTTCCCAGCCCTACAGATGTTTCTGACACACTGATTTCATTTGTTCTGAGTATTAGTCTATAGAATCAGACCTTATTTTGTGGGTGGGAGTGGGAGATCCAGTCATGGGGCTTGAACTAAGGGCCTGGGTGATGTCCTTGAGCTTTTGCTCAAGGCTGGTGCTCTATCACTTTTAGCCACAGTGACACTTCTGGTTTTCTGGTGGCTATAAAAGTTTCATACAGGGCTGGGAAGGTGGCTCAATGGTAGAGCGTTTGCCTTGCAATGCATAAGGCCCTGGGTTCAATTCCTCAGCACCACATAAGCAAAAAAAAAGAGAAAAAAAGCCGGAAGTGGTGCTGTGGCTCGAGTGGTAGAGCGCTAGCCTTGAGCTGAAGAGCTGAGGGACAGCACCCAGGCCCAGAGTTCAGGCCCCACAACCGAACCCAAAAAAAAAAAAAGTCTCATACACTTTCCTGCCCAGGCTGGCCTCAAACTGCAGTCCTCAGGTGTCAGCCTCCTAAGTACCTAGGATTATAGTCATGAACTACTAAAGCCCAGCTTACATGTTTCAATTTTCTTAATTTTGTAGGGTATGCATTAAATTTTATGACTGTATTTCTTATACTTCCTCTCTTCATTGATCTATTCCCAATCCCTAGACCCCACTACCTCAACTTTCGAGTATCCCTATTTCTGGAATTCATTTTGGACTATGAGTTTGTCTTTCTATGAAACTATGCCATTTGAATTCTTGCCTGAAAATACTGTATTTCAGTTAATACATTGTGTACACTTGCATACAGTATTTACTAACATTTATAAATAAGTTCTAGCTTCCATATATGACAGAAAATATTTGTCCTTTGTCTTTTTGGGCCTAACTTTAAAACCAGGAGATCCACAGCAACCAATGAGAAAGGGCCCAGTCTACTTGAATTTGCATACTCTTTAACCCTACAAAAAAGTGGTCTTGTAGTAACTTGCTCTAAAGCAATCTGATTTGAATTTTTTTTTCTATTTCCTTGTTTTGAGGTTAAGAACACTAACTCTTCTGTGTCCAGGTGCACATTTAATTCTATCTTACAGGTAAGGTTTTTGCCCAAGTCTAGAATCATATGTAAGTCAGTATAACCTTTTAAACTTGTAATTTTGTCTTGTGACAATAGTATTCATGCCCATTTAGATTCTGGAAAACTGTTCTATAATTTGTTAAAATTATCTGCTAGGATCATCTAATAATCATAAATTTAAAAAAAAATTTTTTTTTTGGTCGGTTGTGGGGCTTGAACTCTGGGCTTGGCGCTGTCCCTCAGCTCTTCAGCTCAAGGCGAGTGCTCTACCACTTGAGCTACAGCGCCACTTCCGGTTTTCTGGTGGTTTATTGGAGATACGAGTCTCACAGTCTTTCCTGCCCAGGCTGGCTTTGACCCGTGATCCTCAGATCTCAGCCTCCTGAGTAGCTAGGATTACAGGCGTGAGCCACCAGCGGCCGGCCTAAAAAAATTTTTAATGTGTATTTTTATTTAAGTAGTTGTTCAAAGGAGTTGCTATTCAACAGAGCAGTTTATGAATACAGTGCCTCTTGATAAAAAATATTTTAAATAACACTTCTATTATATAAAACACAAAATGTTTTGTTATGAAGGAAAATGACCACAAGTCCACAGGTAACAGTAATCCTCTTTCCTATGTTATTTTTGTTGATTTTTCACACACACACACACACACACACACACACACACACACACACAAAATCTGCTTGAAAAACCGAACTTATACCATGTGCTAGTGGCTTAACCCTGTAATCCTAGCTACTCAGGAGGCTGAGATCTGAGGACCATAGTTCAAAGCCAGCTTAGGTGGGAAAGTCATGTGAGACTCTCATCCCCATCAAAAAAGCTGGAAGTGAAACTGTGGCTCAAGTGGTATAGAGTGCATGCATACACACAGACACAGACATACACATAGACACAGACACAAACAGAGAGACAGACACAGATACACATACACACAACTAATCTTATACACCTGAGGCATAGCTTAAGTGATGAGTACCAGCCAAGAGCAGTTAAAAACTAACTTATAAGTTGATGTCAGTGGCTCACTCGTGTAACCCTAGATACTCAAAAGGATGAGATGTGGATGATTGAAGTTCAAAGCAATCTGGGAAGAAAAGCCCATGAAACTCCATCTCCAGATAATGGACAAAAATCTAGGCTGGAAGCATGGCTCGAGTAGTAGAATGCCTGCTGTGAACAAGGATGCTGAGCAAGCATGATGCCCTAAAGTTCAAATCCTAGTCGTAGCAAAACAAAACAAAAGCAACCACCACAACAAAACTAACTTATAATCACAGAATAAAATACAGGTTAGAAAAGTTAAAGATCCAGACAACTACTTTTTAAGATCTCATGAAATCCAAGACCAGCCTGGGCAACAAAGCAAGACCCTATGTCTGGATGGATGGATAAATAGATACAATATTCTTGGATGTTCAAAATAATAAAAACCATCATAACACTAACACCAGGGTAATAATCATTCTGCCAATGTTTAAACATTACATACCTGGCTTTTTCCTTTCAACATCAAAAGATTAGTTACTTTGCCAAATGGTAGACCTAATGATATGACCTCTGCTTCGGTGACATCACATGGAATTTTTCGAAGATGGAGAACACGGGAAGGTGAACAGGGAGGTCTATCTCCTTTAAATTTCTTGTTGTCATTCCCATTAGCTAAAAAATATAAGATTTTAAAAAAATTACTGGAACTAATTTGGATTGACATACTACATTTAACTATATTATCACATTTAATTCCCTCGAGTTTCAGGATGTAAAATTCAAGGGACTATGAGGGCTTAAGAAGGGAAAAGGAGGACAGTGGCAAACAAAATCAACCACCTTTCAATAAACCCTTTATCAGGTTTCTCTATGAGCATTACAGTTTTAAAAACTGATATATGCTATTTTAACATTAAGGAAAAGTATTAGGGTACGTGAATATAGTTATGCACTACAAAATGATGTTCCAGCCAGGTGCTGGTGGCTCACACCTGTAATCCTAGCTTCTCAAGAGGCTGAGATCTGAAGATTACAGTTCAAAGCCAGCCCAGGCAGGAAAGTCCATGACACTTTAATCTCCAATACACTACCAGAAAAACCAGAAGTGGCGCTGTAGCTCAAGTGGTAGAGTGCTAGCCTTGAGCTGAAGAGCTGAGGGACAGCGCTCAGGCCCAAAGTTCAAGTCCCGTGACTGACAAAAAAAATAAAAATAAATAAAAATAAATTTAAAAATTATGTTCCAACAAAGGACCTGACCATATACAGATCACTGATCCCATTAAGATTTTTAAGTAAAATGAAATATTCCTATTGCCTGTTAATACTATTATTCCTGTATTCTTCATGTCTATGGTGATTCTGATGTAAACAAACCTACTGCTCTTCTACTTGTACAAAAAACACAATTATATATGCAATTATATATAGTATATAATACTTGATATTAAATGACTGTTATTTATGTATTTAGAATATTTTTATAATTAAAGTATTGCTAATTTTACTTATAAAATGAACAAAAAGTAAACTGTACAACAGCCTCAAGCAGATCTTTAAGGTAGTAATTTAAAAGGCACTGCTATCGTAGGAGATGACAGCTTCATGCTTGTTACTGTCCCTGAAGACATTCCAATGGGACAAGATGTAGAAGACAATGAAACTAATGATCATGACTTTTACATTTAAAAAGCAAAACAAATTAACAACAGAAAACACATAATAATGATATAAAGAAAGAAAACATTTTTTACACAGCTATAAAATGTGTTTGGGTTTTAAGCAAAGTATTATTACAGAATGTTGGAAAGTAATTCTTTTAAGTTTACAAGAAAAAAGGTAAATGAATCTAAGATCAATGCTATTGAAAAATAATTATGAACAAAACATTCAGGACTTATAAAAAGTCTGCAATAGAACACAATCACATCCTGGGATTTCACATTTACTCACCCAGCAGACCATCTAGTTGTGCAGGGTACCTTTTCTATGTTTAGATAAACAAATACTTACCATTCTGTTACCAATGCTTATAGTATTCAGTAAAAGTGACCATCTGCAGAAATCTATGGCCTAGGGCAACAGGTTATATCATATAGTACTAGTATGTAAGTAAATAAACTCTCCTATGTAAATCCGTGAGTATACTAGTTACTTCCTTAATGATAAAATTTTCTATAAAACATTTCTCAGAAAATACCCCCGCTACTGAAGGATGACTATACCTCTAATTCCACTTTTCCGTTATGAATAAAAAACAGTATTTGTAATGTCCCTAATGAGGTAAGAATTTTTCTAAGCTATTCTAATGCTAAGTATAATGAAAACAATCAGTTTTAGAAAAGTATGCTAGGAAACTGAATATAAATCACTTAGCATCTGGAAATTTCATTACTAATGAAACTACTTAAAATGTCTGTGATCCTAAATGAACAAACTTTATGAAAAGCAAATAAGATGGGCCCTTGTAGATTATGCTGTAACCTTAGTACTCAAGAGGTCTGAGACTTGGAGGACCACAATCCAAAGCCAGGACAGGCAGAAAAGTCTCCAACTAGTCATCAAAATGACAGACGAGTGGTGTAGCTCAACTGGTAGAGCACCAGCCATGAGAAAAAAAAGCTGGGTGAAAGTGCAAGGCCCAGAATTCAAGCTCTGGTACTGGCAAAAAAATCTTAACAAAAATTAATATAACAGTATTTTATATTAATATCTGTGACAGAGAACCTAACTTCTGTACACAGTTTCATGTAATACATAAACACTTGTTCCAAAATTCTGGGAACACAGGAAGTACCTGCCTAGAACTAATACTATTAATTCCTAAAAAGTCTAAGCAGGTCTGCTTCTTGATCACATTATGAGTAAGATCCTAGAAAAGTGATTTGTTCTCTTCTATTTTAACGAGTATGGCCTTTCCATCCAAAATGCCTACCCACAAACATTATTTTCATCTCTAGCCATAATCATTATCACCAACCATGCGTTTGATCTTGTCCCTTTTTTCTCTCTTCTTCTAGTCTCACTTCCTGTGGAAGTGTCCCTAGGATTTATTATCATCACTTAACTAAAGAGAGTCTGAAAGTTCCAACAGAGTTACAAATTCCTAAAATATCCTTTAGTAATTTCTACTTCATTTTTATTATTTGAGTCCCACAAATATCCAAATAAAAATCTAAAGGTAGTTTAATTCAAGTCTCAGAAGTGTTTTAAAACACATAGAAAAGAGTAAAAAACCTGACAGACATTGATAAATTTCATCATACTATAAGAGACTACTATGGATTAACAATAAACAAATACTAAGCTAAAAAAACAAACATCAGTCACTCAAACAAGAGTTGAACAAGGGCATCTTCCATGCTTGCCCATGCTAAAACAACATTAATATCATCAATGAATTAAGTACTGGAAAAACATCCTCAAGCCATGCAACATCTGTAACCTTACCCTACATGTTTCAAAATAATAAAAGGACATTAAAGAGGTTGTTTTGTCAGCCGGGTGCCGGTGGCTCACGCCTGTAATCCCTAGCTACTCAGGGGGCTGAGATCTGAGGATCACGGTTCAAAGCCAGCCCAAGCAAGGAAAGTTTGTAAGCCTCTTATCTCCAATAAATCACTAGAAAACCGGAAGTGGCGCTGTGGCTCAAGTGGTAAAGCGCTCGCCTTGACTGAAGAGCTGAGGGATAGCGTCCAAGCCCCACAACTGACCCCCCCCCAAAAAAAGAGGTTGTTTGTCTAAGAATGGCATTATAAGTTTGGGAAAAGTGTAAATACTGAAAAGCAAGTTTTTTATTCCTTATTTGTGTTCCTCTACCAAGCAGAGATCTAGTATGATCAACTCTTATCAAAAAAACATGTAATTATAAATCACCATTGCAGGAGGAGGAGGAAGAAGGAAGGACAAGAAAGAAGGAGAAGGAGGAAGGAGAGGAAGAAAGAAGGAAGAAGAGGAAGAAGAAAAAAAGGAAGAAGGAAGGAGGAGGAAGAAGAGGATGAGGAGAAGAAGAAGAGGAGGAGGAAGAAGAGGAGTTAGAAGAGAAGAAGGAGGAAGAAGAGAAGGAGGAGGAAGAGGGAGGAGGAAGACAAAGAAAACAAAGACGAAGAAGAGGAAAGAAGGCACTGTGTTGGCTATAAAATCAAACATCCCACTCTGGACAAATTACCTGACCACAATGAGATGCCACCTTTCATCTATCAAGATGTTCACTATAATTAAGACAAAGATGGAAACACAAACACTTACATAGTCTTGGAATGTAAACTGGTACAACCACTACAACAAAAAGCTGGGCTGATGGTATTAAGTGTATCAAACTTGAGGCTTTGAATACAAACCCAATACTGGAGAAAAAAAAAAACCAACAAAACCAAATGAATAAAAACAAAAAAACCTAAGCAGTATGTAAAAAACTAGTTCAGAGTTAAAAGGTTCAAGGTCAACCTGGGTAGAAAAAAGTTAGGAAATTACATTTTGGCTAATGGCTGAGTATAGTGGCGGGCAAAACTTACACAAGCTACAGGGAAAGCAGAATGGATGGGCAGTGTGACATGTGCTCATCACTCATCATTCAACACAGGGAAACATATATAGAAAGAATGCAATCCAAGTTGGTCTAAGCATAAAACAAGACCCTACATCAAGAAATGATCAACACAGAAAGGTCTGGTGGAGTGGATCAAGTGGTAGAGCTAACTCACTAACAAGTGGGGCCCCAAAATCAAATCCCATTACTGCCAAGAATTTCTGATGAACACAGATGTGCAGACTTTCAATGAAATATTTTTTTTGCAGCACTATTCACAATAGCTAAATAGCAGAATCAGCCAAGGTATCCAACAACATACAAATGAATAAAGAAGACATGGTATATATAAACCACAGAATAGTAGAGTCATAAAAGAAATGCAATCATGCCATTTGCAGGAAAACAGAATTATAACATCATGTTGAGCAAGCTCAAAAAGCCAAGTATCATCTATATAGAGAAGTTATACCTAAAAGACATACCCATATTAGCTGATGGCTCATGCCTAAGATCTGAGGATTGTGTTTAAAAGCCAGCCTGGCTGGGCATTGGTGGCTCACCCCTGTAATCCTAGCTACTCAGGAGGCTGACACATCTGAGGATCACGGTTCAAAGCCAGCCCGGGTAGGAAAGTCTGTGAGACTCTTATTTCCAACAAACCACTAGAAAACCGGAAGTGGTGCTGTGGCTCAAGTGGTAGAATGCTCGCCTTGAGCTGAAGAGCTCAGGGACAGCGCCCAAGCCCCAGAGAGTTCAAGCCCCACGACCGACAAAAAAAGAAAAGCCAGCCTGGCAGGAAAAGTCTACAAGACTCTTATTTCCAACAACCAAAAACCAGAAGTGGAATGGTAGCACAAGTGATGGAGGACCAGCATTAAGCAAAAAGCTAAGGAACAGCATCCAGGGCCCTGAGATCAAACCCAAGTACTGGAATGACAACAAAAAATTTATATTCACAGACATGTAAGTGTGTGTTTGTGTGTGTGTTTGTGTGGAGGGGGGCTATTTAGGATGAGGTAAAAGGGAAAGAGGAAAGAAGGGAGGAACAAGGATGGAGGGCAAATAACTTTGAAATACAGTGCAGCTATGTATGCAGTCTGTATTAAAAATTTTCAGTAAAATCTGTTGATGAATAGAGGGTTATAAGAACAGGGTGAGAGAAAGCAGTAGTGCACATCAAGGAAATGGAAAAATGAATGACAGGAAAATGAGATAGGCTCCATTGAGGATTGTGCAATTGGGAAGAGGGAGGGTTAACGAAGGAAGTAAATGATGAATATGGTTAATTATACATCTGCATGTATAAAAATAGAAAAATGAAGCTGGGCCACTGATGGCTCATGCTTGTAATCCCAGTTACGCAGCAGGCTCAGATCTGAGGATTGCAGTTCAAAGCCAGCCTGGGTAGAAAGTCTGTGAGACTTATTTCTAATTATCCAACAAAAACCCAAAAGTGGAGCAGTGGCTCAAATAGTAGAGCAACAGCCTTGAGTAAAAATAGTTAAGGAACAGAATCCAGGCTCTGAATTCAATCTCCAGGACTGGCACAAAAGGAAAAAAATAAAAGGAAAGGAAAGAAAAGAAAGGAAAAATGAAACTTGTTGAAGTGGGGAGTGGAATAGAGATAGGGGAGAAGGACAGAGGGTGAGTGTTTGATACATTGTATGCATGTTTGGAAAAGTTACATCGGACTACCACTGTACAACTCATGTACAGTATTTAAAAACAAAAACAAAAAACTTATAGTCAGATGCTAGTGACCTATAATCCTAGCTATTCAAGAAGATGAGATATGAGAATTACAGTTACAGTTCAAAGCCAGCCTGAACAGGAAAGTCTGTGAGATTAACTCCAATTAAGCACCAAAAAGCTGCTAGTGGAGCTGTAGCTCAAATGGCAGAGTACTAGTCTGCAAAAAATCTCAAGGACCTAACCCAGGCCATGAGTCCAATGTCTAGGATCAGCAACAACCACCAAAAACAAAAATGAAAAATAATCTTGCAAGCTCTATCTATTAAAAAGATCACATACCATAATCTAATTGGTTTCATTCCAAGGATTCAAGGTTGGTTCAACACATGTAAATCAATAAATGCAGCATATAAACATAGAAACACACATAAATCAATAAATGCAGCACATAATCACACAATCATTTCAACTGATACAGAACATATATGTAACAAAACTCAACATTCCTTTATCATAAAAGTTCTATAGAAATTAAGAATAAAAGGAATGTATCTCAACATAACAAAGGCTATATATGACAAACCCGTAATCGTATTGAATGAAACAGGAAAACTGAAGTAATTTCCTCTAAACTCTAGTACTGGCAAAATAAACCAAACACTCTAAATGGTCAAATATCTTGATCTGAATATCTGAAATACAGGAACACACTAGAATGTACAGGCACAGGTAAATATTTCCTGAGTACGTATCCAACCGTTCAGGAATTTATCAAGAATTGAAAAGTACAACTGTATCATATTTAAAACTTGCTTTATAGCAAAAGAAATACCAGAACTGAGACAATCTACAGAGAAAATCATGCTGTTATTGAACAGAGAATGACTGAAACTCAAAATATTCGTTGAGATTAAAAAAAAACAAATAGTAGTAAAAGAATAAATAACCTAATTAATAACTGAAAAACCAAGTAAGCACAGTTCTCAGAAGAAGAAATACAGATGACTGATACACCAAGAAAGGTTCAACATTCTTAGCCATAAATGAGATGCAAATCAAAAACTATACTAATATTCTATCCCATCTAACTCAGAATGGCAATCATCAAGAAACAACAAATTCTAGCAAGGATGCAGGGAACAACCCTCATATACTGTAAGTAGAAATGTAAACCAGTGCATTCACTATGGCAATCAATTTGGAAGTTCCTACAAAAACTAAGATCAACCTACTTACAACCTTACACCACTCTAATATATCCAAATTCATTACAACTCTGTTCACAATAGCTGAATTGTGCAATCTGTTTCAATGCGCAACAAATAAGTGGATTAAAAAAATAGGGTACATATACACCCAGAATACCAGTTGGCCATAAAGAAAAATGAGGGAGAATGGACAGAATTATACAGATCATCATTAGCAAAGTAGACCAAGCTCAAAACTCAAATACATGTTTTGTTCATTTGCAGATATACATAATGCATTTTCATCTTCAGCTACATCTACATATAAACATATCTGTCTATCTATCTAAACAAACATGATTGTAACAATGGGATTGTTTAGGAGAGAGGGAGAAAAGGGGAGAAGGAAAGAAAATTATGAAGGATAAATAATATTGAAATACATTGTATATGTCTATTGAGGGCATAGGAAACTGAAAACTTAACAATAAGGGGGTGAGGGAATAGGGAAAGATATCAATAAAGGAGGTCAATCTGACTAAATTATATTCTATGTAACTTGTGGAATACCATGGTGAAATGCCCTTTGTACAATTAATACACACTTTTAAGAAAAGCAAAAATGAATGACAGAGCCAGCACTAATGACTCATGCCTGAAATTCTAGCTACTAAGCAGGCTGAGATCTGAAGATCAGGGTTTGAAACCAGCTAGAGTAGAAAAGTCCACAAGTCTGTATATCCAATTAACCACAAAAAAGGCAGGACTAAAGGGATGGTTCATATGGTAAAGATTACCAGTTATGAGCAAAACTTTAGTACATGCGTGTGCATACACACACACACACACACACACACACACACACATGCATACACACAAAAGATAGGAATGAGGGTAAGGAAGGCTCTGCTAGAGGAGTCAAATACCAGCTAACAGATGATGAATGAAGGTGAATATGGTGATCAAAGTACTTCATATGTATTTAAGAAACAGTACAGCCTGGCGCCAGTGGGTAACACCTGTAATCCTAGCTACTCAGGAGGCTGAGATCTGAGGGTCACGGTTCAAAGCCAGCTCAGGCAGGAACAGCCGTGAGACTCTTACCTCCAATAAACCACTAGAAAACCAGAAGTGGCGCTGTGGCTCGAGCAGTAGAACGCTCACTTGAGCTGAAGAGTGCAGAGAAAGCGCCCAGGCCCAGAGTTCAAGCCCCATGACCGACAAAACAAAAAACAAAGAAACAGTACAATGAAACCTGATGAAATTGTTTTGAGAGAGTAGATGGAGAGTGATAGAGAGGGGTTGATCAGGGTAGATTGTGTGAATGTAAGGAATAATCACAATAAACTCTCTTCTTGTATGACTAATATATGCAAATAAAAATCTTTAATCATTTTAAGCCAGGAGGGTTGGCTCATGCCTGTAAACACAATTACACAGGAAATAGACATGGGAAGAATTGCAAAGATGATGGGCAAAGGTCAGCCTCGGCAAAAAAAAAGACCCCATGTAAATTAAAAGGCCTGCCATCCAAGCAAGGAGGATAAGAGGACCATAGTCCAGGCAAGCCCAGGCAAAATACATTAGACTTATCTAAAAATATAACTACAGCAAAAATGCTTAGGCATGGTTCAAGTGGTATGGGTCCTACTTAGCAAGCATAAGGCCCTGAGATCAAATCCCAGAATCTCTCAACCCCACAAAATATTGTTTTAAGGTGTCAGGATGAGTAACAGTAGGGATGAATATGATCAAAGTACATTTCGTGGCTATATGGAAATATCACAATGAAATCCCTTTGAACAATTAATACAGACTAATAAAAAAGTAAATTAGAAAAATTGTAGTCAATAAATATCAAAATATTCAACTTCTGAAGCCTCAGAACATGGCAATATTACAAAAACATTTTAATGTATATTAAAAATTACAATATTTACAAAAATGGTATAATTTATAGGTGTCAGTGGCTTATGCCTGTAATCCTTAGCTACTCAGGAGGCTGAGATCTGAGGATCAAGGTTCGAAGCCAGTCTGGACAGGAAAGTCTATGAGACTCTTTATCTCCAATAAACCACTAGAAAACCAGAAGTGGCGCTGTGGCTCAAGTGGTAGAGCACTAGCCTTGAGCTGAAGAGCTGAGGGACAGCGCCCAGGCCCAGAGTTCAGGCCCCATGACTGGACCCCCCCCCAAAAAAAAATATATATATACCTTACCACACAGTATATTAAAAATAGGACACACGTATACCCTGAACTCCACAGAACTGTAAAATCTGAAGCTATAAATAGTTTGGGCTGGGTGCTGGTGGCTCATGCCAGTAATTCTAGTTACTCAGGAGGTTGAGATCTGAGGATTGTGATTTGAAGCCAGCCTGAGCAGGAAGTGGAGCTGGCTCAAGTTGATAGTCTTGTACAAAAAAGCTCAGGGAGAGCATCTATGCCTGGCACCAAAAAAATAGGTTTGATTGGATAGGCACAATAATGCATTCCTGTAATCCTCCCAGTGCTCAAGTGTTGTAAAGACAAGAGAACTGTAAGTTCAATGCAAGCCTGGGCTCTTACATCCATTAGGGAAATCCTAACAACTCTCCCCAAACAAAAAGGTGTCTTAAAAGTAAAAAAAACTAATGTAGTATAAGAAAGAAGGGAAGGGGAAGGAAGAAGAAGGGGAAGGGGAAGGGGAAGAGAAAGAGGAAGGGGAAGGGGAAGGGACCCAACCACTATTTAGACTTTAGAAACAAAACAAGTAAGTCTGGGTGAAGATGAAACTTGGGTAGAATGTGTGACTAGCCTGCCCAATCCCCAACAGCCACAAAAACAAAAATCAAATAAGGAAACAAAAAACATTACTTCTAAAATCAAATACTCAATGGAACAATAAAAATAGAGAAACCTGAACAAATAGTGAATTAGAAAACTATTTTAAGGAAATTATGCAAAATATACTATACATTGAGAAAGGGATGAAAATTCTGTAAGAGAGGTTAAGGCAAATCAGGATGCAATGAGATAGTCCTGGTACCGGTTTAACTGGCAATCCATAAAGAGTTGGATTACTCCTGAGCAGAACAAATGGAGATTACAGTAATGGTCTCCAATCCTAGATGCACCTTAGATGTATCACCTAAAAAGCTTTTTTACTAAAATCATGTGCTTAGATTCCCACCCACAGAAATTTTAGAGTAAGCATGGAATAGGTCAAGCCATCTTTTTTTTCAATGATCCTTTAAATTATTCTGAGGAGCTGGACACTTGTAATTTTAGCTACTCAGGAGGCTGAGATCTGAGGATCATGGTTCAAAGCCAGCCTGGGCAGGAAAGTCCATGAGACTCTAATCTCCAACAAACTACCAAAAACTCAAATGGGCTATGGCTCAAATAGTAGAGCACTAGCCTTGAGTGAAAAGGCTCAGGGATAGCAACCAGGCCCTGAGTTCAAGCCCCAGGACTGGTGTAAAAAAGAGTAAGTAAGGGCTGGAAAGGTGGCTCAGTGGTAGAGCGCTTGCCTTGCATACATGAGGCCCTGGGTTCGATTCCTCAGCACCACATAAGCAAAAAGAAAAAAGCCGGAAGTGGCGCTGTGGCTCAAGTGGTAGAGCGCTGGCCTTGAGCTGAAGAGCTGAGGGACAGCGCCCAGGCCCAGAGTTCAGGACCCACAACCGGACACCCCCCCCCCAAAAAAAAGAGTTAAGTAGTTCCAATTCTGGATCTTGCACTTGCCGAGCTGGTGCTCTACCACTTGAGCCATGTCTCCAGCACAAGAGAAATGAAAAAAAAATATCAAGAGAGAAGTAATACTACATACAAAATAACAAGCTACACTAACAGTAAACTATTCAACAATAGAAGTCCAAAGAAAAATGGAATCTTTGACAATGGTACCTATAATAATAGCTATTTGGAAGCACAGAACGAGCAAACCATGGTGATTCATACCTGTGAACTCAGCTACCTCTGAGCCATAGGTAGATGGATCACAGATCACAGTTTGAGGTCAGCCTAGGCAAAAAGCGCAAGAACTTTAGAAAAAGTAACTTTAAAAAAAGCTGGAGATATGGCTCAACTGGTAGAGCATTTGTAAGAGAAAGCTCCTGAATTTAATCCAAATAGTTGAGGGGCTTGGAAGGGAGAAGAGACAGATCCTCAAAATGCTGGGGCAAATAACTCTTCCATTTTTAAAAAAATATTAGTAAGTTTTTTTTTATTGTGAAAATACTGTACAGAGGGGTTAAAATTACATGGGCAAGGCAATGAGTACATTTCTTATCAAGCATTGTTGCCTCCTCCTTTGTTTCCCCTTACCATCCCTGCCTCCCATCTCCCTCACC
>NW_012267283.1:538786-545998 GCF_000151885.1 Dipodomys ordii | reverse complement strand
AAAAAAAAAAGTCTCACAGACTTTACTGCCCAGGCTGGCTTTGAACCACCATCCTCGGATCTCAGCATCCTCAATGGCCAGAATTATAGGCATGAGCCACCAGTGCTGGCAGAGGCAAATAACTCTTAACCAAGAATCCTATTTAGTCACTCAAAGTTCAATAATGACAACAAAAGATATTTTAACCAAAGTCTGAGAGATGAGTACTTAATAGAGCTGTGCTGTAAAGCTACTGAAGAGCATGTGCCTCAGAAGAGACACATTGAACCTAAAGCATAATGGGATATATGTATCCTTAAAGTGAAGCCTGAAACAAAAAACTGCTGCTGTCAGGTTAATTCACATCTTATTAGAGTTTCTTTTCCTAAGTAGTCGCCACCAACTAGTCTTTCTGATCATCTATCCCAATAATTCACGAATGTGGCTAGACAAAGAAAATGATCAGATTGTAAAATGAAAATATTCACAGTGGATATCATAAAATTGAAGAATTTTTAAAGACTCATTAAATCAAAAGGAAATCAGATGTCGCAATTTTAGATTGCTGCCTCTCCACCAGAAATTCTCAAATGTGCAGTGTCAACGTTACTGGAATTTGTACAAGTGCAAATCCTGAGGATCCACTCCCAAACTACAAAATTAGTAGCTGGGATTAAAAACACTCATCAGTGTGCCTTCCTTCAATTGTGAGGTTTTTAGTTTTCTGTTTCTGATGAGTTTTATGAGACTCAGTCTTCCTATGTAGCTCCTGCTGGCTTCAAACTCATTATGTAGCCCAGATTGGTGTCAAACTCAGACAACCTTCTGAAAAGGAGTATGCAAACACAGTAACAATTTTATTTTAACAAGCTTTCTCAGGGATTTTGATGGGATCTCAACTTTGAAATGTCTACTTTAGACTCAATGTCTTTATTACTCTATCTACTCTTCACATTAACAAATTCCCTGCTGCTCCTCTGCCTACAAAATCTTTCCATTAGTTATTTAAGAAGGTGTACATCAATGGCTGACCAATTCATATCAAGTTTATGAATTCATATGAAGAAATTTCTTTTCATTTTTTTGCCTTAAGTGACTGAATCCTATAGTTTAATTCTATAGTTCTCCTATAATGGTTTTTAATGGTATTTCATCACGTTTCTGAACATTGCAAGAAAAGTTGAAGCTCATGTAAAGAAAACATTTGAAAAAAACCAAAACTTACCATACACACCTGTAGAAGTAGAACTGTTCATGGTAGAAGGTCCGTTAACGACTCCAGAAGAAAGAAGCTCATCAGATCCCCGCTGAAAAGCAAAATCAATGTTCAGTTAGTCAAAGTTTTTGATAATAGTTTTGTTCACTACTAAAAATATTAAACACTATTATTTAATTTTAGTAGGAAGACATTTAAGAGAGTCCTTAAAACTCTAAAGTTCAAAATGTATTCTAAGGAAAGAGTATAGCACATCTACATGACTGGTAATTATAAAAATAATAAAATATAAAATGCCACCACAGAAAATGGGAACATCATCTTGCAACCCACAAGTTTTGACCAAATCAAGGCATCTAAAGTGTTATCTCTGAAATACTAAACTGTAACTATATTTAGGAGGTTGCATTTCAAAAATGTTTTTATAAGTTGTATTTATGCTGGGTGCTAGTGGCACATGCCTGTATTACTAGCTACTCAGGAGGCTGACATCTGAGGACTGTGGTTCAAAGCTAGCTTGAGTAGCAAAGTCGGGGCCTGAACTCTGGCCTGGGTGCTGTCCCTCAGCTCTTCAGCTCAAGGCTAGCACTCTACCACTTGTGAGCCACATTGCCACTTCCGGCTTTTTTTCCCCCTGCTTATGTGGTGCTGAGGAATCAAACTCAGGGCCTCATGCATGCAAGGCAAGCGCTCTACCACTGAGCCACCTTCCCAGCCCTCTATGAGACTCTTATCTCCAGCAAACTATTCAAAACATGGAGCTGTGGCTCAAGTGGTAGAACACAAAGAAGTTCAAGGACACACCCAGTACCTGAGTTTAAGCCCCAGGGCTGTGTGTGTGTGTGTGTGTGTGTGTGTGTGTGTGTGTAAGTACAAGGTGTCAAATAAGCCTTTTATTGCAATAAGTGTGGTGTGTGTGTGTGTGTGTGTGTACGTACAAGGTGTCAAATAAGCCTTTTATTGCAATAAGTGTGTGTGGGTATGTGTGTTTACAAGATGTCAGATAAGCCTTTCACTGCAGTAAGATACCAAAATTTAAAAGGATAATATGGAGTAAAATATCAAAACCAATTTATTTCAAATACATTTATTCAGTATGGCCAATTTTTAATAATAAAACTTTGACATAATAGATGACAAATTTTAACCCCTAAACAATCCTATAAATATTAGAATAGCAACAGTGCTACAACAGATATTTAGTGCTTAAGTTTGAATATCACTTCTTATGGAGACATTTCAACCACTGCTGAAGACTAACCACCAATATTTCTGCACAAAAGAGTTAAAGTTGCTTAAAAATCCTGCATTAATCATCTATAAATTACTCCAAGTATACAGAATGAAAGAAAATTGAACAGTATTAATTCCTCCAAAAGAGAAGAATGAATTAATTACTGCACAGGTCTTTCTGCTAAATTTTGAAATATAGACTATGTTCAGACTTGCCTGATATTGACAGACTTTGTAATTAATTCACTGGCTACCTACAGATATATGAAGCTTTCCAAGTGTACCAATTTATACTGTGTAAATTGCAACAGTTTAATTCCCATTTAATTCTAAGAGTTTTGAGGCTGGGCATATGACTCAAGTAGAAGAATGCCCACCTAGCAAGCATGAGGTGTTGCTTTTAAACTCCAATACAGCCAACAACAACAATTGGTCTTATTAATATGAATACTTATTACAACCATTTTGCAGTTCTACATTCTTTTATTTTTGCAGCATTCGAACTCAGAGCCTTACACTCACTTGGCTTGTGCATTATGCTGGCACTCTACCACATGATCCAGGTCTCCAGCACTGTTTTTTGCTGTTTTACAGAGTTAGTTTCTCATACTATTCTGACTAAGCTGCCCTCCAACCACAATCCTGATCTCCGCCTTCAAAGTAGCTAGGATTACAGACAGGAGTCACTGGCATCCAGCTGTTGTTCTATATTATCACTAACATTTGATATTGCCAGTCTTTTTTATGATAGTATTCTGTTGTGATTTTAATTTACATGTTACTTACAGGTAATAAAATTAAACTTAGTTTCCTATGTTCAATGGCCATATTATATTGTTATTTGTATGTGGCTTTAACAAAATTTATTTCTTGTTCATTTACAATGCTGGTAGCTATACAGAGACACACTTGTTCTAGGACTGGGGCTGCAAGAGCAACACCTATGTGGGGCATGTTCTTTCAAGGGGAAAAAAAGATAAAAATTTGGCAGAAATGTCTGAAGATTCTGCTTGAATTATGTATGACCCTGGGTGTCATATTCCATAGGCCAAAACATATCATAAAACTGCTCAGTATCAATAAGACAGAAGTTATTGCAAGTCACATGAATGGGGATGTATCATCCTTTTAGAGGATAGGGGAAGGTATAAATACTCCAGGATAATCCTATGGTTTAATACTTTGTGAGATCACCTTTTTATCCCCAAATGAATGTCTTCTGTTAAATAAAAACATTGACTTTTTTTTTATACTTGTGCTTTTTCTTTTGTTTTGATTAGTTTTGCTTTGCTTAATACAGGGTCTTTCTATGTAATCAGGCTGGTTTAGAACTCATGATTATTCTTGCCTCTGCCTCCCAACAGAGGCTTGGATTACAGTCAAATGCCAATGTACCCATCTTTTGGAAAACAAAAAACAAACTGTATTTTTTTAACGCAAAAAAAAAAACAAACCCCTTTTTTTTTTTTTTTTTGGTCAGCGTGGGGCTTGAACTCTGGGCCTGGGAGCTGTCCCTCAGCTCAAGGCGAGCGCTCTACCACTTGAGCTACAGCGCCACTTCCGGTTTTCTGGTGGTTTATTGGAGATAGGAGTCTCACGGTCTCTCCTGCCCGGGCTGGCTTTGAACCGTGATCCTCAGATCTCAGCCTCCTGAGTAGCTAGGATTACAGGCGTGAGCCACCAGCGCCTGGCTTTTTTTTGTTTTTTGTTTGTTTGTTTTTGAAAAATAAAACACTTTTATCCAAAAGGTTTCTTTCCTTGCTAGAATTTTTTTTTGGTCCGTGGTGGGGCTTGAACTCTGGGCTTGGGCGCTGTCCCTGCACTCTTCAGCTCAAGGCATGTTCTCTACTGCGGTTTTCTAGTTGTTTATTGGAGATAAAGAGTCTCACGGACTTTCCTGCCCAGGCTGGCTTTGAAACATGATCCTCAGATCTCAGCCTCCTGAATAGCTAGGATTACAGGCTTGAGCCACTGGTGCCTGGCTTTGCTAGAATTTTTTTTTACAGGGTTCCTGCATGCTAGCTACACACAGAAAAAGCTTCCTAATTTTACTTAGCTTTCTGACTCTGTCTTAAGCACTTTCACAATGATTTTCTGCTCCTTGATAAGGAAAGCACACATGATCATGCCTCAAACACATTTGGCACACATAGGACCACCATATGCCCTGCTGACATTTTTTTAAGACATTTGCATGAGGACTTTAGGTCTCAAAGCACAACCCTCACCAAAGTCAGCCTGCGTATACACCACATGCAGATTTGGTGCCTTCCCAATCTTCTTGGCGTAAAGGTAAACAATTCTGTTGCTAGGGGTTTGAATCAGCCTGGTGTCAGAGGCTGTATTGTAGGAAAGCCAATGGCAGTGTATCAAACACTGAACCATTCTGATGGCCTCTGGACACCATCCCCAGAAGAGAAAAACTTACTTTTTTTTTTTGTCAGTAGTGGGACTTGAACTCTGGGCCTGGGAGCTGTCCCTGAGCTCTTCAGTTCAAAGCTAGCATTCTACCACTTGAGCCACAGCACCACTTCCGGTATTCTGAGTGGTTTATTGGAGGTAAGAGTCTGACAACTTTCCTGCTCGGACTGCTTTGAATCTTGATCCTCAGATCTCAGCTTCGTGAGTTACTAGGATTATAGGAGTGTGCCACAGGCACCCATCGAGAAAAACATTCTTAATCTATGAATTGACACTGGATTTCTAACTGTAAAAGAAACAATCTGATATGCAATCAAATGTTCTCAAGTTCAGAATAAATTTGTACTGCATCATAAATTAATGTAATACTTTACCCATAAAGCAATAGTGAACTTTGCAGTGATTCTTCAAAATAAACAAGTTTGTTAATTAAAAAAAACAAAATAAATAACATTTTTATCCTAATAATCCAGTAAATGAGAGTAATAGGAAAAGAAGAAAATTGTTACATTTTATTTTTTTGCCAGTCATGGGCTTGAACTCAGATCCTGAGTAACATCCCTGAGCTTCTTTTGCTCAAGGCTGGCACTCTACCACTTTAGCCATGGCACTACTTCCAGCCTTTTCTGATTATGTGGTACTAAGGAATCAAACCCACGGCTTTACATATGCCAAGCAAGCACTCCTACCACTAAGCTACATTCCCAGCCCTGAAATGTGATCATAAAATCTGTCATAGCCAGATTTTATTAGCCAAAATTTTTCTGCACAGGAATTCACTGTCAAATGATAGAAATAGATTTTTAGTATTATAAAGGTTAAATTCCAAGTCACTTTCTAAAGCAAAAATTAACAAAAGGCTGGGCTGGAAGTATGCCTCAAGTGGTGGAGTATCCGCTAGGGTAGCAAGCAACCTCTAGTACTAGCAAAATAAATAAGTAAAACAAAAATGTATACACACACACACAAAGGAAAGCTTGATCATATTTGATTGGATCCTCAAGAGACTAATTGTTAAACAAGGGGAGAAAAGACTATGGTATCACAAGTAAACAAACTAATAGTGTAAGAAGGCCTAAATAGGTGGAATAAAGACATTTTGACATTGAGGATAACACTGCATGAACAGTCTCCTTAGAAACAACAACAACAAAAAATTTACATAAGTCCAGAAGTTGCGTGTGGACTTGTTAGTTCTCTGGCTATATCAACATATCAATCAGCTTCACTTCCCTCAAGTATCAATTATTGAGGCTCTCTCCAGCTGAAAACTGGATACCCAAAGCCAACAGGCACAAGAATACTGTAATTAAGCAGAACAAATAAAGTACCTCACTGTCAAATCTGATAGGAACTGACTTTATTTACAATTAAAATGAGAATATTAATATGATAAAAACAGTAAGTGTCACACAACTGAGAAAAAGCCACTGAATAATATGTAACAAGGATTCTGAAGCCAGGCACCAGTAGCTCATGCCTGTAATCCTAGCTACTTCAGGAGGCTAATATCTGAGGATCACAGTCAAACAAGCCTGGGCAGGAAAGTCCAAGAGACTCTTATCTATAATTAACCACCAGAAAACCGAAAGTGGCACTGTGGCTCAAAGTGGTAGAGTGCTAGCCTTAAGCAAAAGAGCTTAGGGATAGTGTCCAAGCCCCCACTTCAAGCCCCTTGACAAACAACAAGGAAGATTCTGAAACTAAAATATTAACTCATGGTTATAGTTAAGATTATACTCAAAATACATATTAAATTCAGTAAAATCAATTGTGTTTAGTCTGTCAAGATACTATAACCAGAATTCTAGAATTGTTTTTAATTAATAGAACCTAATATCTAAGTCCTACCTTGAACCCAAGTAAAATTTCTAGCAGATGGTCTAGTGACCCTGGGTAGAAGACTTCCCAGAACAGAAAACTCACATTTGTCCTGAACTGCTACGAAGCTTTTCCATAAGCAGAAGTAAGTGATATTACATGGAGTATTACTATATATTTGTCAATTATGGTCTCTTGATAACTCACCCTTACATCCTTTCCTCAACAGAATCTACTACTGTTTTGCATATACTATATTAAGAACTTTCTTGTTTAATAATTAACTACAAAAATGCAGAAATAAACAGAATTTCAGCCTTACTGTAAAAGCATTACAGGAAACTCCAAGGTTTGGTTTTTAAAAACAAATAAAACGCCGGGCGCTGGTGGCTCATGCCTGTAATCCTAGCTACTCAGGAGGCTGAGATCTGAGGATCGAGGTTCAAAGCCAGCCCGGGCAGGAAAGACCGTGAGACTCCTATCTCCAATAAACCACCAGAAAACCGGAAGTGGCGCTGTAGCTCAAGTGGTAGAGCGCTCGC
>NW_012267283.1:530514-538514 GCF_000151885.1 Dipodomys ordii | reverse complement strand
AGTAACAAAAGAGTGAGGGTGATCAGGATATTGTAAACATATGTGGTAAGTTAATAAAAATAAAGAGATCATACTCTCAAATACACTGGGCGCCTCATCTACTGAATGATTACACTTGGATATATTCCTCAAGAACAAGTGTCAAATTGTTTATCTGTAACATTTTACTTTCCAAGGCTGACCCTCTTGAGATTTTTGGACAGTGAGAATAAAAAGGGAGTAGCTGAAGACGGAACACAATTCTTGGACTATACAGTGTGGTAAAGATTTAAAGACCTCTAATTATACACAGTTCCAACAAGGATTCTGAAGGCCTTCATTTTATTTGGGTATCTTAGCAACAAAACAGTAATATTTTTCTTTAATGACTAGCAAAATATTCCTCCAAACCATTCTTTTTTTTTTTTTTTGGGTCCGGTCGTGGGGCCTGAACTCTGGGCCTGGGCACTGTCCCTCAGCTCTTCAGCTCAAGTCTAGCGCTCTACCACTTGGGCCACAGCGCCACTTCCGGCTTTTTTTCTTTTTGCTTATGTGGTGCTGAGGAATCGAACCCAGGGCCTCATGCATGCAAGGCAAGCACTCTACCACTGAGCCACCTTCCCAGCCCCTCCAAACCATTCTTTAGCTTATGACATCCAAACCAGAATGCCACTCATTTCAACAGTTTATTCAGATCCTATTATAATAGGCATATCCCACATATATTGAACTCAATATATATAACTGTCTTAGCAATAATATCCATCAGTCAATAAATCCAATAAATATTTAGAGATTACCTTTAGTCACTAAGGAAAAAAAACGGAGCAAACAAAAATCCCTTTCCTTATTTTAATGCATTTACAATCTTACAGGAAAAATAAGTTATAATAAAAATAAATAATGCAGTGTGTTTTAAAGATAAGTACAAAAGCTTAGGACAGAGCCCAGCCCTGAGTTCAAGCCCCAAGACCAGCATGGGCGGGGGGGGGGGGGGGGTAGTATGCAGAATAGACCCACTTACAGATGGTGATCCTTTTTCAGGTGCCAAACATTTCAATCTAGAAAAGAAAAGCTTTTCTACAAAGGAAAGTATCTTCCTTCATATCTTTGTAACACATAAATTTCTTAAACACAAAGAAATCCATAATAAAAAACATTATATTTATCAAAATCAAATTGTCACATTTACTAGAAGACACTATTAAAAAAATAAATACAAGCCAGGTACCAGTGGCTCATCTCTATAATCCTAGCTATTTGGAAGGCTGAGATCAGGAGGATCACAGTTAAGTCACCAGTCAAAAAAGAAAAAGTTCACAAGACCTCCCTTCTTAAAAGAAGTGGCATGTATGTTACTCTAGCCATACAGGAAGCCTAAAATAGGCAGATGGCAGCCTAGGTACATACCCAGACAAGAAGCAAGACACTATCTCAAAAAAGACTTGTGAATCAAAGGACTGGAGGCACACTCAGTGCTAAGAGCACCTGCCTAGCAATCATGAGGTCCTGAATTCAAACCCAGTATCATTAAGAAAAAAAATAAAAGGCACAATACAATGAGAGACACAATACAATGAGAGAGAACACAAATGGATCTGACAAAATACTTACTATATCCAAAATACATAAAAGAATCTCACAATTCAGTAATTATATCTGAAAGAATAGATAAATTGTGAGTTATTTTTGTCTTTACAAAAAGAGCAACATCAAACTATCTGAACATCATGGACACATCAGAAAACTGATATTGCTGGGTAATCTTAAAGTCTATAGCTTGGAGAATGCAACATCACAGAGAAAAAGATATCCTTACTTAGAAGAAAAGCTGTTGAAGTCACGGTAGAAACAATCGGTAGGTAACTTTAATAAGCTTCTGAAGGCTGAGTATGAAACTGCATAAGAAAACCCCTTTGAAGCTGCAGTATCATAGAGTTTCAACACCCTCTGAGGAGTTTACCACCAAAAACACAATTAAAATCTCAGGACTAGCAGAGAGAGAGGAAGAAAGTAACCACTGTAAAATATGCTTTGGAGTTTTCTGCAAAATAAAGATCTGAACTGATGGGTAAAAACTGTATTTTGTCCAAAGGGGAAGGGCATGCTCTCAACTCCATTCCCGTCCAACTTTCCTGGCTTACCTAAGTAGGGGAGAAAAACGCTGAAGAAATACTTGTGAAGGTCACAGATCAAGGACACAGACTTATTAAAAAACTGAAATTAAAGAATAAAAAATGCTTTCCTTCCCAATATCTTACCACTAAGTAAAAGGGGTCCAATGTACTGCAAATGGGTTATAACTGCAAGAGTCAGACTTTAAAGGACAATATAACCAACATTGAATACAGGCCAACACTTAGCCAGATTAACAAAAAACTCTTACTAATGGCCTTTTACCTCTCAGTTACTGATAAATCACATCTGGCTTCCTGCCAAAAACACGAGTCAAGAAGGCAAAAATAAATATGGAGAAGACAAATCAGGCATCAAGACCAGATTGAAATAGGACAAAGATCTTTGTATTACCAGGCAATGTTTAAAATAACTATGACCAATATGTTAAAACCTATCATTAGAAAAGTAGGTAACATTCAATAAAAACAGATAACGTAATCAGAGATGGAAACTCCAAAATGAGACTCAAAATGCAATGCTAAAAACAGAAAGCATTGTAATATAAATAAATGTTTGATGGGCTCATTAGTGGACCAGACATGGCTAAAGAAAAAAATCAATGAGCTTAAGGATATTTCAATAAAAACTTGAAATGCAGAGGGCAAAAAGTATGAAAAGCAATTCAAAACGAAACAGAATATCTAAGAACTGTGGGGAAATTTCAAATGATTAAAATAGACACAACAGGAATATTATAAAAAAGATAGCAATGTAAAAAAAAACAAAAGTAAAATTGGTAATAAAGTCATTTCCTGGTGTATAATGAGTACTCATAAGACCTAAGAGAATAATGTAAGCCTAGAAGTCTGATACCAGTCTAGGTAACAAAGCAAGACTCTTGCTAAAAAATAAAGCAACAAAGATAATTATTTCCTGTAATTACTAAAATACAGTATGCCAAATCACAGATCCAGGAAGCTCAGAGATTACCAAGCAGGATAATACCCAAAAAATCCTTATACTTTACCATATTGTTCAAACTACAGAAAACCAAAGTCAAAAATAAAATAAAATCTCCAAAACAAAGAGGAGAAAACACCATCTACATAGAGGAATAAGAATATTAGGAATGAGAAGTTTAATCAGAAATCATGCAAGCAAAAAGGAAGAGTAAGGTGAGCATGGTATTATAAGCCTGTAATTCCAGCTCAAGATGCAAAGATATGAGGATCACTTAGGCCAGCCCAAGTTAAAATGAGGAGGATCCTATCTCAGAAACAAGTTGTGTGAGGTGACACACACTTGTAACTCCAACTACTTAGGAGGCTGAGATCCTAAGATTGAGGCCTAAGGCCAGCTGGGCAAAAGCTGAAAACCCAAACATTAGAGTATGGGACATGGCTCTTGAGGTAGAGCTCCTGTGTGGTAAGCACAAGGCCCAAATTCAATCCTTAGCAGAAAAACAAACAAAAACAAGAAAAACAAAGAAGTGGTGAGGTGAAATATTTAAAGTGTTAAAAAAAAAAAAAAAAGAGAACCCAGAATTCACACATCTTTAAAAAGGTGGTTAATGCACAAGTAAAATAAAGGACAGCAAGGTTATAAGGAACAGTAAGGAGTCATTGGGAATGCTCTGTTAAAATGCACCCAAGCTGGGCACCAGTGGCTCATGCCACGGGAATCCTAGCTACTCAGGAGGCTGAGATCTGGATCAAGGTTCAAAGCCAGCCTGGGCAGGAAACTCTGTGAGACGTTTATCTTCAATAAACCTCTAGAAAACCAGAAGTGGTGCTGTGGCTCAAGTGGTAGAGTACTAGCCTTGAACTGGAGTGCAAGGACAGTGCCCAAGCCCCACAACCGACAAAATAAATAAACAAATAAACAACAAAAATAAAATAAAATGCACCCAAGAGACCAGAAGACTTAGTGCTTGCCTATTAATCCCAGCTACTTACGAGAGAGATTGGGAAGACCATGATTTGAGTCTAGCCAAGGCAAAATGTTAGTAAGTTCCCATCTCAACAAATGTATCTGCGATCCCAGTTATAGAGAGGCTGTACATAGGAGGATCAAGTTCTGAGGCCAGCTCCATGTAAAACTTCAAGACTCTACTTGAGGGGCTAGGAAAGTAGTTCAGTGGTAGAACGCTTACCTCACATGCATGAGGCCCTGGGTTTGATTCCTAAGCACCACATAAGCAGAAAAAGCCGGAAGTGGTGCTGTGGCTGAAATGGTAGAGCACTAGCCTTGAGCTGAAGGACAGCACCCAGGCCCAGAGTTCAAGGCCCATGACAAACAAACAAAAGACTCTACTTGAAAAATAAAAATAACTAAAAGGTACAAATACTAGAAAGGGGCTTAGAACACCTGTTTAGCAAATGTAAGGCTCCATATTCAAAACACTAAATATCACCTCACTCCCCCCCAAAAAAATCCACAGTACATATTAACAAGTATAGTGGTCTTTGACAGTGAATTAGGATGAGCTATAAACATATATGCTAAAATATAAAGATCAACCACAAACAAAAATGTCTAAAGGAATTATTAAAGCATAATTAATATGCTCAGAGAAATTAATGGAATTACATAAATGCTCAATTAAAATCAGAGATGAAGCCAGGTATGGTAACATAGGCCTTCGGCTCCAGAGTCTGAGGTGGGAGGATGCCAAGCAGGAGGTCAGTTTTAACAACTTAGTAATACTATATCTAAAAATCAACAACAATAAACAAAAGAGGAGAGAGAGGAGGAAAGAAAAGAAGGAACAAATGTAACAAAAAGAAAAGTTATGTACAAGGTAATTCACACTTGAACTGTGTCATATACTAATAACAAGACATTGTTAGAATATATTTAAAAAAAAACAAAGAGAGCAAGGGAAGGGGTAACGTTGTCCAAAAAGAAATGTACTCATCACTTGACTTATGTAACTGTAACCAGTCTGTATATCACCTTTATAACAATAAAAAATTAAAAATTAGGGCTGGGAAAGTGGCTCAGTGGTAGACTGCTTGCCTTGCATGCATGAGGCCCTGGGTTCGATTCCTCAGCACCACATATGCAAAAAAAAGCCGGAAGTGGTGCTGTGGCTCAAGTGGTAGAGCACTAGCCTTGAGCTGAAGAGCTGAGGGACAGTGCCCAGGCCCAGAGTTCAGGCCACATGACCGGACCCAAAAAAAATAAATAAATAAAAATTAAAATAAAAAAAAGACTAAATGCCAAGCACCAGTGCCTCAGGCCCGAAGTCCTAGCTATTTGGGAAGCTGAGATCAGGAGGATAAAGTAGAAAATAGTCAGGGAAAAAAGTTCATGAGGTCCCCTTCTCAACCAATAGTTAGGAATGGTTGTACATGTCTGTCATGCTAACTACATTGGAGGCTGAAATCAGGAGGATTCTAATTAAAGACCAGACATCTCAACAGAAAGAAGCTGGGTGGGGGCTGGGAAGGTGGCTCAGTGGTAGAGCGCTTGCCTTGCATGCCTGAGGCCCTGGGGTTCGATTCCTCAGCACCACATAAGCAAAAAAAGAAAAAAAGAAAAAAAGCCGGAAGTGGCGCTGTGGCTCAAGTGGTAGAGCGTTAGCCTTGAGCTGACGAGCTGAGGGACAGTGCCCAGGCCCAGAGTTCAGGCCCCACGACCGGACCCCCCCAAAAAAACAAGCTAGGTGTAATGGCAGGCACCTGCTAACCTAGCTATGGCAGAAACAGAAAAGGAGGATCACAGTCCAAGTACGAACCTGAATAGGAAGCAAAACCATCACTGAAAAAATGGCTGGAGTTGTGGTTCAGCAGTAGAATGCCTGCCTAGCAAGCTTGAATCTTTGATTTCAAAACTCAGTCCCAAAAATAAAATAAAATGTGTTCTGACTAGAAGAAACAGCTTTAAAATTCAACATTCACAAGTGATTAGCTAAAAAGGAGCCATCAAATCAACAGTGAAAACTAAAACTACATTGAGATAATAATACTAGTAATGTCCACTAGGCATGTCTAAAAGTAAGGACTATAGCACCAAGAATTGGCAAGAATATAAGGCATCCTGAACTCTATTACAAAGACAGTGTTAGGTGATACATCATTTTGGAAAATAGTTCAAGCATGTTAATGAGCTTTCTTTCATGATGATGAACTACATAAGGTAATTTACTTACAAGAGAAATGATGTCTTTAGATAGAGTGAATCTACTGCTTTGACCCTCTGGTTTGCTTGCCAGGTAGAAATGGTGAGACATGCATGATGCAGCAAACCACTCCAAAGTGAGAAACAAAAGTGAAAGAGAGTCAGCAGCAGTGGCTCAAGCCTGTAATTCTAGCTGCTTGGAAGACAGCAATTGGAGGATGGCAGTTCTAGGCCAGTCCAGGCATTAAAAAAAAAAAAAAATCATTTACAACTTGGGTGCTGGTGGCTCATGCCTATAATCCTAGCTACTCAGGAGGCTGAGTTCTAAGGATTGTGATTTGAAGCCAGCAAAAGCAGGAAAGTCCATGAGACTCTTATCTCCAATAAACTACTCAGAAAAGGCTGGATGTGGAGCTGTAGCTCAAGTGGTAGAGCACAAACTTCGAGCAAACAGAGACTCAGAAATAGTGCCCAGGCCTTGAGTGCAAGCCCCAAGTAGTTTATAAGACTCTAGGCTGATGGAGTGTCATCCAATGGATGATATAGGAGTGCACCTGTCATCCCAGCTTCAGGAGAAGCTCAATGGTGACAGAGTGGCACATGCTTGTCAAGCCAGAGATGTGGAGAAGTATAAACAGGAGGATCAAGCACAATGGCTAGGCATGAAGTGAGACTCTAAAGCAAATATAAAAAAGGGCTTGGTGGAATGACTCAAACATTATAACTTGAATTCAAAACCCAGTGCAGGTGGAGGGGGAAAGGGGGGAAAAGCTAGGCATTGGTAATACATGTAATCCTAGCTACTAAGAAAGCTGAGATCTAAGGATCAGGGTTCAAAGCCAGCCTGGTCAGTAATGTCCATGAGACCCCTAACTACAATTAATCATAAAAAGTCAGAAAGTAGAGCTGTGACTCAAGTGCTGGTAGAGGTGGTGGTGGTGACAGAGGAGGAAAATATGAGAAAGGGAAGAAAAAAAGGAAGAAGAAGAAGAGTAAGAAGAGGGAGAAAAGGGGAACAGAAGAGGAATAGGAAGAGAAGGAATGAGGAAGGAGGAGAAAGAGGAAGACGAAGGAGAAGGAGAGGGGAGAAGGAAGAAGTGGAACAGGAGGAAGAAAAGGAGGAGGAGAGGAGAAAGGGCCAGGGTTCCACCAATCCCATTCCAGGACACATATTCATTAATAAAAAGACCTCTCACAAGACTTCCTAAAGATATTCCCAATAGTGCCAGATTGGGGACCAAGCTGTTAAACAAGCTTTTAGGGAGCATTCAAGTTCAAAACATTTCAGATAGTTTTTTGGCTTTTTTTGGGGGGGGAGGGGGATGCCAGAACTGGGGCCTTAACTCAGTTTGGGCACTGTTGCTTAGTCATCTGTTTTTGTTAGTGTTTTTTTTCAAAACTAGCACTCCATAAATTGAGCCACAGCTCTGATGCAGACTTTTTAGTGTTAGTTGGAGAAAAGTCTCATGGATAGTCTTGCCTCGGCTGGCTTCGAACCGCGATTCTCATCTCAGCCTCTCAAGTAACTAGGATAACAGATACCAGCTACCAGTACCTGGCTCTCATAAAGTTTAACGTACACATACCCTATCACCAAACAACTCTATTCCTAGGCATTGAAAAGAATATTCATATTACATACTCAAAGGTTTATAAATATAAGGGTTCAGAATTTTATTCAAAAAGTCCCCAAACTGGAAAGAAACCAAGCCTTCACCAACCAGCATAGATTTTTTAATACTGATGTATCATACAACAGAATACTCAATAAACAAAGAAAT
>NW_012267283.1:520154-530004 GCF_000151885.1 Dipodomys ordii | reverse complement strand
AGTCTCACGGACTTTCCTGCCCAGGCTGGCTTTGAACCAAGATCCTCAGATCTCAGCCTCCTGAGTAGCTAGGATTACAGGAGTGAGCCACCGGCGCCTGGTGCAATTGAGAACTTTTTAGAGTGGTATTCTATTATTTAGATTAGGGCATCCCAAGCACTAGTGGAGGCATTTGTCAAAACTTACTGAATGGTATGTACCCTTAAGACTTTAGGCAAAGTATATCTCAGTTTCAAAGGAAAAGAATCTGTAGTCAAGACATGCATTTCCTATAGTACAAGTACAGAAGGAAACAAACTTTTTCTTCAAAGGCTAGAGTAAGTATTTTGGGCTTTGCAGTTTCTACTACAACTACTCAGCTTAAGCAGCCATTGATAATATGGAAATAAATATGACTGTGTTCCAATAAAACTATATATGAAATTAGGTAGCAAGCTAGATTTGATCAACAGAGTAGTTTACTAATCTCTAATGTCTACAAATAAAGTAAAAAAACTAATCATTAAACATTAACTTAACTAGACATTAACTTAAACAGTCTGTATTGTTCTTTTTTATATAGTGGCAAACATATAAATTATTAGAAGGCAATTATGATCTTTCCTAAACATGAGAGTTTTTCTATACTCAATGTACTCTCTTAAAACAAGATGTAAGAGCCAGGCACCAGCGGCTCACACCTGAAATCCTAGCTACTCAGGGGTTGAGATCTGAGGATCCTGGCTGAAATCTTGCCTGGGCGGGAAAGTCCTTGAGACGCTTATCCCCACTTAACATCAAAAGGTCCGAAGTAGAGCTTTGGCTCAAGTGGCAGAACACTAGCCTTGAGTAAAAAAGCTCAGACAGAGTAGTGCCCAGGCTGAGTTCAAGACCTACGACTCACTAAAAAAAGAAAGAAAGAAAAAAGACAATGGCCAGATACAAGAGATTCGAGCCTCTGACCCTAGCTCCTAGCTACTTATTTTAGAAGGCTAGTCCATAAGGCTATCTCCAATTAACCAACAGAAAGCTGGAGGCTGAAGTGTGGCCTCAAGTGGTAGAGGGAAAAAAAAACAAACAGAAAAAACAAGGGAGAGAGCCTGAAGTCCTGAATTTTAGTACTAGCACCAAATAAAACTAAAAAAAAAACTAATCATCAGTCTCCTTAACAAAATAATGAATTTTATATTTAAAGAGTATTTCCACTTCTTTTTTTTAAAAAAAATACTTCTCTGAATGCAGGAAAGTAAACTTACAGGGCACAACCTGAAATCCACTCTTGCCACTGGCTAATACCATCTCTTGTGCTATCACATTTAGACTCTAATAGAAGGAATTAAAGCTGGGAACCGGTGGCTCACACCTGTAATCCTAGCTACTCAGGAGGCTGAGATCTGAGGATCTTGGTTCAAAGCCAGCCCGGGCAATAAACCACTAGAAAACCAGAAGTGGCGCTGTGGCTCAAGCAGTAGAGTGCTCACTTTGAGCTGAAGAGCGCAGGGACAGCACCCAAGTCCAGAGTTCAAGCCCCATGACCGACCAAAAAAAAAAAAAAAGGAGGAATTAAATATTGATTAATCTTTTATCTACTCAGGTGACAAGTAAGCCTTACTGGTCTATTATTTGGTAACTAAATTCCTTTGGAGAGAATCCATGAAAGAACAATTTTATGAGAAATCCCATATAATGAATGATTTTATAGCATACTTCCAGTATTTTAGTCTATAAATTACCTACTAAATCAACTAATCAGCTTATCTTTAGGCTAGTTCTCAAAATGCCTGCTACAAAACACAGTCAAAAAGCCAAATGTCATGTTCAAATGTTTCCTATGCCTAATATTAAATTTTCTTGCATTTCTCATGAATGTATTTTCCCTACAATAAAAAAAAACCATGACAGTCCTTCAAGCATATCTTTAACTCTTAAGTGGTCATTTTTTTGTAAATGTCTTATGTCATTTTGCCAGACAGAACTCCAATATTACAAGTTACAACTCTGATATAATAAGCAACATTCATTTTAAATATCTCTTCTCCCACAGGCACCTACAAATACCAAAAGAAATTATGAAAACTGAGCCTGTAATTTGAGAAACAGATTTACTCTGTGTCTCAAAAATATATATTGCACCAAAAAAAGACCTTCATTTTATTTCCAATTCATAAATGTATCCTAACTGCTAAAGCGGGTCAACTCCACCCAACTTCAAAGAAAAAATATAAGAAATGGACTCAGCCATGTGCCAGTGGCTCATGCCTGTAATCCTAGCTATTCAGGAGGCTGAAATCTGAGAAAACCAGATCCAGTAGGAAAGTCTGTAAGACTCTTACCTCCACTAAACTACCAAAAAAGCCAGAAGTGGAATTGTTGCTCAACTAATAGAGCATAGCCTTGAGCAAAAGCAGTTCAGGGCCAGTATCCAGGCCCTAAGTTCCAGCCCTAGGACTGACTGACACACACACAAAATAGCCCCAATTATGCTAGTCTTGGACATCCTATTTCTGTTTTTTGCATTTATGCTTATTTTTTAAGGCATATTAAGAATATAAGCACCACCATCAGATCCAGATAAGTGTGAAATAGAAACAGAAATTATAAGCAAGATGATGTACAGATATGAATAGACAACCACAGAATGAGAGACTATTCCATACATGTATCTGTAATATTTACAATACATGATATACAAAGACGAGTAACTTCTTTCTACAGTAATTAGAACTCTATGTAGCCTCTTGAACTAGAATCCCTACACAGCTATATCAAATACCAAATTACTAAGGGCATCCAATCACATTTTAAAAGCCTCACTGAGGAGCATCATTTGCTGTTTGTATTTTTAAATCTAATTAATCAGTCAACTTTGATAAAACTGTAATGATTTGAAGTGTAGAAAACCATTATTATAAATATTAATTTTCCAGATCTCTGGCTTGTTTACCTTTTAAATAGAAACCTTATTGCTAGCAACTAGGTATAATAACAAAAAAAAAAAATCATGCTTTCAAACCAGCAAGGGTTTGAATACAAGTGTGAAGGACAAATTTTCTAAACCAACTTTCATGTCTCCAAAATGACAATACTAATTACCTTAAGAATCATTATAATGATTATTAAAAATAACCAGAAAACCACATGAAATACAGTAGGCAATAAGCATCTGCTATTGTTATTTCATTCATCATAAGAATATTCATAAAAAAGATAAAAGAACAGAGCATCGTTTAATATGAAAAAGAAACAAAAACCAAAAAACACCCTGATAGGTCAAGTCAAACTTTGGACCCAATTTTTGTTCATACTTTATATATAAATATATATATAAAGTTCCTCCCTAAAATTACATTAAACCCAAAATTAGCCACAGGTCTACTCATTTTGAAGCTGAATGAAAGTGAACAATTACTAGTACATGATATAACAGATAATTCTGTAAATAGGTGAGATACCTTCATAACTGGAAAAAATGTCAAAATTAAGATACAAAAATGATTATGAAAGGATAGTAAAAGATTCCTACCTTTAAACCGACTGTTATAAGATCTGTAACAACACTGTATGGAAAAAGTAAAAAGAGAAAATGGAAAACAAAGTTAGAGAACAAGTTTTTAAAAGACAGATAATAAGATCAAAGAAAAAAGAAAAAGCATTATAATAACAAATAATAAAAATAAAAATGTGATGAGTTGTGAAATGTTAATACAAAGAAAAATGATGGAACAGTCTAGCAACAGCAGAGTATAAAAGCAAAGTCTCAACAGTAAAGCAAGAAGTAAAATAAATTATCTTGTAGTGTTTAGAAACTCTTTGGTTGTGCTTCAATATTTTATTTTTATTCAAAAAAATCGAAAACAAGATTTAAAATCACCGAAGCTATTTTAAATCATTGGTACATATGATCACATCTACAATTTTAAATGCAACAAACCAGTGTTGGACTTTACAGAAATACAAAGTATCTTGCAAATCTGCAGTTATCACAAAGAACTCACCATAATACAATTAAGTCTCTCAGAACTAAAATACAAATGTCATAGGTTGGGAGCATGGTTCAAGTGGTAGAGCACTCTGTAATAAATACAAGGCCCTGATTTCAAACCCCGCCACCATCAAAAAGTAAAATAAAATAAACATCAAATTTCAAGTATCAAAAATTTTAAGTTTTGATGCATTATTTTTTATTTTAAAACACATTAAAACTGTGTTTAAATAAAAATTCCTTCTTAGAGGAAACAGAAACACACAGGAAGCTGGTATTTGAAGTAGAACTAGAGAGAGATGTTGTCATTTTTTTTTCTTGGTACTGCTACTGGAGTTTGGGGGCTGGGAAGGTGGCTCAGTGGTAGAGTGCTTGCCTTGCTACTGGAGTTTGAACTCAGGACCTGGGCACTGCTAAGGCTAGCACTTTAGCACTTGTGCTGCAGCTCCACTCCAGCTTTTGGAGTGGTTAACTGGCGAGTCTCATGGACTTTCCTGCCCAGGCTGGTTTTGAACAGCAATCCTCAGATCTCATTTTTCTCCTGAACAGGATTACAGGCAAGAGCCAGTGGTGGCAGGCTTTGTTCTTTTTATTTAAAAAAAGTACTCGAGGGGAAGTGAAGGGATAGTGGGACAAAGGAAGGGGGTAACAATGATGGACAAGTAATATACTCATTCATTACCTTACTCATGTAACTGTAACCCCTCTGTACAGCATCTTTACAATAAAATTTTTTAAAAAATAAAAAGTGTAAAAAGCCCCATAAAGTGTGCTGTACAAGAACTCATTCTCTTCCTAATCTTCAATGAATAGTTTGGCCCCAAATTTCCTACGAAAAAGCTACATATAAATTACATTACTACTAATAATCTATAATGGCATCATTAATTACTTAATGTTTAAGTGACATATACTTGTTTTAAACAATAACCATATAGATTTTTAAATTTTCCCTTGTAGAGGTCTCAAACTTGAAATTCATTTTTCTGATACTTAAAGGTGACAAAATACTGATGTTTTCTGCATTTAAAAAATGTGTGTGTAGTACTATATTGGTCCTGACACAGTAAAACATGCCACATTGTAACTCTGAAATTAACTTACCTTCCTATATTTAAGCCAATAAACAGCTTTAAAATCACAGATGAAGCAAACAGATAACTATCAGAAAGAGCAGTTTGTACTTCATGGTGGTCCAAGGGTTTAACACCCAAAATAAGAAAGTCAAAAGTCCTCTCTTTTTAACTATAAATTTTGCGACCCAAAAAAACTAGCCCGCTTCCTGAAGTCAAACTTCTACGAATGATTCACTACACATCATGAAACTAATTTCACAGCCTTCCTGAACTCAAATATTGGCACAATACTGGCACAAGCATGCATTTAAAATGAAACTGAATAAGGTACTATAAGTCTTCACTCTCAAAGAAGCTTCAATGACACGAGATAGCATAAATAACAATACTTTAAGAATATCAAGACAGTAAATTTTTTTAAAAATCTAAAATTACACTTTGATGTCTGTGGCAATGTGCAATCCACATTCAAATGAGGTAATCCACACATCACACTTAATATTGTGAAACTAACTAAGAATTGAAACCTAATGAAGGCAAAAGTTGTTGTTAGATTTTAGTGTCTTCCAGTAACAGGTAACAATCAACTATATAGCAAAACGTAAACAGGCTTTTACTTTATAAGCAAGTTCTACAGATTTCACATGCAAGAAACTGGCATAAATCTTATCATCAAAAGTAATAAAATTTAAAAACGCCGTGTGTGTGTGTGTGTGTGTGTGTGTGTGTGCTCGAGTGTGCGCACTTAGCAAGCCAAACAAAATCTCATAATGGGGATAGTTGACGATTTTTTGAAAAAATCTTGATGTACAGATAACACTATCTTCAATTAATTCACCAAGATCAGTGCTTTAATCATGAAAATATATCAGGCCTCACCCCAGATCCCTTGACTTCCCAGAGAAATATTTACACGGAATAGGTGACTCTACATCCTTTTATTTGGGTCGATTTAATTGCTGTGTTTGAAAAGCTCCCCGAAAACTGCACTTACACAATCTCTTTTCATACAAGGAAGGCAACGAATTTTAACCCAAGTTTCTTGGGAGTGGGGGACAACGGGAAGGCGTCTACGGTCACTGGGAACAGGCGCCCGGTGGGCATGAAATCGGAAACATTATCTCGCAGCGCAGATCAGGAGACCTACCCCCACCCCTGGCGCCCCGAGACCACGCGCGGGGCACGGGTTCGAGACCCGGTCGCCGCCCAGACGTGTACCGACGCGCGCACTGGCCTGTCGCCACCCGGCGGCCGCTCGCCTCGCCTGCGGGGAGAGCTCCGCCGCTCCCCGCGCCCCACCCCACCGGTAAACAGCAAGTCGCCCGTCGGTCCGCCCGGCCGTCCACCCGTCCGCCGCCTTCCGCCTCCCCCAGCGCCGCACACCATTTTCCGGGAGGAAGTGCCGGGAGGCCGGCCGGCCCCGCTCCCCGGACTCCGGACGCGGAGGGCGGACCCCGGCACCGGCGGTCGGGCCGGGCTTCCCCCGCTTCCCGGGGCGCTCTGTGAGGGTGGGAAGGGGCGGGCAGAACTGAGGCGCCACGAACAGGAAGGAGCGGCTGGGGCGGCCGGCGTTCCTGAGGCTCGGGGTCCCCGCCGGAGGCGCCCGGAAGCCCCGCCGTCGGGCGACGCCGCGCCCGGCTCTCCGGCCCTCGGCGTGTCCCGCCGAGAGAGAGGAAGCGGAGCCCGAGCAGCCCGACGCGGACGCTGCGCTGCGCCGCGCCGCCTGGCACTTACCCATCCATGGCCCAGACGGAGGAGCGCACCGTGCGCGGACGGACGGGCGAGCCGCGGCGGCGGCGGCAGGGGCAGGGCAGCTCCGGGGACCGGCGAGCGGCGCCTCTCCAGAGCCCCAGCCGGGCGGAGGTGGAAAGAGAGTGGGAAACAGGGGCGGGGACCAGGCACGCTCCCGCCACCTCCGCGCCCCCGCCTTCCCAGCCCGCGAGCGCGTCCCCGCCTCGCTCGGCCCCGCCCCCCCGGGCGTCGACGCCCTCCCTCGGGGCCCGCCCCTGCGCTCGCGCCCACCCTGGGCTCGGCTCCAGGGCGCCCTCTTCCCGCCCTCGCCACTGCGCCCCGCCCTCCGAATCACGTCGCGACGCACGCACGTACGCACGCACGCGTGCGTGTCCTCGCCTTGCTCCTGCGTTCGCGGGAGCGCGCGCCTTGTGTTTTGCGCTCGGCCGCCCGTCCTCGCGCCTGCCCCGCGGGCCTTCCGGCCCGGCGGAAGCCCTGCTGGCACACCTCCCCCTGCTGGCGGGAAAAGCCCGGAGCCGACTCTGTAACGTCGGTAGAAATGTCCCGCGGAGACCCTAGATCCCAGATGGAATTGCTCCGACATTGTTGGCTGCAAGGCCAGAAACCGGGCACGGCCGTTGGAAACAAGTCCCTGGCTGTCGTTTTTCGGAGACTCGGGTTCTGCAGCCCTGGGAAGTTCAAGGCCGGAGTGGGGAAGAACCCCGGCCGGGGCCGGTCCCGCAGGTCTGCCTCAAGGCGAAGGGAGTCGCCTCCTAGGCCTGGCTCCAGCCCGGTAGGTGTGGTTAGGAAGATCCTGGAATGGAGTGCCTTGTAATTTTTAAGCAGTTTTCGTCGCCGTGCTTTTCTAGCTGACAATCCGGTACTGAGTTTACATGGAGCTTGCATTTGCCCGAATCTAGTGTGGACACTGTATTGCCATAGTTTTAAAAGTCTTACCTTTCTCAGGGTAGGGATGGGGGTGGGAGTGGTCACTTTTAGGTAGAGATTATTCACTTTTTCCACATGAAAATATAACGAGTAGTGTGATTTATTTACAAGTTCACAGTCAGTTCGTTTGCACCACAGCCCTTTCTGTCTGAACGAAAATAGGTATATGTAATACAAGTAAGTGTATAACTACTGACAACACGCTTTTTTCCCCTTTCATCGACTGTCTAGTTGTGAAATTAAATGGCCTTTGAATTCACAGATCGTCAGAATGTGAGGCACTACTTTCAAACTAAAATTTAAACCTCTCCGAGTAGAAATAGGGAGCTGCTGTCCCCACTTGAAGAGCAAGTAATAACCGCAACCATATATCGTTTCTAAAAATATCTTGCTTTAAATAAGTAGGTGTTACCAAAAACAAAAAAGATTTAAACTGAAGACTCATGCAGTCAGTATTTATTGAGAGTATGTATTATGTGCAAAGCACTGAAGGTGTAGATAAATACACATGAACTCAAATTGCAGCCTTTATGGCTGAATGGATTTTTTTACCCCTATGGTGCTGGTTTTAGTGCTGGTCCTAGAGTCCTAGTGTTCTCGAATTGAGTTCCCTTCCCATAGCTTAGTACACTTCCCCTCTCCATCGTTTAGCATGCTCCCTTCCTGGGCAACACTAGGCCCACTTAGTAAAGGCAGTAAATAATCAGCCTCTAACCCCCTCTACCTTGGGATGGCACTTCTCTGGGGCAGCTACCACCATATAAGGCAGCAAGAGCCCCATAGAGTGACCTTCAGGTCTGGGCAGCTGCAGGACCCCTTACTGTTTGGATAACAGCCATAAATCCTAGTCCACCATGATGAAGCCCCTGGCCCGCACTTGCACACCAGGGGTCTCGGCCTCCTAGCCCCTCCTAAACCTCCTAGGTTATACAGGTCACCTCAGACAATAGTAGGTGCTTCTCACTAGAAGGGTTCTTCCTGGTCCCTTTCCCAGCAATAAACCTTTCTTTGTTCTCTGTACCTGGATGTCTGCATGGTTTTCTGGCAAAATCCAAATAATCTAACAGGCAGTGTCCCTTAGCTTCTATTCTCAAGGCTAGTGCTCTACCATTTTGAGCTACAGCTCCTTTCCAGCTTTTTTTGTTGTTGTTGTTGCTAATTGGAGATGAGTCTCATGGACTTTCCTGCCCAAGCTGGCTTTAAACTACAATCCTCAGATCTCAGCGTCTTGCATAGCTAGGATTAACACCTATAGGTGTTAATTAACGCCCAGCTTCGTTATTTTTTTCTTTTTTTTCCTGTTTCTTTTTTTGATGTTCTTGGGGCTTGAACTCAGGGTCTGGGCCCAGAGCTTCTTTTGCTCAAAGCTAGTGCTCTACCACTTGAGCCATAGCTCCACTTCCAGCTTTTTCTGAGTTCTTTATTGGGAATATGAGTCTCATGGACTTTCCTGCTTGGGCTGACTTCCAACTGCCATCCCCCAGATCTGAGCCTCTTGAGTAGCTAGAATTACAGATGTGAGCCACCTCACCTCACTCAGTTCTTAAAACAACTACAACAACAACAAAAAGTTTCCAAATAGAGAGTCTCATTCAGTGAGTTCATCATTAATTAAGCTACTATGTGTCTATAAACCTCAGTCCCGTTTTCCAAAATGTCAAATATCTTTTTGTATGTGAAGTCCAAATATTAAGTTATATTTGTAAATATTGCCACCATACATTGCCAGATGTATATAGATATTTCACTATTTTAAAATAGCTTAATAAACAGATAATACAGCCTTTCTCCTGCTGTATTTGGAATATATTCTGCTGATGAAATTTTCATAATTTTTTGTTTAGGTAGATACAGAATATAAGTGTTGACACTCATTTTTTAAAATTCAAACAATATTAAATATTTTAAATCTTTTGTTTTTTTTCTCATCCAATTTTCCCCAACCCGTGATAAACTCTGTAATAATATTTATGCATCATTCTAGACCTTTACTATAAAAAGAAGTACAGGGCTGGGAAGTTGGCTCAGTGGTAGAGCGCTTGCCTCGCATGCATGAGGCCCTGGGTTCGATTCCTCAGCACCACATAAGCAGAAAAAAAAAAAGCCGGAAGTGGCGCTGTGGCTCAAGTGGTAG
>NW_012267283.1:509614-519724 GCF_000151885.1 Dipodomys ordii | reverse complement strand
GCTTTTTTCCTTTTTGCTTATGTGGTGCTGGGGAATCGAACCCAGGGCCTCATGCATGCAAGGCAAGCACTCTACCACTGAGCCACCTTCCCAGCCCCTACAAGTATAATTCTTATAATCAATTTAATTATCTTTATTACTGCATAGTAGTTCCTGATTTAATATGCTCTAATTTATTTAACCTTTTCCCAAATAAGAAATTTCAAGTTTTTAATTATTTAATATAACTAAGAATATTGTGGAAATGTCATATACATATGAACATCTAACAGCCGTGCATAAAAATATATATGCATGCCAGGTGTGGTGGCTCATGCCTGTAATCCTAGCTACTCAGGAGGCTGAGATAAGAAGATTGTGGTCAAAAGCCAGCCCGGGCAGGAAAGTCCATGACACTCTTCTCTCCAATTAACCACCAGAAAACCAGAAGTGGTGCTGTGGCTCAAGTGGTAGAGCGCTGAAGGCTCAGGGACAGTGCCCAGGCCCAGAGTTCAAGCCCCGCAACCAACAAAAAAACAAACACTAAAAAAGTATGCATGAACCATCATCTGCACCAATCTGAGAATAGATTATTAGAAGTAGAATTGCAGAACAATAGGTATAAGCATTCCAGATTTGGTAAATACTGCCAGAGTTATTCCAAAAAGATGCCAGCTTACATTTTTTCTTAAAAAAAAAGGTTATATCCCTTTCTCTGGTTTTTGTTCCTGTGCTGGGTCTTGAACTCAAGGCCTCGTGCTCTTGCTTAGCTTTTTCCACTCAAGCCTCGTGCTCTACAATTTGAGCACACATCCACATTTTGTTAGTCTCCTTTCTCGGTACCTATATTTCATTGTGAGCCATCAGAACCTGCTTTGATTATAGAGGTGTCTTAACTTTATGCCTTAAGATAACTAACAAAAGTCAATATTTTTTCAAAATGTGCAATGTGTGTGAAACTCATCCATACTAACAGTTGTTGTGCAGTGTGCAAGGTAAAGACAGTACACCTGAATAAAGTGAACAAAATAACACGGCATTTGCTAAACCTCAAGTCCAGCTTTACGACAGAGGCCTAGATAAAAAGAAAACAGATTATAGTAGAAAGCAAGGTAAAACTTCTCCATTTCCCATACCCCTTGACCTCAAAGTCAAAGAAGTTAGGGACTGAGCTCTATGAATTTGTGAGTCTCTGACTCAAAAACAATAGATAAAATAGAGCTTAATTCTTCAAAGCCCATGTTTAGGATCCTTGCTGTTCCCATAGCTCACATAACATAGAGAGCCTTGCCCTTCCATAATCTCAGCAATGGCTTCTAGGTTTCTAGAATGATCAGATATCGCCCATGTGACCTAAGTACCAGCACTGGCTTCTGGATGGTAAAGAAGGGAACATTTTCTCTCTCATAATTGCTCTATTTGTTGAAAGAGATGACATTCTAAATAGTTTATATTCTACCATTTTATACTCCTTGGTTTTTATTCTAATTTGCCTAAGGAATTCCCAGGAAACCCTTGTAGTTTCATCAGAGCTACAACCTCACCCTTACATTTGGACAAAATGTAACCTTTGAACACTCGCCTTAAGCCATTCCAGTATGCAGTGGTTAGTTAACAGTTAACCTATGTTACCCTGTTCATGTTTACAGGTAAGACTTCTTAAGACATAAAATAATAGGAAGATATTAATATAGGTCAAACAATAATAGCCATTAGGTGAATCTAGGAAGGTCAACATTTTAGTATCATTTTATCCTGTAAAAAATGCAAAATTGTGGCATATATATATATATATATATATCCTAAGATAAAAGCCTCTGAAATTATACTGAGTAAATAAGAAAATCTGAAAAATTGCACACTGTATATAACATTTCTATAACATTTTCAAAAAGCCAAAATTATAGAAAGAAGAAGATACTGGTTGGAAGAAATTAGGAATGGAATGGAAGGGAATGGAGGCGGATGGAGATGTCTCTGATGATATTTGTGATATTAAAACAATTCTGAATTTTGTTTATAGAGGTGGTTGTATAAATCTGATATAAATCTGAACAATAAAATCTGCATAGAATTTTGGTATAGGTTGCAAAATCAGAAGATGAGTACACTTATGTCAGTTTCCTGGTTTCGTTGGCTTACTACCATTAGTAAGATGTTATTCCTGGGGGCTGGGAATGTGGCTCAGTGCTAGAATGCTTGGCTAGCATGTGTGAAGCCCTGAGTTTAATTCCTCAGTACCACATACATAGAAAAAGCCAGAAGTGGTCCTTTGGCTCAACTGGTAGAGTGCCAGTCTTGAGCAAAAAAAATTCAGGCCCTGAGTTCAAGCCCCTGAGTTCAAGGACTGGCAAAAAAAAAGAAAAAGAAAAAAAAAAGATGTTATACATGGAAACTAAGTAAAGGCCTCGCTGTACTATATTGTAAACTTCCTGTGAATTGTAATTATTTCCAAATTTTAAAAAATGATTTTAAAAAAGATACCTTGTCAGTGTGTTCCTTTCATATTTGTTATTTATTCAACACTTAGGCACTATCACACTTCAAAAATCAAAGGAAAAAATGTGTGGGAGTTTAATTCATATTTTTCAGGCTATCTCACCTTCGGAGTCAAACATAATAGCTGACATACACTGTCTGATGCTCACCCCGTTCTGTTGAGTTATGAGCCTTTGTTCAAAGTCCTTCCCAACTATTTGAGGAGGTGGCATGAAAATATCTCCTACTTGCTCACTAATCTATCAGAAACTGTAAGTAATATCCATTCTCCTCATGCTCTAACTGGCCCTGATGTAATCATGCATACGTGAAGCTCCTAACACAGGCAGTTCCTAGAGTAGAGAATACCTATATTCACACTTAGGCGTTCTCTCCTGTCACTGCCCTATAGTTCGGAGTTTCCAGCCTAGGCCAAAGTTGTTTTCTACTTTCTGAAGCACTTTTCCAAAGAGGGGGAATTCCTTCCCTATGTCTTTTTTGTTGTATCAACTAGTTCACATTATCCCCTAGATTTTAATAAAATGGTTGTTCCTATATTTATTCAAAGAAAAGCCACCTGTAGGATTTAGTCATGAATCCATGAAGGTAGGTCTGAGAATAGTCTTGAATGTTAAACACTACAGTGTTCAAAGAATCATCATTCCCCTTGAAGCACTGATCTCTTATCATTAAAACTGGAACCCCATTCTTTACTCTGAGGATTGATTTTTAATTTAGAAGTCTCCTAGGATTAGTCATTAGAAAGACCTTTGTTCTGCCATGGGCCACTTGGATATTTGTAACATCATTTGTGGGCAGTACAAAATTATCATTGCAAGCAGATGGCCACAAGCAGCTGGCAAGAAGCATGTGTGTCCTGTCATGTCCTGTCATGTTTTCAAGGGATATACATGGCTCACAGACCAGACATTCCCCACCCCTACATTAGAGCATTAAAGGGTTTAAGCCCAACCACTGACTTCCAGGAAAAGAGTGAAAGTGGGAGGGATGGATAGTAAGCTCTATAAAAACTCTTGGAGCTGGGTGCAGGTGGCTTACACCTATAATCCTAGCTACTCAGGGGGCTGAGATCTGATTCTTGCCCGAGCAAGAAAGTCCATGAGATTCCTATCTCCAGTTAATTACAGAAAAAGCCAGAAGTGGCACTGTGGCTCAAGTGGTAGAGTGCTACTAGCCTTGAGCAAGAGGAGATCAGAAACAGCGCCCAGGCCCAGACTTCAAGCCCAAGAACTAGCCAAAAAAAAACACCCAAAACTCTTGGAGCTGGGCACAGGTGGCTCATACTTACAATCCTAGCAACTCAGAAGGCTGAGTTCTAAGGATCATGGTTCAAAGCCATCCGGACCATGAGGTCAGGGACAGTGCCCGGGCCCCATCACCACCAACAGCAATAACAAAAAATCTTGGAGTTAGAGGCATACTTCAGTAGTAATGTGTGCTTTGTCATGCACAAGAACTGAGTTCAGTCCTCTGAGCTTCCAGGCTGCTGAACAGATAGAAGTTTTAGGAGAATGGTATGCCCAGAGCGGGTATGGATGCTTTGCTTCCTCACCCTCCATATATAAACCAGTAAAACATTTTCTTCAGTTCTATAGATCATTCTGGAAATTTTTTGAAGCAGAGGAAGGGGTATGGGACCCTCCAATATAGCCAGTTGTTCAGAAGTATTCATCTCAATCATATTAATGAGTCTAAAGTGCAAGACATTTATAGCCTATGCAGGCACTAAGCACATGTCTACCAATGAGCTATATGCCAGCACCTTCTCTGACATTTTTTAAAATTTAAAGCTTTTTAAAGTTTTTAAAATAAGCATTATTTTAGAGCAATTTGAGACCTACCAAAAAAAAAAAAAACCAAAACTGAAGATAGAAGTTCTGACTGGTATTGGAAATGTGGCTCAGATACATGCTATCCAATGAGCAAAAGTATTAGGTACCAAGTTCAAGTCCCAGTCTCAGACTAAAGGGAAGTGTATGGGGAATCCCTACACCAAATTCCTGCTAATATTAACATCTTATTAGTATGGTACATTTGATAGTTAAAGAAGTATGAGCCAAGCTTTGGTGGCTCGTATCTGCAATCCTAGCTACTCAGGAGGCTGAGATTTGAAGATTACAGTTCAAAGCCAGCCCAGGTAGAAAAGTTCATGAAACTCTTAACTTCAGTTAACCAGCAAAAAGCCAGAAGTGGAACTGTAGCTCAAGTGATAGAGGACTGACCTAGAGTAAAAAAGCTAAATGACTGTGCCCAGGACCTGAGTTGAAGCCCTAGTACTGGTGTGATACATTTCCTATCCCCTCCAACCTCCACCCCTACACAAAAAGAAGTAGAGGTAGAAGGATCAACAGGAGCAACTCTAAGGTAGAGAAATGGGGCACCTATTTTCCTTTTTTAAAACTTTTCCCTCTTTCCACTTCAACCTGTTAGAACTTAAGTTAGCCTGCTCTACTAAAAGAGTTTGTTAGCTTTTTCTAGAGCCTTGCCATTCTATTTGCAGAGGTATGGAGTTGATAAACATTACTGATGCTCATAATATTGCCAGGGTGCTATGGGAAAAAGTAGTTTCTCTTCATGTATTTGAGACCACATCACTAGTAGGAAATAGAAGTTTCATTTTGCAGGTAGAACTTAGCCTTCACTCAGATTACTAATTCAAATCTGTCCTCTAAGTCATTTGATATAACTGTTTAATAGTCATGTGGGTTTGTTAGTGTATACCTGTTCTCACCCCCACTTCTATTTGACCTTTGTTGAAGTAATAATCTTGATTAAAAAGAAAAACAGAGCACAATCTACAAAGAAAGCAGTAAAGTCCCTGGGATACCAGATAACTAGATAGAGCTGTTGTTCTATTTTCCCAGTATGGTTCTGAAAATCATTTGACTGCTGATGATCCCACAAGGCACCAGGCAAATGTTCAGCCTTGAACAGGCAAACAAGCAAAAGGTCAGTCCAGAAAAACAAAACAAAAAACCATCTGGAAAGCTTCTCTCTGAGAATATGTTATTGTTATAACTGGAAAAGCACACTTCTCTCCATCTCTCTCTCATCCATGGGGTAAGGGGTTACTTGTACACAGAGGATAAGCTCTTAGTATTGCCCCTCTTCTAAAGCTGATGGGAGTATGAAACCCTAATCAAAAATTTAATTTTGTAGAGGGTAGTGGGAGGATAACACCTACAGGAATTTAATTTGGCACAGAGTAATGACATGGGAGTATTTCCAAAGCTTGATCTTTGTGTTGCAAAATAGCACCCATTGAGAGGTAGATGCCTCAATTACAGAGTCTTAATTCTTTTTGATCTAGCCATTTTTCTTCTTTCTTTTTTCTTTTTTTTTTTTAGGGACTAGGGTTTGAACTGTAGGCCTTGATAGTATATGCTGGACTTTTCCTCTGGAGCCTTGCCCTTGATCCTTTTTGTTTTTGAGATAAGGTCTCACTAACTTGCTCAGGCTGACCTCAAACTTCTGATCCTCCTGCATCAGCCTCCCAACTATGATCATAGTCATGCGCCACTCAGCTTATGCTGCTGTTCGCAGTACTGCGGTTTGAACTCAGCCTTGTGCCTGTCAGGTGCTGCATCATCTGAGCCCAACCCTTTTGCTCTAGTTTTTTGGTTTGTTTGTTTTAATAGAATCTTACATTTATGCTGATCTCGACTGTGATGCTCCTATTTTCATTTCTTGCATAATTGGGATATTGGTGTCTACCACTTTGCCCAGAGACTGGTTGAGATTGGGATCTTGTGAACTTTTTGCCTAGGCTGGCCTTGAACACTATCATCCTGATCTCAGCTTCCTGAGTTAGGATTACAGGGATGTGCCACTGTGCTCAGCTGGAGCCTGATTCTTAAGGTAATCTTAAACATTGTGTTAATGCCTGTTAGATACAAATATGAAAGCTAGAAGATAAAAAGAAACTGTTTTGGACTTAAGAAACAAAGAACTCCTGCTCATCTGGTTGAACCACTACTAAATATCCCCACGCTGCTGATCACATGTATGGTGTATAACATGTGAACAGACTGTGATAGACAATTTGTTCCAGGAAAGTTAGAATGAACTTGTGACTTAGAAACTATGTAATCACTTAATCACAATCAAAAAAAAAAAAAAAAAAAAAGAACTTTGGGGAAGGGGGGGGGGGGGGGGGTGGGGGGGGGAAAACAATGGGGGGGCTAACAATGTTCAAGAGGAAGTGTACTCATTACCTCACTCATGTAACTGTAACCCTCTGTATAGTATCTTTACAATAAAAAAAAAAAGTAAAAAAAAAAAATAAAAAAAAAAAAGAAACTGTTTTTTCTATCTATATGGGTGAGGAGGGGTGAGGCTATGTGTTGGTCATGGGAAGGTCAATGTTTCTTTCAGCATGTGCTAAATACAGTACCCTTTCTCAGAATTACTGCCTCTTTGGGAAACATGGGAGGTTTGAGATAATAGTTACTTAATGGACACCAGGAAGAATTAAGTGGAAATATCTCCAAATGAACTGGACTGAACTATTCACACCCACCCTGAACTCCCTGCTATAGTATTATTTTAAATATAATGAATGTTCAGATTTGAGAAAATGTTTGACTTGGGAAAGGAAGATAGCTACATAGAAAGATCCTGTATCAAAAACAAAAGAACTAAAGGGAAACTGAATGTTAGAAGCTCATGCCTATTATCCTAGCTACTTAAGGAGGTTAAAACCTGGAGGATTGCTGGGCGCTGGTGGCTCATGCCTGTAATCCTAGCTACTCAGGAGGCTGAGATCTGAGGATCGCGGTTCAAAGCCAGCCCGGACAGGAAAGACCGTGAGACTCCTATCTCCAATAAACCACCAGAAAACCGGAAGTGGCGCTGTAGCTCAAGTGGTAGAGTGCTCGCCTTGAGCTGAAGAGCTGAGGGACAGTGCCCAGGCCCAGAGTTCAAGCCCCACGACCAACAACAACAACAAAAAAACCCTGGAGGATTGAGGTTTAGAGACAGCAAGGCAGAAAAATCTTTGAGACGCTGTCTGCAGTGAACTAGCAAAATGTTAGACTGACAATGTGGCTCAAGTGAAGAACACCAGCCATAAGCAAAAAAGCCAAGCATGAGTGTGAAGTCTTGAGTTCTTGCCAGTGCCTGAGGAAATTAAAAAAAAAGAAAAAAAAAAAGAGTAAGAGGGGAAGTGGTGCAGTGACTCAACTGGTGGAGCACTAGCCTTGAGTTGAAGAGCTGAGGGACAGCATTCAGGCCCAGAGTTCAAGCTCCATGACCATGTGTGTGTGTGTGTGTGTGTGTGTGTATTTAATTTCATTTTATTTATTTATTTTTGGTCAGTCGTGGGGCTTGAACTCTGGGCTTGGGCGCTGTCCTTGCGCTCTTCAGCTCAAGGCTAGGGCTCTACCACTTGAGCCAAAGGGACACTTCTAGTTATCTGAGTGTTTTATTGGAAATACGAATCTCACGGCCTTTCCTGTCCAAGCTGGCTTTGAACCATTCTTGGAGTGTCCTGCCTAGGTTAGAACCACATTCCTCAGATCTCAGCCTCCTGAGTAGTTAGAAATGTAGGCGTGAGTTACCAATGCCCCACTCAGTGAGAGTCTTATCTCCAATTAATCACCAAAAAGCTGGCTCAAGTGATAGAGTGCTAGCCCTGAGCAAGAAAGCTCAGGGACAGTGCCCAGGCCCTGAGTTCAAGCCCTAGGACCAGAACACACACAGATACACACACACACACACACACACACATGTCTAACTGTATTTAACTAGAAACTGTAGATAAAAATTTATTATTTCTATAAAAGAAATCCATGAGTGAAGCTTCAGGGCTGGTATGGCACTTCAGTTCATTGCTTCTACCTTGTGAGCAAATAGTTCTCATTCCTAAGGGCCCAAAAATCGCTGAAAGTCCTTTAAAAAAAGTCCTTTTCCCAGAACTCCTTCTCAACATCTCTATTTGTGTTTCAGCCACAATTTTGTCACATGACCATTTCCAGTTGCAAGAAGAGCTAGGAAACACTGTGTTTTTTGTTGGACTTATTGCCACAACTAATAACAGATACTTTTAGTGAGAGGGAGAGAATGAGTAATGGATAGGACACCAGCAGTCTCTGCCATAGTTAGCAGTTGTCATATAAAGTGAAAGATCCTTCTTGTGTATTAATTCCCTCATATAAAACTCAACTCTTGCAGAGAGTTGTGTGAGTAGATGGTATAGTAAATTTAAGCAACAGAAGGAAAAAATCAGAACATTTATTTTTAACACACTAATCTGACCCAAATGGCACATGTATTTGTGATCCCAGCGTTCCAATGACTGAGGAAGAAGACTGTGAGTTTGATCTGCATAGTCTCAAAAATCAACCCCCTTAAAAAAAAAAAAAGTAATTTTGGGCTGGGAAGGTGGCTCAGTGCTAGAATGCTCACCTTGCATGCATGAGGCCCTGGGTTCGATTCCTCGGCATCACATAAGCAGAAAAAGCCAGAAATGGCACTGTGGCTCAAGTGGTAGAGTGCTAACCTTGAACTAAGAGTTGAGGGACAGCACCCAGGCCCAGAGTTCATGCCCCACGACCAACACACACACACATACACACATGTAATTTAGGGCTGGGAATGTGGCCTAGTGGTGCTTGCCTAGCATGCATTAAGCCCTGTTCCATTCCTCAGTACCACATACACAGAAAAAGCCAGAAGTGGCACTGTGGCTCAAGTGGTAGAGGGCTAGCCTTGAGCAAAAGAAGCTCAAAGACAGTAGCCAAGCCCTGAGTTCAAACCACAGGACTGACAAAAAAAAAAGAAAAGAAAAAAAGTAATTTAAGAAAGACCAACAATAATATCAGAGCAACCTTTAATCTCTAGTACATACTCTAACTGGTTAATTATGCCAATTATATTTTTATAAGCAATAATTTCTTTCTTTTTTTTTTTTTTAGGTCTGGTCGTGGGGCCTGAACTCTGGGCGCTGTCCCTCAGCTCTTCAGCTCAAGGCTAGCACTCTACCACTTGAGCCACAGCGCCACTTCCGGCTTTTTGCTTAGTGGTGCTGAGGAATCGAACCCAGGGCCTCAGGCATGCAAGGCAAGCGCTCTACCACTGAGCCACCTTCCCAGCCCCTATAGCAATAACTTCTATATAGGAACTAGTCCAAGATCATGTGTTGTATGTTATCGTTTCTGTTTTTAACCATTGCAGCTCCACAATCTTTGTGGGGATTCCTTTATTAAGTTGCTTTAAAAATTATCACTGTGATGTTATAAATAAATGAGCAAGGCAATTTGTACTCCAGAAGCCATTTGGCAATTTCTAGAAATATTTTGGTTGCTGAAACTCAAAGGGTTAAATGCAAAAACTCCTATAATGCCATACATAATAGAGACAAATTTTCTTTCTTTCTTGTCTTTCTTTCTTTCCTTCTTTCTTTCTTTTTTTTTGGTGGTTGTAGGGCTTGAACTCAGGACCTAGTACCTGAGCTCTTTTGTTCAAGACTAGTTCTACCACTTTGAGCCACAGTTCTACTTCCAGTTTGTTTTTTTTTTTGGGTCCGGTCGTGGGGCCTGAACTCTGGGCCTGGGCGCTGTCCCTCAGCTCTTCAGCACAAGGCTAGCGCTCCACCACTTGAGCCTCAGCGCCACTTCTGGCTTTTTTTTTTTT
>NW_012267283.1:491343-509564 GCF_000151885.1 Dipodomys ordii | reverse complement strand
GGCTTTTTTTTTTTTGCTTATGTGGTGCTGAGGAATTGAACCCAGGGCCTCAGGCATGCAAGGCAAGCGCTCTACCACTGAGCCACCTTCCCAGCCCCTACTTCTAGCTTTTGAGTGGTTAGTTGGAGATAAGAGACTCACAGGAACTTTTCTGCCCGGGTTGGCTTTGAACCATGATCCTCAGTTCTCAATCTCCTAGAGATAAAGTTTTGAATACTTAAATTTGTGTTGCATCACAAATAAAAATGGTTAAATTAATTTTGCAGTATATGCATTTAAAATAAAAGTATCCACTTTTTTAGTTTTCTTAAAATGGTAAATTAAAGTTACTTAGGTAACATCTTAAAAAGTTAAGGGAGATATTGATCAAGATTCATTGTACTTAAGCAGGGTGCAGATGGCTCATGCCTGTAATCCTAGCTCAGGATACTGAAATCTGATGATCAAGATTCAAAACCAGCCTAGGCAAGAAAGTCTTTGAGACTCTTACCTCCAATTAACCATCAAAAAGACTGAAATGGAGCAGTGGCTCAAGTGGTGGAGTGCTCTAGCCTTGGGCATAACAACTCAGGGACAGCAGCCAGCCAGGCCTTGAGTTCAAGCCCTAGGTCCAGCACACACACACAAAAATTCATTGTACTCATAAACTGACATATTGAACTGAAACCCCCTTTTTAAATTAAAGACATACATATACGTATATTGCTATATATATATGTATATATATGGAAAGCATAAATAGAAGGATAGTGTAACCAAAACAAAGTTTGTAAATGGCTCAAGTGGTAAAGCACCTGCCTAGAAAGTATGAAGCCCTGAGTTCAAACCACAGTAAGGCAAAAAGAAAGAGAAAGTTAAGGAAGACTTTTGGGTGTAAACTTGGAAAGGTATGTATGATACATTAAATAAAGTACAAACAACTGGCAAGGTAACATATGATGTAATCTCAATATTCAGCAGTTGGAGGCAGGAAGATTTCAAGTTCAAACAAGCCTGTGATATATAGTACAATCCTGTCTCAAAATAAAAATCAAGAACAGGTTTCAAAACAATATAATACATATAATCTTACATTTTCTTTAAAAGCTATCAAAATTTAAACAAATGTTTCTTTCTTTTCTTTCTCTCTCTCTTTCTTTCTTTCTTTCTTTTTCTTTTTCTTTTTCCCCCGTTGTGGGGCCTGGGCGCTGTCCCTCAGCTCTTCAGCTCAAGATTAGTGCTCTACCACTTGAGTCACAGCACCACTTCCGGTTTCCTGGTGTAATTGCAGATGAATCTCACTGACTTTCCTGCCCGGGCTGGCTTTGAACCATGATCCTCAGATCTCTGCCTCCTGAGTAGCTAGGATTACAGTCATGAGCCACCAGTGCCTGGCAAGCCTAAAATATCTTAAAAGGCTAGTTGAAATATGGCAGTGGCAAATCAAATACACCATTAATGCAGGGTCTTTCAAATGGTAGGTTATGATTTATCACTGAGTTATTGAATTTATGTCATAGGTTAAAAACCACCTTAAAAAGATAGTAGATTCAGATTCAGTGGAATAGAACCCTATTGTGTACTATTTGTTGTTTGTTGGTTTGTGTGTATGTGTGTGTGTGTGTGTGTGTGTGTGTGTGTGAGAGAGAGAGAGAGAGAGAGAGAGAGAGAGATGATATTTGAGCTTAAACTCAGAGCCTCGAAATCTTGAGCCTTTTCATTCCCAATTGGCACTCTACCACTGGAGCCTTCAGTTCTGTCTTTTTGTTGGTTATTTGGAGGCAAGAGTCTCAAAGATCTGTCTGCCCAGGCTGGCTTTAAACCTCCATTCTTAGATCTCAGCCTTTCCAGTAGCTAGGTCTACATGCCTGAACAACTAAGGCACAGTATTTAAACTTAGGGCCTCAGGCCAGGTGCTGATGGCTCATGCCTTTAATTCTAGCTACTCAGGAGGCTGAGATCTGAGGGTCATGGTTCAAAGCCAACCCAGGCAGGAAAATCTGTGAGACTCTTATCTCCAATAAACCACTAGAAAATCAGAAGTGGCACTGTGGCTCAAGGGTAGAGTGCTTGCCTTGAGCTGAAGAGCTAAGGGACAGTGCCCAACCCCAGATTTCAAGCCCCATGACCGACAAAAAACAAAACAAAAACAACAAACCTCAGGGTCTCAAAGTTGATAGACTGTCATTCTACATTTAAGCTATACCCTCTGTCTATTTTGATTTTTTAAAATTTGACATTACCAGGATTTGGATTCAGATATTAAGCTTGCTTGGTTGGTACTCTACTATTGAATTGTGCCACTAGCCTGGCTTTTGCTGGTTATTTTGGAGATGGAATTTCAAACTGAGATTCATCAGATCTCCACCTCCTAAGTAGCTAGTACTACAGGTAGGAGTCACTGGCACCTGACCAACTTTTGTTTTTAATAGTGTCTCGCTTTTTGTCTCAGTTAGCTGGGAACATGTTCTTGCTACTTAAATTATCCTTATACCTGGGATGACAGATGAATAACACCACACCAAGGCTCTTACTGGTTGAGATGAGGTCTCATTAACTTTTTAACTATGCTGGCTTCAAACTATGATCCTCCTAATCTCACCTCCTATGATTACAGACATGAGCCACTTTAATTAGTTAAAATTACTTTTTAAAATAAAAAATTGGGGTTGGAGCCATGGTTCAGGTAGAAGAGTATCAACCAATGTGTGAAAGCATGAGAAATTCAAGTCCCAGTCTCAAACCAAAACGAGAGAGAGAGAGAGAGAGAGAGCAAGAAAGAAAGGAAGGAAGGAAGGAAGGAGAAAGGAGAAAGCAGCAAGAAAGAAAAAGAAAGGAAGGAAGGATTAACTTCAGGGCTGGAAATGTGGCTTAATGGTAGAGTGCTTGCCTAGCATGATGCATGAAGCCTTGGTTCAATTCCTCAGTATCACAACAAACAGAAAAAGCGTTGTTTTTTTCCCCGTCGGTTGTGGGGAATGAACTTTAGGCCTGGGCACAGTGCTGTCCCCTCAGTTTTTCAGCTCAAGGCTAGTGCTCTACCACAGCGCTACTTCCGGCTTTTTCTGCTTTTGTGGTGCTGAGGAATCCAACCCAGGGCCTCATGCAGACAAGGCAAGCACTCTACCACGGAGCCACCTTTCCAGCCCCCTGAGCTTCTTTTGCTGAAGGCTAGCACTCTACCACTTGAGCCACAGTACCACTTCTGGCTTTTTCTGTTTATGTGGTACTGAGGAATTGAACATGCATGCTAGGCAAGCACTCTACCACTAAGCCACCTTCCCAGACTAACCAAAGTATATTTTAAACAACTTGAAGTGTATATACTTTCTTATTTCATTTTTATTTTCACTATTTTTGCCTTAATTTAAAGTTGTTATTATATCACATAGCCAGGAGCCTATGACTCATGTCTGTGATCCTAGTTACTCAGGTGGTTGAAATCTGGAGGATAGAAGTTTGAAGCCAACCTGGGCACACAAGAAACAGTCCAATCAACCAGCAAAACGCCAGACTGGAAGCATGACTTAAGTGGTAGCTTGCTGATCTAACCGTTATGAGGCCCCAAGTACCGTCAGAAAGGGGGAGGGGGCAGGAGTTATGGCTTAAGTGGTAAAGCCCTGTCAAGCAAGCTTGAGGTCTTGAATTCAAGCCCCAGTACTAATTAAATAAAATGGAATCTTGGGATAATAGTGCCATCTGGTGTCTACTTCTAGTATATGGTTTTATTTGAAGTTGCTCTTTTTCACATAGATGTCCAGTAACTGGCAGCAAGTCTGTTTCATTTGAGATATTGCCAAACTGCTTTCTAATGCTATTTTGCATTCCCTTCAGCAATGTATGAGGGTTCAATTTCTTCACATCTTGGCTATTACTTGTTCTTTTCCATCTTTTTGATTTGTAACCATCCCAGTGGGCGTAAAGTGGATATCTCATGGCTTTTATTTACATTTCCCTAGTAACTAATGCTGTTGAGAATTTTTCCATGGATTGTTTATCACTTGTACATCTACAGGCAAATGTCTATCTAGAATATCTTTCTTTTTTTAAGATCAGATGATTGTGTTTGAACTGAAACACCTAAAATCTTGAGCAAACCTCTTTTTGTTTTCTCCCTCCCTTCCTTCCTCTTTTTCTCCCTCCCTCCCTCCCTCTTTTCTTTTTCTTTTTCTCTCTTTCTCTCTTTATTCTTTCTTTCTTTCTTTTTCTTTCTTTCTTTCTTTCTTTCTTTCTTTCTTTCTTTCTTTCTTTCTTTCTTTCTTTCTTTCTTTCTTTCTTTCTTTCTTTCTTTCTTTCTTCAGTCATGAGGCTTGAATTCAGTGCCTGGGTGCTGTTCCTGAGCTCTTTTGTTCAAGACTAGTGCTCTATCACTTGAGCCACAGCCCCACTTCTTTTTCTGAGTAGTTTATTGGAGATAAGAGTCTCATGGACTCTCCTGCACAGGCTGGCTTTGAACCATGATCCTCAGATCTCAGCCTCCTGAGTAGCTACAATTACAGGTGTGAACCACCAGTGCCTGGCAAACCTTTTTTCTTTATAAATTGGTTAGTTCAAATACTTGTTATAGTGGCAAAAAGCTGAGCCACACAGTGCCTTTTTTCAGACTGGCTTCTTTGACTTAGTAATATGCAATTTATTTATTTATGGTGGGACTGAGGTTTATACTCAGGGCCTCATGCTTGCTAGGTAGATACTTTACTATTTGAGACATGACTATAATTCTTTTTAGTCTTATTTTTAAGGTAGTATCTTGCTTTTTGTTCAGACTGGCCTTGACCATGATCCTGGTACTTATAACTCCCATGTACTTGAGATGATGACTGAACCATTTGTATTGAGATGGGGGGGGGGTCTTACTAACTTTTTGTCTTGGCTGGCCTCAAAATTGCAATTCTCTTGATCTCTGCCTTGTGACTATCAGGATTACAAGGATGAACCATCTTTCTAGCCAGAATATGCATATATAATTTCCATGGCATTCAGCTCACTTAACTTTTTAAATCACCAAGTGATACTACATTGTTTGGATATACCAGTTTATTTCTACATGTACAGTATACAACATATGTAGATATATGCATATGATAAGAAATAATTGAAACAATCTAGTTAACATATTGGTGATTTGAACATTTAATATCTGATCTTTTAGCATTTTTTCAAGTATGTCATGTAATTAATTATAGTCATCATTCTGTACATTAGATGTCTAGAACTATATTCTTCAGCAGTTATACCACATTTCCACTCCCCAGAGCTAAAGGCAGCTACCAATCTGCATTTTCTCCCTTGACTTGACCACTGTGGACATTTTCATTTCAGTGGAATCACATACTTTTGACCTTTTGCTTCTGCCCTTCCACTGAGCACAGTGTTTCTGAGGTTTATCAACAATCATTCTTACAGTTAAATAATATTCCACTGAATGCACATACCACATTATTCATTCATGAGATGACGGACATTGGGGTTGCTTCCACCTTTTGGCTATTATGAATAATGCTACCATAAACATGTTTATCTCCTCAGATTGGTAGGCCTTCGTGGATAAATGGAATAAGCCTAGACATCTCTAGGGAAATAATCTAGGGAATAAGCTTGATTTTTTTTCAGAGGCTTATTATTCTTTCTTCTCTTAATCACATATCAGACCTGTCCAAAATATCAAACCTCCAATTTCAAGAAGAATGAGTTTGAAATTGATCCTCTTTTCTCCATGTTTCTAGGTTCCTTCTGGAACTAGGTGTTCAACCTACTTAGAATACTAAATGTCAAGGGGAGAAGCCTTGGTGAAATGTAATTAAATAACAATATTATCACCTTTTTCTTGGCTGAACCATGAATGCTAGTTTATTTGTTGTATATTTGTGTAGCCTAGATAATCTGTGGTAGGCAGGCAGCAAGTGTTTCATTACTTCCCAGCATTGTGCATGGCCACTTTTATCCCTTTCCATGGCTGAAAAACTGGAATGTTTCTCTTAGTATTTGAAACTTGAACACATACACAGAGAAGTAAAGTCCCTATGATAGCACTCTAGAAGGAGGTTCTTGAAACGTCCCTAGTTCTCACTCATCTCTTAAGTTATATACGCTATCACAGAATTCTTTTGATAAGTTCCCTTCCAAACCACTTCTAGTTTGTTGTAAATTAGCTAGATTATGTTACACTATAGAACTATAATTTAAGGGAGGGAAATTGATATGGGAGAATGTGTAGCAAGATGACTTGCTACAACAAGCTTGTGTATTCTCTCTCTCTGTGTCTCTGTCTGTCTCTGTCTCCATCCTGTGAGATCTAAAGGGGATTGAATTCATGGCTATGAATGCTGGCCAAGTACTAAACAGAACTCCCAGCCTTTAAAAATTTTTTGGGTTAGACACCAGTGGCTGACCCCCTTAATCCTAGTTATTCAGGAGGCTGACCATCTAAGGGTCACAGTTTGAAGCCAATCTGAGCAGCAGGAAAGTCCATGAGAATATCATCTCCAGTTAACCAGCAGAAGGCCAGAAGTAGAGCTATGCCTCATGTGGTATAGCACTATCCTTGAAGGAAAAAGCTAAGGGATAGCACCCAGGTCTGAGTTCAAGCCCCAGCTCCATCTCTCTCTCTCTCTCTCTCTCTCTCTCACACACACACACACACACACACACACACACACACAGAATAAATGTAATTTTGAACAAAGTTTTGGTAAATTTTCCAGGCTGACCTTGAAGTCAATATTTACAGCCTAGATAGGCCTCAAAACTTGCAGTCCTGCTCCTCATCTCCCTGAGTAGCTACAATTACAACGTGTATTACCATGCTTGGTTGGATTAAAAAGTTATTATCTTTAATTTTACTTAGGTTTTACATCAACTTTATTCTGGCAGCCAACTTGTATGAGTTAACAAGTCTTCATCATCACCATTGTAGGAATCATATGCCTTCTTACATGTATCAAAACCTCATACTCATCTATGAGTTCTAGGTTCAAAAGAGGATTTACTATTTGCACCTGTCTGTTAGGACTTTGTTACAAATTAAAGACACACAGTGCTACATAATACTTTTTTTTTTTTTGGCAGTACTAGGATTTGAACTCAGCCTCATGTTTGCTAGGCAGGTGATCTACCAACTGAGTTATGCCCCCAGCCCTAATATTTCTAATGGTGGAAAAATACATATAAAATTTGTGATCCTAACTTTTATTTTAGTTGTTGTTTGGTTTTTCTGGTGCTGAAGATTGAAGCTGGGCCTGATACATAGTACTCTTAACACTGAAGTTAATGTACAACATGACTACTCCCATCTTTTTTTTTTGTTTTTTTGTCATTAGGGAGTTTGAACTCAGGCTGTGCACTGCTAGGTAGGTTTCTATTTGAGCAAAGCTGGCAGTCCTACTCTTGACCATTTTTATGTCTACAGTTCAGTAGTTAAGTACATTAATGCTGTTATACAACTATTGGGCCCCACTCATCTTTAGAACTTTTTCACCTTCAAAACTGAAACTTTGTACCCATTAGACAATAAATCTTCATTTCGGTTCCCACTAATGCAAAAAGAAGGCAGCAGGAGATAACAGCCTATATAACTTGCAGGTGGCAGGACAAGCTGATAAACCGAAACCTACCAGACTATCAAATGGAGGCTGAGCTACAAAAGAATGAGGAAGTAAGGGAAATGACTGAGGAAATGAGTCTTCTCTTGCCAGATGCAAGAACCAAAGGCAAGTTTGCTACCTTAAATTTTTGGTTAACACGTTTGTTAAGTTGGCGGGGAATGTAGGAACTAAGTGTACCTTTATCTCACTTGAATTTATAGGTAACACTTCTAACCCTAGGCAACCATTAACTTTCTACTTTCTCTTTGAATTTAACTATTTTCTGTGACACATATAACTAACATTATACATTACTTTGTGTTTGGCTTTTTTTTTTGTTGGTCATGGGGCTTGAACTCTGGGCTTGGGCGCTGTCCCTCAGCTCTTCAGCTCAAGGTGAGCACTCTACCACTTAAGCTACAGCGCCACTTCCGGTTTTCTAGTGGTTTATTGGAGATAGGAGTCTCACGGTCTTTCCTGCCCGGGCTGGCTTTGAACCGAGATTCACAGATCTCAGCCTCCTCAGTAGCTAGGATTACAGGCGTGAGCCACCGGCGCCCGGCTTGTGTTTGGCTTTTTAAGTTAATATAATGTGTTCCAAGATTCATCAATCTGGTAGCATGTACCAGAATTTCCTTCCTGTTTAAGGATAAACAATATTTCATTGTATATACATATCACATTTAGTTCCCCCATTCATTCAAGGGACATTAATAACCTTGTGACAATTGCAAATAATGATGTTATGAATGAGTATTCAAAAATCTCAATTTTTGATTTTTTTTAAAGTGGCTTGGTTATTTTTAGTTAAAGAAAAACCACCTTTTCCAAGAGCAACAGTGAACTGAAGGTCAGAAGGAAGCTGGGTGTGGGCTTTTCCTAAGCCGTGGCTCCAAAGCAAGGAAGGGAAGGAGGAGCCCTCTTGAGAACTCTGGGGTCACTGGAACATGGAAGGGGAGAATTCCTCCATCTGGTGAAGGTAGAGGGGAGCTGCCAGCCCACACTTGGTCATTGAATTGGCTTATGAGGAATCTACAGTGATCTCTATTGTTTCACGAGGGATCTATGGTCATCTTTATGGGCTGGTCAGATGACATGATTGACATTATCATTCTTGGAGGGCACTAAATTAAGAAATGGCATGGGGAGCCAAGAGTGGCTATTCTGTTGGATTCTGAATCACAATCAGGAAATAGTCCTTATCTGGTGCAACCATAATTTCATTTTTCTTGGAACGAATTCGAAGGAAGGTCAGGTCATTTTGGGGATCAATTTCACGCACAGTGCTCGGAGCCTTCAAGATGAAGTTATGCATGAGGCTGGCCTACTGTGTAGTGGTGGGATTGTCCATGGTGCCTTTGATAGGAATGCCTTCTGTATTCACCACGATGATGCCCTGCACTCCCTTCCGGCTCTGAAGTCGCTTCAATGTCTCTTCCACCTCTGCCATCTTGGATGGATGCTACACTGCTACGGAGCCAACACTAACTACTCAATCTTTGATTCTTTGGGATAGATGCCCAACAAGTAGATTTGCTGGATCATATGGTTATTTGATTCTATTTAAAAATTTTTAGGGAACTACCATATTGTGTAAAATATATTTGCCAAGCCCTCTCGGTAATTCTGATGAGTGATAAATTTGAGCTCTACTGTCCTGAGATTTTGTTTGTTTTGGTCTTCATTTGCATGAAGATGGAATGAGGTGTATATACATGGCCCAGCCTACAGGAGATAAAAAGGAAAGGAAATGGAAATAAGCAATGCTCTTCCAAGTAATGTAGAACTCTGCTGACATTGCATCTACAGGAACTTAATCTCATGACTACATTTGTATGCAAAAGATGTATTATGGTGGCTGAAGGCATATTGGGGGCAATCATGTCACACATAGGATTCTTGTTCCTATGTCCTCCATCATGTTTGTGGCACCACCAGTATCCCAGGGATTTGCAACAAATATATAACATCTTCTCTTTTTTCCTTCATATCTAGTCATTTGTCAAATCTACTAGGTTTAATCTCCTAAATATCTCTTCCCATTTTCATCGTTACTGATTTAGGGCAGGTAACTTCTGCTTTTCTTTCATATTATTATGAGCTTTGGTGCTTCTATCTACTCCCAAGCTATTATTATTTATTATTTATTAATTTATTTTTGGTGCCTGTCCTGGGACTTGAACTCTGGGTCTGGGTGCTGTCCCTCAGCTTTTTGCTCAAGGCTAGCACTCTACCATTCGAGCCACTTTTGGCTTTTTTTTTTCTATGTAGCTAATTTAAGAGTCTCATGGAGCCCAGTGCTCGTGGCTTATGCCTGTAATCCTAGCTACTTAGGAAGCTGGGTTCTGAGGATCCCAGTTTGAAGCCACCCCAGGTAAGAAAGACCCCTTTAAGCTCCATCACACACACACACACACACTCACACACCCATAGGCTTTACTGCTGAGGGTTGGCTTTGAAAGGTGATTTTCAGATCTCAGCCTTCTGAGTAGCTAGGATTACAGGCATGACCCACCGGTGCCTGGCTTTCCACTCTATTTTTTTACACAGCAACCAAAGTTTTCTTCTTGAGTGTTTTTTTTTTTTTTTTTGGACCAGTCGTGGGGCCTGAACTCTGGGCCTGGGCTCTGTCCCTTAGCTCTTAGCTCAAGGTTAGCGCTGTACTGCTTGAGCCACAGCACCACTTCTGGCATTTTTCTTTTTGCTTATGTGGTGCTGAGGAATTGAACCCAGGGCCTCATGCATGCAAGGCAAGCGCTCTACCACTGAGCTACCTTCCCAGCCCTTCTTGAGTGTTCTTAAAACAGATCTAGTTATGTTCATAAGTCTTCCCATTATCACCTCCTGTCACTTACAGTATTAAGGCTAGCTTATCCAAGGTAAAGTGTAACACAAAGGTCATGGTCAACTGCAAATCACTTTTAACATTAGTAAAAATATTGAATATCATAGGTTTAATCTAGATTCACTTAGCAAAACTACCTCTAACAACCTAGGAATAAATCTGCCTTCTACAAAAGCCACCCAAAATTATAAAAACAGTCTAAGTAGAGGTGTTGGGAGTCACTGTCAACTTGGCTAAGGTTTTCCTACCCTTCCAGAGATTTCTCTTTCTTTCTTTCTTTCCTTCCTTCCTTCTTTCTTTTTCTCGGTTGTGGGACTTGAACTCTGGGCGCTGTCCCTCAGCTCTTCAGCTCAAGGAGAGCGCTTACCACTCGAGCCACAGCACCACTTCCAGTTTTCTAGTGGTTTATTGGAGATGAATGAGTCTCACGGACTTTCCTGCTACAGCTGGCTTTGAACGGAGATCCTCAGATCTCAGCCTCCTGAGTAGCTAGGATTATAGGTGTGAGCCACCGGTGCCTGTCTTCAGAGATTGCTTTTTCTGTAACAAACGGATGTAGAAGCAATCAATCAAGAAAGGGGAATCTAACAGATCAAGGATATAAGAGCTCTCAGAAAGGAGGGAATATTTTAGACACTATAGAGGTGTTAGTTTCCCCTTACCAGTTCACTGTATCTAACCAATATATACAACCCTCAGCAAAAGCTCCCAAGAGTGAGTGGAGAGTGAGATTTTTATCAACAGTCTCCATCAACACTTTTCCTACAAGACTTGGTTTTTCATAAATCTAAAAGACACTGGCTACTCATCACACATCGCATATAGACAGAGATCGTGTCTTTGTCTCCTATTGTTATCAAATGACAGGTGCATAGTAAGTGCTAATATGTGTTGAGTAAGTTCCTCTGGAGCGTCTAAGGACCTCATAAATTCAAATGACATAGATGGACAGGTGACATAGGAGAAAATAGAGCCAGAGAGACAATGAGACAATACATACCCATGGTCAGGCTAATTTCCTTCCCTAAGCTTTGGATAGCAACTTCCTTGGCATCCTGTTTCAGCCCTACAACACAAAACCATTTCATTTCAAACCTGCCGCAATTCTTTAGTTCAGTTTTGTTCAGGGTACACGCCCAAGAGCAAAATCGAATTTTTTCCCTTTTCCAAATTTGACTTTTGTTACCAGGATTTACTATGAATTCTTGGGCACGACTTTCACAGAGAGAGAGATATATCTCTGTTCCAGAGGCAGGCCTCGCTGCACGGACGGGCGGGGTCAGGCGGCAAAAAGTGCTGTTCAGGCCCGTGTCAGGGAGGCTCCGGAGGCCCGCGGCTGGTCAGGAGCACACGCTCGGGCGTGCACCCCCAGATCCGTCCTCAGTGCTGCGAGCTCCCTGCGCCCTACTCAGGGCCACCCTTCAGGCCCAGAGCAGGCGCTGCTCCGAACCTCCGGCGCCAGGGGAAAAGGCGCACGTAGGGACTGACGCCCGCAATACACCACACCCCTGGGGGAGACCGATTGTCACCGTAGGACCCCTCCTCCCCCCACCCCCCGCCCGCCGGGGCGGGGCGAGGGCTCTCCTAAAGCGCGTGCGCCAGAGAGCCAGTTTCCTGGACGTCGGTTGGGAGGGTAGAGTGTCACGCCCAGCGCCCGGAGCGGTCTGCGTGCGCAGGCGCACTCAGCAAACCAGGCTTTTTCGAGCCCCCATCCCCCCCTCCCCCGTCCCCCAAGGCGGACCTCGGGGCGGGGCCTCGGGGCGGGGCCTGGGGCGGGGCTAAATGCGGCGGGGTGGTCTGCTTTTAGACTGTTCACTGCCGCGTCCAAGTCCAGTGCGGGGTCTGCAGGAGCCATGTTACCCAACACCGGGTAAGAGGATGGGGGCGCTGCGAGCGAGGCTGGGCTGAGGCGCGTGCGGGGCTCAGGGGCGCCGCAGCGGGTCGCCCGGCGGCCGGGCTCTGCAGAGGGAGGCTTAGTGAAGTTGCCGCCCGGCGCCCTGACACCCCGGCGCGCGCACGGCGCGGCGCACCCAGGGTCTGCGCTCGAGCTTGGAAAACCATCCGAAGTTGTGTGTAGTACACCCGGGGGGAGGGGGCCGCGAAGGGAGCGGCAGAGTGAGACCCTCTTCCACCCGTGGAGCGTCGACTGTGAATTTCTCCCTGCCCTCGGCGGTGGCCCCATCTTGGGTTCAGCAGGAGCTGCGTGACAACTAAGGGGCTTGCAAGTTCTAGGTGAAAGGTCACTGGGGCCGCTGGTGACCCTTTGGGTTTTTACTTACCCCGATCGCTTGGCAGTAGGATGATGAATAGTAGGATGGAGTTTTTAAAATTGCGTCTTGACTTTGATTCTACTATTTATTTAACAGTAAGAAATGTGTGTTTATGAAGTCAGAATTATCAGTCTGTTCTTTTAAATCTGTATTTTGATGAAAAGCCTATAAAGCCATGATAAATGCACGTATATGTTTAAATAAATGAAGACATGTATTTTTATGGTATTGCACTATTTATTTTGTGATACTAGAGACAGAACCCAGGGCTTCCTTCATACAGCTAGGCAAGAGTTCTTACAATGGAACTATACTTTGGTCCTTGCTTTTATGCTTTTTAATATTTTGTATTTTGGAAACTATAAGTACACATGCTGAATTAAGGTTTTTCTCACCCACTTAGGAAGCCTGCTTCATTTCGGTCCAGTTGTTTATTTCAGCCACAATGACCTAGTGTTATTCTTTCCTTGCTGCTAGAAATTGCAGTTATCACTGTTATATGTTAAATTCATATATGTACAGGGAGCTAGAGATGGGCCCCAGGATCTGTTCATTCAAGATGAACACTTCAACATTGAGTTATATTCCCAGCCTTTAATTTTTTATTTTATTTGTGTGTGTGTGTGTGTGTGTGTGTGTGTGTGTGTGTGTGTACTGGGGCCTGAACTCAGGGGCCTGGGTGCTGTCCCATAGCTTTTTCACTCAAGGCTGGTGCTCTACCACTTGAGCCATAGCTCCACTTCTGGCTTTTTACTAGTTATGAATGAATCTCACTGACTTTTCTGCTCAGGCTGGCTTTGAACCACGAGCTTCTGCATAGCTAAGGTCTCTTATAGGCATATACCATCATCCTAGGCTTACTCTTGGTTTATAAAATATTTGAATATCTGGCAAAGTTAGATCCCACCACATTTAAATTATTTTTCAAATTCTTTCTGGTTATTCTTTTTTAATTTTTATTGTTATTATGGAGGTGATGTACAGAGGGGTTAGTTATATAAGTCAGGTAATGAGTACATTTCTTTTTGACAGTGTCACCCCTTCCCTTGCTGTCTGCCAGTTATTCTCTCTTGTCACCACCCATAAGTTGTATAGCAGTTCATTTTCAACATAGTATCTAGTGAGTATGGTATTTATTCTTGAGTATCTAGTGAGTATGGTATTTATTCTTGAGTATCTAGTGAGTATGGTATTTATTGCTAGTACTAGAGTTTGAGTACAGGGCCTCTTGCTGGGTTGGCTTTCTTATTTGGCTGACACTCTACCACTTGAGCCATACCTCCAGCTGTAAAATTTCTTAAATGTGCCAGAACAGGACTGATGCTCAACTACTTTAGCCACGCCACCATTTCCAGCTTTTCTGCTGGTTAATTGAAAATAAGAGTCTCATGGAGGGCTGGGAAGGTGGCTCAGTAGTAGAGTGCTTGCCTCGCATGCTTGAGGCCCTGGGTTCAATTCCTCAGCACCACATAAACAGAAAAGGCTGGAAGTGGCGCTGTGGCTCAAGTGGTAGAGCACTCGCCTTGAGCTGAAGAGCTGAGGGAAACCATCCAGGCCCAGAGTTCAACTCCCGACTGAGGACAAAAAAAAAAAAAAATCTGATGGATTTGTCTGGCTGGGCTGGCTTTGATTCCGTAATCCTCAGATTTCAGCCTCCAGAGTAACTAGGATTGCAGGCATGAGCCACTGACACCTAATTGGTATTTATTTTTTCAAGTGAACTTTAGATAGGTTATATAGGTTATTTTGTCAAGTTATCCTCTCTCTCCTTTTTAAAACTTTTTGCCAGTCCTGGGGCTTGATCTTAAGGCCTGGATGGATACTGTCCCTGAACTTCTTTTTTTTTTTCTCGGTCGTGGGGCTTGAACTCTGGGCCTGGGCGTTGTCCCTTAGCTCTTCAACTCAAGGCGAGTGCTCTACCACTTGAGCTACAGCGCCACTTCCCTGAACTTCTTTTACTCAAGGCTAGCACTCTACCACTAAGCCACATTCCCAGCCCTCAAGTTATTCTTTCAAAACATGGTTACAGATTTTATCCCATTTACTCTGATTTTGAGGTGCAAGAAAATTTTAGTAAGCTGAAGTTTGAATTTACAGTGAGTTTACATTTTCAAATGTTAGCTATCTACTAGTGGCATTGAGAAATTTGGACTCTTTCTCTGAGTGCCCTTTCCATTGACATTGTGATCCTAACACTTTGATCTAGAGGACTTGACAGTACAGATCCACCTGGGTTTCCTTTGTCCTTGCTGCCAAGGCCCCAGACTGGCTGAGAGGGAATGCCCTTTGTCCTACTGGGATTCTGTCCCAGTAGGCAAGAGGTTCACAGGGAAAGGAGGGAGGCTTTAGCAACAATAATTGGGACATCTTTAGCTGAATACTTCTATTTAAAATATCAGTAGGCCAATCTTAACTAATCAGGAGGCTCAGATTTGAGGATCACAGTTCAAAGCCAGCCCAGGCAGCAGTCCATGAACTTCTTATATCCAGTTGTAACCAACAAAAAGCCAGCTGTGGCTCAAGTGGTAGAGTACTACCTTTGAGCAAAAAAGCTCAGGGACAGTGTAAGTGGTAGAGTACTACCTTTTAGCAAAAAAGCTCAGGGACAGTGTCCAGGCCCTTAGTTCAAGCCCCAGCACTGGCACACACATACACACACACACACAAATCACTTTAACATTTGATATATGCTGTCTTATATATAGAAAAGGGAAAGTTGTACACATCATACAACATACAACATGTAACATATACATACATTTTATATAATGTTTGTATATTAAAAATACAGAAAAAGAATAGACGGGAAATTAATGAAGCTGGTTACCTACACAAAGACACTACACTTCTTTGAGCATATATTATTAGAAAGTTTTGCCTATCAAACTTATTTTTACAACTTGCCTTACCAAAGATGAAACAGAAAAGTAAAATAGAATGCCAACGTAAAACATAAACTTAACTATATATTAAACTTATCACTTGTAATTTTTAACATATCATCTGTATGCCTTCAGAGGGATTCAACCTAAAGGCATAAAGAAAGGCAAAGAAATCTTGAATTCTGTGTAGTAGATGCATTTCTGGTAGTGGCATTTGAATTCTATACTGTAGGTTTATTATTAGTAGTGGTATTAATGTGGCAATTAAAAGATTAGTGTGTCTTATATTACATATCTATCTTGTGTTGCTCTGACAGTTTAACAGAACAGATAAGACTTTACTGTTTCTTTAGACATGTATGCAAGATTCTGGAATATCTTTTAATATTCCTTAAGCTGGCCCTTAGGGCCTTTGTCTTTTGCCTTACTTTATATCGAATCTTTGTTACCAAAACTATCAAAATTTGCTATTTGTCTTATAAATGTGTTTAATGGCCTGGTATGAGAGTGTATACCATAATCCCACTTACTTGGTAGCTGATCTAGAGACTTGTCAGGCAAAAGATTAACGAAATTCCATCTCAATCAGTAAGATTGGCCTAGTGGTATATGCCTGTAATCTTAGCTATGCTGGAGGCATAGGTAGGTTGGAAGATTGGAGTTTGAGGCCAGCTCTAGACAACAGTGTGAGACATAATCTGAAAAATGACTAAAGCAAAATGGTAGAGCTGATGTCTAATAAACTTGAGGCTCTGAGTTCAGAAATTCCAGTATCAAAGAGGCGGGGCAGGGCAGGGGGGGGGAGAGAAAGAATAGAAAAAAGGATGTTTAAACTAGATTTTGTGTGTGTGTGTGTGTGTGTGTGTGTGTGTGTGTGTGTGTGTGTGTGTGTTTGGGTAGTGCTAGGGCTCAATCCCAGGGCCTCATGCATACTAAAGATATATCCTACTACTATATCTCCAACCCCTTCATCTAGCATATGTATCTAATTTGCCAGTGACTAAGGTAAAATTTTACTATTGTTCCAAACAATTCAAGGCCCTACAAAAGTTACATTCTAGTTACTCCATTTTAATGTAGGCTACTTGTAGCAATATATTTTATTTTATTTATTTATTTTTTGGGGTCTGGTCGTGGGGCCTGAACTCTGGGCCTGGGCGCTGTCCCTCAGCTCTTCAGCTCAAGGCTAGCACTCTACCACTTGAGCCACAGTGCCACTTCTGGCTTTTTTCTTTTTGCTTATGTGGTGCTAAGGAATCGAACCCAGGGCCTCATGCATGCAAGGCAAGCGCTCTACCACTGAGCCACCTTCCCAGCCTATATTTTATTTTTAAAAAGCCCCACAAGCCGGGCACTGGTGGCTCATGCCTGTAATCCTAGCTACTCAGGAGGCTGAGATCTGAGGATCATGGTTCAAAGCCAGTTGTAGCAGGAAAGTTCGTGACTCTTATCTCCAATAAATTGCTAGAAAACCAGAAGTGGCGCTGTGGCTCAAGGGGTAGAGTGCTTGCCTTGCGCTGAAGAGTGCAGGGACAGCGCCCAGGCCCAGAGTTCAAGCCCCACGACCGACCAAAAAAAATAAGATAAAATAAAATAAAAAGCCCCACAAGCATTATTTTATTATGATCACACTCCTTATTTTTTTTTTTTTTGGTCTCTATACTTACTTACCTTATCTTTGGTTTTCTAATCTTTGGTTTTCTGATCTTGAATTTCAGATCTTCCATCTGGAAACACTCTTTTCTTTTTCATTTTTGTTTTCCTCTCCTTTCCTCCCTCACTTTCCCTTCTTCCCCCCTCCCTTACCTCCCCCCCTTCTTTCTTCCAGTTCTGAGGTTGCTTGGTTGTTTGCTCTGCTGGTGTTCTACCACTGGAACCACACATTCGCACCTTCATTTTGGTGCTTAATTAGCGATAGAATCTCTTAGACTTTTTTGCCTAGGCTGGTTTAAAACCTCGGTCTTTCAGATCTCAGCTACCTGAGTAGGAAGATAGGATTACAGATATAACCCATTGGTGCCCAGAATGGAAACACTTTTCTTCTGACTGAAGTACACATAAGCAAGAAAAGAAAAGTATATGGGTTAGAATAAAATCAACAGTATTGTCCTTATTTGTGGAAATCATTATTCCAGACAAAAGACCAAGATTGTGTTTTTTGGTTGAATTTCTAACATATGTTTGTCTTTTGTATTACAAACTACCTCCAAATGGTAAAAGCTGCCAGCTATCATAATGACTGGGAAATCCAAGCATGTCACTTCCATCCCATTGTTTTAGTCAACAAAAGCCATAAGGCTAACCCAGACTCCAGAGGAAAAGAAAATATGCTCCTCCTCTTGATGGGAAAAATGTTTAAAGAAATAGTGGTTATCTTTGAACTTGGGGTCTGGGTGCTGTCCCTCAGCTTTTTTTCTCAAGGCTAGCATTTTACTACTTGAGCCACAGCACCACTTCTGATTTTCTGGTGGTTAATTGGAGATAAGCACCTCATAGGCTTTCCTGCCCTAGCTGGCTTTGAACAATGATCCTCAGATCTCAGCCTCCTGAGTAGCTAGGATTGCAGGTGCCACCAGTGCTAGGCTTGTGATTATCTTTTTTTTTTTTTTTTTGTCGGTCGTGGGGCTTGAACTCTGGGCCTGGGCGTTGTCCCTCAGCTCTT
>NW_012267283.1:482048-490883 GCF_000151885.1 Dipodomys ordii | reverse complement strand
CTCAAGTGGTAGAGCGCTCGCCTTGAGCTGAAGAGCTGAGGGACAGCGCCCAGGCCCAGAGTTAAGCCCCATGACCAACCAAAAAAAAAAAATATAAGAAAATATATTGATTTAAATCAATGTAGACAAATCTCCAATATTAGAAGGAAGCAATATGATAGAATAATATGTACTGTATGAAGCTATTACATAAATTTAAATACTGTATTGTTTAGACCATGTTTGGCAGGTATTTTGCTTTTGTTTTTGTTTTTTTTATAAAACCCTAGATAGTAGATACTTGGCTTTGGGAGGTAAAAGACAACATTAGAGACAGATATATAACAAGAGAGAAAAACAGTTTCTATATTATTTTTTATTGTTGATATTCAAAATAATTGGATACAATTTTTTTGTAGTACAAGATCCAATGGGAAGAGTGGAACTTAATTTGAGGAGTGAAGGGGTAGTATAATAGTTTCATTAAGTTATAACAATGTATCACAAACTGGTAGCTTAAAATGAATTTATTAACTGGACACTGGTGGCTCAAACCTGTAACCCTCCTGTAGCTTCAGGAGGCTGAGATATGAGTATTGTGCCAGCCAGGGCAGAAAAATCTGTGAGACACTTGTATCTCCAATGAAGCACTAAAAAAAGCCATAAGTGGAGCTGTGGCTCAAGTGGTAGAGCACTAGCCTTGAACAAAAAAGCTCAAGGACTAAAACCCGAGTTCAAATCCCAGGACTGGCACAAAAACAAAACAAAAATAAGATAAAATAAAACTAAATTAAAATAAATGTATTCTCTCATGGGTCTGGGAGCTAGAAATTATGATGTTTGCAGGACTCTGCTTCTTTTAAAAATCCTGGGTCCTAAATTGGGCACCGTTGGCTCACACCTATAATTCTAGCTACTCAGGAGGCTGAGATCTGAGGACTGCAGTTCAAAGGCAGCCTGGGCAGGAGAGTCTGTGAGACTCTTAGTTCCAATTAACCAGTAGAAAACCAGAAGTGGCACTATGTTTCAGGTGGTAGAGTGTTCCCCTTGAGCTGAAGAGCTCAGGGACAGTGCCCAGGCCCAAACTTCAAGCCCCACGACTCGGAAAAAAAAAAAAATCCTGAGTCCTGTCTTCTTCCTAGTTTCTGGATGTTAACAATCATTGGTATTCTTTGGCTAGGATCTGCATCACATGGTGTTGATGACATGAAAGCTATGGCTGTTCTTACTCTTCTTGTAAGGACACTAGTAATAAGGCTTTAAAGGCCTACTCTTCTCCAATGCTAGTTTTATCTGTAGCAACTGTTTCCAAATAAGGTCATATTCTAAGGTACTGGAGTTTTGAACTTCATCTTTTTTTGGTGGTGGTAGGGAGATACATTCTAGTAATAGCAGGAAGATGATATTTCACTTAATTGAGGTTCAGTATTGTGTTCTGTATCATCAAATTGATCACAGTGTTCAACTGTAACAATTATTCTTTGCTGGGCACCAGTGGCTCACTCAGTAATCCTCGCTACTCAGGAGGCTGAGATTTGAGGATCATGGTTCAAAGCCAGCCTGGACAGGAAAGTCTGTGGAACCAGAAAGTGGAGCTATAGCAAAAAAACCCCTCAGGGACAGCACCCAGGCCCTGAGTTCAAGCCCCACAACTAACAACAACAACAACAAAAATATTCTTTGCTTATGACCATACCCACAAAGGTAGTGAATTGTATTTGGTCTGTGGACCATGGCTTGCTGCTGACCTTTGGTTTATACATAGATAGATAAGTATTAGGAATAATTTTTAAAATCACAAGAAATGAGTAATAGTATTTTAGGTAGTTGTTATTTTGCAGAATGTCCCCATTACAGTTATGGAGGAATAGACAGATAGCTTCTGGGGTATTGGTAATTTTCTTAACTTGAATAATAATTACACCATTTCCATTTTTATTTTGTCTTTTAATCTTTAAACATTCCTTTTACATACTTACGATATGTTTGCTATTTTTACCAAGAATAATTCTCTCCCTTCTTATGTCTCCTTTCCTTTCTTCTTCTCCTTCTCTTCCTCCATATTGTTCTTCTCCTTCTCTCTCTCTCTCTCTCTCTCTTTTTTTGTCAGTCATGGGGTTTGAACTCTGGGCTTGAGTGCTGTCCCTCAGCTCTTCAGCTCAAGACTAGCGCTCTACCACTTGAGCCACAGCACCACTTTCCAGTTTTTCTGGTGGTTTATTGGAGATAAGAGTTTATGGCCTTTCCCACCCAGGCTGGCTTTGAACAGGACCTCAGTGATCTCAGCCTCCTGAGTAGCTAGTATTACAGGTATGAGCCACTGGCACCCGGCCTTCTCCTTCTCTTTGTGTAGGTGTACAAGTTATTGGTGCTTGAACTCAGGCCCTCATGGCCTTACTGGGCTCTTTTGTTCAAGGTTGGTGTTCTGCTACATGAGCCACCTTTCCACTTCTTGCTTTTTGCTGGTTAAATGGGATAATAGTCTCAAGAGCTTTTCTTCCTAGGATGGCTTTGAATCATAGTCCTCAGATTTCAGCCTCCTGAGTAGCTAGGATTATAGATGTGAACCACTAGTGTTTGGCTTGCTCCTTCCTTCCTTCCTTCCTTCCTTCCTTCCTTCCTTCCTTCCTTCCTTCCTTCCTTCTTCCTCCTTCTCCTCCTTTATAGCATAAATTTAACTTTAATAATTATGTACTATAAATGTAAACACGATTTAATACTTGTATTAAAAGTCTGTGTGCAGTCAATATTATTCAAAATTTGTAAGTTTTCTTTCCATGTTTGTCTTTTCTGGATGTCTTATCATCAAATCTTCTTGTATCTCAAGAACTAGAGCAAGCATTTTTTCTGTGAATGGGCATCCTCATTCAAGATGTGGTTATGACATCTGTATCTCCGTCATTCATTATCCAGGAAGCTGGTATTGTTGTCAAGTTTACAACAAATAAGTTTCTGCTCACCAGCCTCTCAGATATTCCTGGATTTCCTAATGCATCTTGAATTCTCTACATGACTGATCTTTCCTTTCTTTTTATAAAGATGATTATTCCCTCATTTAAAATTAATTCTCCTTTCACCTCTTTTGTTCTATATCAGGCATGTAATCCTCTAGCCCTGGAAGAGCCTTCTGTTCTTGTGTTTACAAGCCTGTCACCTCTTTTCTCTTTTTCATGGTCAATTTTGCTTGCTTTTCTTTGCTTGTAGAAAGCAAACAAGAAAGTGTATTTCCCTCTGCTTTTATTTTAGATATTCCCTTCTCACCTAACAATTGAGTAAGCAGCAAGTTTAAAGTTAATATGGAAGGATGTAAAGACTGAAGTAGGCCTAGAGATTTATTAGAGATTATTTCTAGTCCATCTCACTTTTATTTGTTTAATAGCTTTCCTGAGGTGTAATTGTATATGGAGTAATCCACCTGTTTAATATAGCTAAACACTGTTTTATTCACTAAAATTAGCATTGCAATTGATTTTTAAAACCTCCTCCTCATTCCCCAAAGAAACTCCTCACTCCTCAGCTGTGAATCCCCAATCCCTTCCACTCCCAATTATAGGCAGCCACTGCCTCTCCTGTGTATGTTATAAATGGAAGCCTGTTTTATGTGATCCTTTGTGCTGCTTTCTGTCACTTTGCAATATGTGTTTGATTCATCCATAGTATAGCATGGATCAGTAGTTGTTTCTTTTTAACAGTGCTAATGAACAGTATTGCACATTGTGTTTATCTATTCATTAGTTAGTAGATACTTGGGGTTTTTTTCCACTCTCACTGCTATACCCATCCATTGAACAATTATTTGCTGTTAGATAATTTCTTTAATTGTTAAGTATTCATTGTTGAAAATTTGAAAAGTATAAAAGAATTAAAAGAATGCCATAAAATTTATGCCTAATTCTACCATTCAAAAATAAGGAGCTGGGTGTGGTGGTTCACATCTGTAATCTTAGCACTTGGGAAGCTGAAGCAGGAGGATCATGAGTTTGAAGACAGCCTGGGTTACATGGCAAAACCTTGTCTCCAAGAGGAAAAAAAGACAACCTTCCCCAAATTGGTTAATCCCTATTACATCCTGCCCCACCACATCCCCAACCCTGCTGGGGTCTGAACCCAAGAATCACACATGTGAGGGAAGCACTTTACCACTTAAACTATATGCCTAAGTCCTATTTTTATTTTGTTTTTGAGATAATGTCTCACTAACTTCCCAAGCTGGCCTCAAACTTCTGATCTTCCTACCTCTATCTCTATAGAGTAGTTAGGATTATAGATACATTAATACTTCTGTTGAAAAGAAAACTTGTTTATTTATTGTATTTAAGATTTATTTTTTTCATTTGAGCGGGTTTTGTTTGCCAGATCTCAGCAGACTGGCTAATTGGAATTGTCATAAATACTTTCTAAGTCTGTAGGTGGTAGTATAGTAGACTTATCAGTTGTCACACAGGCAGGGGAAAGGGTTTAGAAAAAAAAAATCTCACAGAGCAGGAAACATGTCTATTATGAAATGCACATGAGCTTTGGATATGCTGGCCAATAAATAAAACATTGACATTTCTAATAAGGTCATATTTGTTCTGTTGCAGGAAGCTCGCAGGATGTACAGTTTTTATCACGGGTGCCAGCCGTGGCATTGGCAAAGCTATTGCATTGAAAGCAGCAAAGGATGGAGCAAATATTGTTATTGCTGCAAAGACCACCCAGTCCCACCCCAAACTCCCAGGCACAATCTATACTGCTGCTGAAGAAAGTAAGTATGACAGGTACCATTTCATGAGATGCTGTCACACAGAGCTAATCTGCTAGAGAGTTGAGTTTATGCTATTTGAAAGCTACCTTAAAAATAATTATATCTATTTCCAGAAGTATTTATCTTGTCACCCAAGAGCAGTGGTTTTGACCATTTTTCTCTTTTTAAAGCCATATGAGAGAGTCTAGTTCAAAATCATGTCTCTGGCCTGGGGGTATAACTTAACCTTGTTCAAGCCTTGAGTTCCATCCTTAGCTCTGCAAAATCAAAACAACATTCATCACCACAACAGCAGCAAAAAACTATGTCTCAGGAGAGATGGAGTGGAATTGGAGAGAAACAGTTTGAAGGAGGAATGCTGTGAACATTTCACAAAAGCTCTTTGTGTTATTCTCAGCACTTTGCAAGTCGTTTTCAGTTTTTGGTTGACTAATCTTTATCCTGAACTGTGTTCAACTCATTGTGTCCAGTGCAGTGCCAAGATGAAAGGCTTCAAAATTCAACTTCTGTTGATATTACTAGATGGTGTGTGTGTGTGTGTGTGTGTGCATGTGTGTGTGTGAGAGAGAGAGAGAGAGAAAAGGCCTTGTGTATATGAAACTGGGTTTGAAATGGCCTTAGACTTGTGATCTCTCTATCTCAGCCACCTAATTTCTGGGCTTGGCTTCCAGGTATGCACCACCATGCCTAGTGATGTTGCTAGTTTTGTTAGTCACATAAATTGCACACACTGTAGTGATGGCTGAGGATTGTACATGAACAGTTTGAGTGGAATGATATTGGGGGTACTTTATATTATTTTGTGTTGGTAGTAGTCCTTAAACTCACAGCCTTGTACTCTTGCTTGACTTTCTTTGGTAAGACAAGCACTCTACCACTTGAGTTACTGCTGTATTTCTGACTCTTTGCTGGTTAATTGGAGATAAGTTTCAGATTTGTCTGCCCAGGCTGGTTTCAAATCTCGATCCTCAGATCTCACCCTCCTGAGTAGCTAGGACTATAGGCAGGAGCTACCACCAAATGCTGGGGATTATTATTATTTTTTTTTTGCTGGTCTTGGGCCTGAACTCTGGGCCTGGGTGCTGTGCCTCAGCTCTTCAGCTCAAGGCTAGCGCTCTACCACTTGAGCCACTGCACCACTTCCAGCTTTTTCTGCTTATGTGGAGCTGAGGTATCGAACCCAGGGCCTCATGCATGCGAGGCAAGCACTCTACCACTGAGCCACCTTCCCAGCCCAGGGGGGATTATTTTAAAGTACAAACAAAAACTAAACAAGGGAGTAGGGGAAGGGGGAAGATGGGAAGGGATGGGAAGGGGAAACAAAGGAGGAGGCAACAATGCTTGATAAGAAATGTACTCATTATCTTGCGCATGTAATTGTAACCCCTCTGTATGGTATTTTCACAATTAAAATATATATATAAAAAGAATGAAATGAAAAAAAACAAAAAAACTAAACAAGTAGAAGGTAAACTGTCAAAAGATGATGGAGTAATAACAGAGCTTTAAGCTATTCTTTGTATTTTTGGCAAGTGTAATTTTAGTTTTTTTGTCAGTGGTGGGGCTTGAACTCTGGGTGTGGGTGCTATCCCTGAGCTCTTCAGCTCAAGGCCAGTGCTCTACCACATGAGCCACAGTGCTACTTCCAGTTTTCTGGTTTTCACGGCCTTTCCTGTCTGGGTTGGCTTTGAATGGCGATCCTCAGATCTCAGCCTCCTGAGTAGCTAGGATTATAGGCGTGAGGCACCAGCGCCCTGCAGTGTTTGTAACTTTTTTTTTTTTTTGGTTGGTTGTGGAGCTTGAACTCTGGGCCTGAGCACTGTCCCTCGGCTCTTCAGCTCAAGGCTAACACTCTACCACTTGAACCACAGCGCCATGTCCAGCTTTTTCTGTTTATGTGGTGCTGAGGAATAGAACCCAAAGCCTCATGCATAATAGGCAAGCACTCTACCAATGAGCTACCTTCCCAGCCCGGAGTGTCTGTAATACTTTGTAATAGAAAGTTTAAAATTTTTCTTTCTCTCTCTCTTTGTTTCTTAATAGATTTTTTTTTTTGGGGGTCCGGTCGTGGGGCTTGAACTCTGGGCCTGGGCGCTGTCCCTCAGCTCTTCAGCTCAAGGCTAGTGCTCTACCACTTGAGCCACAGCGCCACTTCTGGCTTTTTTCTTTTTGCTTATGTGGTGCTGAGGAATCGAACCCAGGGCCTCATGCATGCAAGGCAAGCACTCTACCACTGAGCCACCTTCCCAGCCCCTTCTTAATAGATTTTTAAAAATTCTTTGTCTTTTTCATTTTTTAGTAGAGTTGATCTAGCTGGCTAGAAGCTAGATATGGTTAGTCTGGACTATGAGATGGAGTTGTTATGAGATTTATTTATTGGTCCTGGTTTTCTGAAAATAAGACACATTTTGATTGCTGAATCAGAATGGAAGGTGCAATAATTCAATGCATCAATGCCTATTTGTTTGTTTCCCCTTTGTAGTCGAAGCAGTTGGAGGAAAGGCCTTGCCTTGTGTTGTTGATGTGAGGGATGAGCAACAAATCAACAATGCAGTGGAAAAAGCAGTCGAGAAATTTGGAGGTAGGATCATGATTCTGCAATAATTACTGAATATTGATAAAAAATAATAGTGATGACAAACCTAATAGGTGCCTGAAAGTGGAGAGCACTGAACTCTAGATAAGCTGATTTTTCCTATAAAGTTTAGTTTATAAATCAGATATGAGATTAGCAATAACTAGTAATAAAACAGCAATAATAATTTACTGTACTACTAAGTTATGTAACAGTAGTCTTTTCCTGAAGTGTGAGGTATATGATTTATCCAAGCACACTAGCACAAAAAGCTTGGATTTCTTTCTTCTTCCTCAGATTGTCACTTACAGAAGATTTGTTCTTACTGTAGGTCTTAGCAACTTCAGATAACTACAGTTTTCTTTCTTTATGATGAGAATTTTCATCTTTTCCCTTAGAGTATGATAGGATTGTCCATGCCATCTCTAAAATGCTGGTATTACTACTGTAGTACTTCAGGGCCATTATTAAATAAAATAATGTGATAACAGTGACAGTTGATGTGATTGATAATCAAGACCATTTCTAACTGATGAATGGGTGGGTAGGTGTAGAGCATGGATACACTACACAAAGGGATGGTTCAGGTCCTATGTGGGATGGAGTAGGATGGCGAGATTCCATCACATCACTAAGAATGATGTGTGTAATGTTTTTTTTTGTTAGTCATGGAGCCTGAACTCTGTGCGTGGGTGCTGTCCCTCAGCTCTTCAGCTCAAGGCTAGCGCTCTACCACATGAGTCACAGTGCCATTTCCAGCTTTTTCTACTTATGAGGTGCTGAGGAATCGAACCCAAGGCCTCATGCATGCAAGGCAAGCACTTTGCCACTGAACCACCTTCCCAGCCCCTGATATGTGTAATTTTTTTTGTGGGGTCCGGTCATGGGGCCTGAACTCTGGGCCTGGGCGCTGTCCCTCAGCTCTTCAGCTCAAGGCTAGCGCTCTACCACTTGAGCCACAGCGCCACTTCCGGCTTTTTGCTTATGTGGTGCTGAGGAATCGAACCCAGGGCCTCATGCATGCAAGGCAAGCACTCTACCACTGAGCCACCTTCCCAGCCCTGATATGTGTAATTTTAAGTTAAGGAATTATTTAATTCTGTAATTTTCCATTTAGTTATTTCAAACTGGTACTAGCTATGAATAACTGAAACAGTGGAAAATGAAATTCTGGATATAGAGACACCACTGAATAATTATAGATTTGTTTTGATTTTTTGGATTTTCTCTGAGTCCTGGGAGTATAACCAGAAGCAAGTAATTTACTAATCTGATGACTTTTTTTGTGTGGATAATATGACAAATCTACCACCCAAAATAAAGTTAGGACCTAATAGAAATCTCATATACTTGCCTCTCCCTGATTAATGTAAACATTATTTGGTGACTTTTTATATTTCTGGGATAAAATGTAGGTATCTTATTGGTATTCACCGTATTATATAATCTGGTATTAACAGATTTTTTTTCTTTTGGTTCCATCTTTTAAAAAAAAATCTCTACATTACTGCCTTCTTTTTTTTTGGGTCCGGTT
>NW_012267283.1:441615-480693 GCF_000151885.1 Dipodomys ordii | reverse complement strand
CTTTTTTCTTTTTGCTTATGTGGTGCTGAGGAATCCAACCCAGGGCCTCAGGCATGCAAGGCAAGCGCTCTACCACTGAGCCATCTTCCCAGCCCCCATAAGTGTTCTTTCTTTCATTTCATTTTCTTTCTTTTTTGTTGGTGTTTGTGGGGCTTTAACTCGGCCTGGGCACTGTCCCTGAGCTCTTTTGCTCAAAGCCACTTTGAGTTTTTTCTGGTGGTTAATTGGAGATAAGAGTCTCACAGACTTTCCTGCCTGGGCAGACTTTGAACTGTGTTCCTCAGATCTCAGCCTCCTGAGTAGCTAGAATTATAGGGGTGAGCCACCATCACCAGCTTATAAATGATATTTTTTCATCTTTTCTTTTTTCCCCCAGAGATCCAAGTCTTTATTTATCTTTTTGTTTATTTGCTTTTAGTTCTACACTGTGGTTGCCAGTTACAGTCTAATAATTGGGAAGTCTGTAGTCGTTGAATTTTGCCTTTTAGAGATGGCATTACCTTTGTCTTGGTCATGCCTCTCCTGGACAGTTGTACTTCACAGTTAATATTGTCTCATATTGAAACTCAAGAGCTTTCTCTTTTCTCAGTTCCCAAGACCATAATGAGCCCTTCCCTTTAAGAAAGGGGAATGAGTAGGGAGAGACTAGTATATTTGGAAGGGACACAAACCCTAGAGATGGGGCTGGGAAGGTGGCTCAGTGGTAGAGTGCTTGCCTTGCAAGCCTGAGGCCCTGGGTTCGATTCCTCAACACCACATAAGCAAAAAGAAAAAAGCTGGAAGTGGCGCTGTGGCTCAAGTGGTAGAGTGCTAGCCTTGAGCTGAAGAGCTGAGGGACAGCGCCCAGGTCCAGAGTTCAGGCCCTATGACCAGACCCAAAAACAAAAAACAAAAACAAAAACCCTAGAGACATGCTAGAGAAGAATTTGACCTAAGGTTTATAGAGATAGAGAGAGGAGACCAGCAGGTAAGAGAAGAGCTTCATCTCTCTAGGATCTTAAGTTTCCTGCAGTTTCCCAAGGAGCTCTGAGGATTGGCTACATTCATTGTGCTAGTGAAAATCATGTGGGTGCTATTTTGAACTCCAAACTAATATATTCATTGATTAATATATTAATCAGTCGTTGTCTAAAAGAAGTATTTTTGACTCATCAGAGGGTTCCATGTTATGGAGTAAATGCAGTGGGTGTGTGCGTGCGCGCGCGCGCGCGCGCGTGTGTGTGTGTGTGTGTGTGTGTAAAAGTCTCACTTGTATTAAAATGAAATGAAATTGATTGCTTTGGGAACAGGAATTGACATTTTGGTGAACAATGCCAGTGCTATTAGCTTGACCAACACGTTGGAAACACCTACAAAGAGAGTGGACTTGATGATGAGCGTAAACACCAGAGGCACCTACCTCACGTGAGTCATAAACAGTGCTAGGAGAGAACATCACAGTGTTTTCTCAAGGAATCCACCTGGTCCTAGACAGATGTGAACCAGATTAGCAGTATAGTTCAAACTCTAATCAATAAATTTTAATGATCTTATTAAGTTACCTGTGACTGAGAGTTTTCAGTACAATATGCAAGATAGAGCTTGTTGCCATGAAACCTGTACTTGACTGGGAATGAGTAATGTGGAAGGCGAGGAGGCCTGCAGAGTGCAGGTAGAAAGGTTCTGTCTAATAAATCAAATGAATGCTCCTGTTTACAGTGATAAATGAAATGAGCTCTTTGCTTTGGCTGTAAAATATGATCTTACTTGTCTGCCATAAATTCAAGTTTGTTTCCCATTTATTTTCCTGTTTATTGACTTTTGTTGGAGACACAGTTTCACTGTTTTAATGAAAAATCAGCTATGATATTGTGTGTTTCTTCTCACTTCATCCCCATGAAAGTGAAATACCTCTGGAAATGCAAAGCAATATGTACAAAAGCCCTGTTGTGTTTGTTGTATTTGGTGCTAAGGTTGAAAACATGTTGGACTTGGTAACAAGAGTGTTAGACATTTGAAAATAAAACAACTGACTTAAAAGTGTAGTGGACTAGTTCAAGGTCCTTGATGTTCTTGAAGATGAAATGAGATATAAAGTAATGACTTCTTGTTTAAGGTATTGTAAATTAATACTTAAAATTTACAAATTTTGGACATGGATTCTTTTATAAAGTGAATTATGTATTTTTGAGAAGTTTTCAAAAATAAAATTATATAATGCTTCTAGAGGCATACTGTGTTTTGTATTTGTATAAATGGAATTTGGGAATGTACTGGGAGTTACATTACTGAATCACAGTGCTAATGTAAGTATTATGTCTACTAATAATATGTGATATTGATGATATAGCACTTAACTGTGTGTTTAGTATTTGTATGTCAGCATATTGTCAGTCTTATCTCATTTTAGTCCTTTGGTCAATTCTAAATGATAGTAGGTGTTAATTACCCACTTTTAGAGAGGAAAAAACAGAGCTAGAATGCCGTACAGTTTGCTTAAGATCATACATAAAGGGAAAGAATCAGAATTTGAACCTATGGATGTCAAATGTAATTTCAAAAAGTGGACTGCCAGGTACTGGTGGCTCACATCTGTAATCCTAGCTACTAGGAAAGCTGAAATCTGAGACTTGCAGTTCAAAGCTAGTCTGAGCAGAAAAGTGTGAGAGTCCATTTCCCATGGTCCAGCAAAAATGGTGGACTGGAGGTACAATTTCAGGGGTAGAGCCCCAACCTATGATTGAGCTAAAGCACAAGATTCTGAGCTCAAGCCCCAGTACTGTCATACACATAATACACACATACACACACACACACAAAGTGAAGCAATCATTAGATAACTATTAACATGATTTGTGTTTTCTTTCCCTTTCAGATCTAAAGCATGTATTCCTTTTTTAAAAAAGAGTAAAATTGCTCATATCCTCAATCTCAGCCCACCCCTGAACTTAAATCCAGTTTGGTTCAAACAGCACTGTGGTAAGTGGTAGGGTGAGGGGATGGTTTGTCTGGTTGTTTTGAATAAAATCAGTGTATTTATTATGTAATCACAATCTGGACATAGTATTTTAATTGAGTTTTCTTTTTTGGGGGTCATGGGGCCTGAACTCTGGGCCTGGGCACTGTCCCTCAGCTCTTCAGCTCAAGGCTAGCGCTTTACCACTTGAGCCACAGCGCCACTCCCAGCTTTTTTCTTTTTGCTTATGTGGTGCTGAGGGATCGAACCCAGGGCCTCATGCATGCAAGGCAAGTGCTCTACCACTGAGCCACCTTCCCAGCCCTTAATTGAGTTTTCTATACCAAATAAGTAAGTAGCATTTTGGAAAATAGATATTTTTTTTTCCAGTACAAAGGATTGAATCCATGGCCTTGAGCTTTCCAGGCAAATGCTCTTCCATTTCAGTTACAACCCAGCCCTTTGGTTTTATATTTTATTTATTTTTAAACTTATTATCTTTAAGTAGTTGTACAAAGGATTTGTCATTTTAACAAAGCAGTTTGTGCATATACTATATCTTGATCATTGTCACCTTTTTTTTTTTTTTTGGTTGGTCATGGAGCTTGAACTCTGGGCCTGGGCACTGTCCCTCAGCTCTTCAGCTTAAGGCTAGTGCTCTACCACATGAGACACAGCATCACTTCTGGTTTTCTGGTGGTTTATTGGAGATAAGAGTTTCATGGACTTTCCTGCCCGGGCTGGCTTTAAACCATGATCCTCAGATCTTGCCTCCTGAGTAGCTAGGATTACGGGCATGAGCCACTGGTGTCTGGCCAATGTCAGCCATTCAACATTGTCACTCAGGCCTCCTTTCCCCTCACCTTCCCTCACTCTTCTTCATTTGGTAGGATATACATTGGATTTTTTTTTTTTTTGGGTCCGGTCATGGGGCCTGAACTCTGGGCCTGGGCAGTGTCCCTCAGCAATTCAGCTCAAGGCTAGCACTACCACTTGAGCCATAGCACCACTTCGGGCTTTTTGCTTTTTGCTTATGTGGTGCTGAGGAATCGAACCCAGGGCCTCATGCATGCAAGGCAAGCACTCTACCACTGAGCCACCTTCCCAGCCCCTACATTGGATCTTGTATGCATTTTCCCCCCTCTTCTCCTCTTCATTCCTTTGTCTGCTCCTTTCGAGTATTGCTTCTTGGAGTTTTATTTTGCTGAACTTTGGTTTTGGCTTTCTAAGGAATTACACTATTTGAGATCTCCCTTGAATCTACCATATTTTAATTAAGACATTTGTATACACTTGTATATCACCAATGTATTTATTTATGAATTTGAAAGCTAAACCTAGCTTCCACATATAAGGGAAAACATAGATCCTTATATATCATCTTGTACCAGCATCAGTTAGAGATGGATTGAAGACCTCAATGTAAGACCTGAAACCATGAAACTATTACAGGATAGAATAGGGAAAACATTAAGGCTTCTGGGCACAGGTAGAAACTTTCTGAGTAAAGATCCAGAAGCACAGCAAATCAAAGAAAGACTTGATAAATGGGACAGCATCAAACTAAAAAGTTTCTACATGGCAAAAGACACAGCCAACAAGCTAAAGAGATAGCCTTCAGAATGGGAGATTTTTGCCAGCTACACATCAGACAATGGCTAAAATCCAATATATACATAGAACTTAAAAATTAAACCCTCAAAAAACCAACAACCCAATTAATAAATGGGCTAATGAGCTAAAGAGAGTCTTCTCAGAAGAAATGAAAATAACCAATAGCCATGGGAGAAAATGTTGTCAGGTAATGAGTACATTTCCTTTTGTACAGTGTCTTTCTTCTGTTCTCTCACTGTCTCCCAGTTATATTTCATTTTTGAGATGAAGTCTTGCTAATAACTTTGCTCAAGCTGGCCTCATGATTTTCCTGCCTCCTTCTCTCTCTCTCTCTCTCTCATTGTCGGTCATGAACTCTGGGCCTGGGTGCTGTCCTGAGCTCTTCAGCTCAAGGCTATCACTCTACCACAGTGCCACTTTGCCACTTCCAGCTTTTTCGATTCCTCAGAATTGAACCCAGGACTTCATGCATGCAAGGCAAGCACTCTACCACTGAGCCACCTTCCCAGCCCTCTTGCCTCCTTCTCTCTCCTGAAGAGCTGGGATTACAGGGACATGCCATGTCTGGGTGGAAAGTATATTTCTAACGATTTAGGAATATACTTAGAAAGTTGAGACATAATTTGTATTCAATAAAATCTACAAGTCTGGTTCTGCTTAATGAGGTTTAACAAGTGTATACTCCCATGTAACCATTACCTACTTACTCCATTGTAACCATTACTCAAATCAAGATATGGAAATTGAAAAATAAATAAAAAGATATGGAGTTCCATTATTTCAAAAGCTGTTTCTTGTCCCTGTGGGTGAGTTTTGTAAAGCTGGTTGAAAACTAGTCATGAAATCCTGTTTTTTTTTGTTTGTTTGATTTGTTTGTTTTTGGCTAGACCTGGGGCTTGAACTCTGGGCCTAGATGCTATCTCTGAGCTCTTTTGTTCAAGGCTAGTGCTCTACCACTTTAAGCCATAACTCCACTTCTGGTTTTTGAGTGGTTACTTGGAGATAAAGAGTCTCACAGGGACTTTTCTATCCAGGCTAGCTTTGAACTGTGATCCTCAGATCTCAGCTTCCTGAGTAGCTGGGATTACAGGTATGAGCCACTAGCATCCAGCTCACCCAGTGTGTTTTAAATATTATAGTTTATATTATTGGAAAGAATTCTCAAAAATATGCCAGGACAAAAAAATTACTAAATAAAGAAATTGGGTACTGAATTTCTTTTCTTTTCCAGACAGGGTCTCACTGTGTAACTCAGGCTGGCTTTGAACTCATGATCCTCCTGCTTCTGTTCCTACGTGCTGGGATTATAGGCATATACAACCATACCCAGAAGAAATTGGTTGTTTTTACTCTTGATTTATTTCCCAATTAAATTATTACTTTGTGATTTCTTTCAGCTTACACCATTGCTAAATATGGTATGTCTATGTGTGTACTTGGGATGGCAGAAGAATTTAGAGGTGAAATTGCAGTTAATGCCTTATGGCCTAGAACAGGTATGTGCTTTTAAAAACTCCACCTATTAAACTAACAACAGTACTTCCTGCCACTGCTAAGGCCTGAACTTAGTGTCTCATATTAGGTAAGTGTTCTATTACTGAGCTATATTCCTAGCCCTGGCCTTGAAAATCTTGAGACGCATGTCAAATAACCTGTCTCTGTCTCTTGGAAACAAGTTTAACTGTGTGTGTGTGTGTGTCTGTGTGTGTGTGTGTGTGTCTGTGTGTGTCACTGGTTCTGTGGAATGAACTCAGGGCCTGGGCACTGTTCCTAAGCTTTTTGGGGGCGGGGAGGGGTCGGTCGGTCGTGGGGCTTGATCTCTGGGCTCGGGTGCTATCCCTGCGCTCTTCAGCTCAAGGCAAATACTCTACCACTTGAGCTACTTGAGCTACAGTGCCACTTCCAGTTTTCTAGTGGTTTATTGGAGATAAGTGTCTCATGGACTTTTCCTGCCCGGGCTGGCTTTGAACTGCAATCCTCAGATCTCAGTCTCCTGTGTAGCTAGGATTACAGGTGTGAGCCACTGGCACCCAGCTGTCCTAAGCTTTTGTGCTCAAGGCCGGGCTCTGCCACTTGACCCAGAATTCTTTCAGCTCTTTGTTGGCTAATTGGAGATAAGAGTCTCACAGACTTTCCTGCCTGGGCTTGCTTCAAACCACAATCCTATGATTTTAACCTCCTAAATAACTAGGATTATAGGCATGACCTATTGACATCCAGTATGAGTATGATGGCTTTAAAGTATTTCAAGGAGGAGTAGGAATACTAAATTTGTGTCAAATGCCACAATAGTTCTATTTTTTAAAAAAAATTCTGGTACTGGGGCTTGAACTCAGCCTCATGTTCTTTCTTGGCTTCTTTTGCTCACAGCTGGAGCTCTATCATGTGAGCTGTTTGTAGGTCTAGCTTTTTGCTGAATAATTGGAAATAAGAGTCTTGAACAGTTTTGATTGCTTGGGCTGGCTTTGAGCCACAGTTCTCAGATCTTAGCCTCTTGAGTAGTAGGCTTACCACAATAGTTCCCAATAATTTAGAGACTCCCCATTGGATTAAGTAGTCTGGGTATCTCTTTTGTATCACTCACATTTGAATTTACATTATTAATTTATAATTATGGTGACTATTGCCTTCCTTGAATACAAACTTTGAGGATGGGGTAATTTATACTCTGTTCCTTTTGTTAGTTATTGTAGAAACTTGGTAAATATTTCATGAATGTGTGAATTTAGAATTCATGAATGTACAATATGGTTACTTCTGCCTAGATCCAAAATAGACATTTCAAACATATCTTACATAAGAGTGTGAACATTGTATGACAGGGAATATAGAGGGCATTATCAGGATCAGCAGGATGTTGCTGGAGATTTTGCTTTAGCTTTGAGATGTTGGTCTTAGAAGGCTTACTCAGCACCCAGAGCCAGTGTCCCTAGATTTAATGACATAGTAAATGAATTTATAATGGTGTTTCTGTGGTCCATGGTATGATAAATTGTTCTGGATACTTCAGAAACATAGCAGGGGAGCCATGTGGATCAAGATAGAGTTAGGAAAGTTGATTTTCAAAAGGAGGCATCCAAATGAAATAAAATCTTAAGGGGATATTGGAGCTGGCAAGAAGGAAAACTACCTTGGCAGAGAGAATATATGCAAAGGCTGCAGTGTAGAAACCTGTGTGTGGTGAAAGTGCCAGGAGTGCTGGGCACCAGTGGCTCACGCCTGTAATCCTAGCTACTCAGGAGGCTGAGACCTGAGGATCGCAGTTCAGAGCCAGCCTGGCAGGAAAGTCTATGAAACTCTTATTTCCAGTAAACCACCAGACAATCAGAAGTGGTGCTGTGGCTCAATGGTAGAGAACTAGCCTTAAGCTGAAGAGCTGAGGGACAGCGTCCAGGCCCAGAGTTCAAGACCCACGTCCAACCAAAAAAAAAAAAAGTGCCAGGAGTTTGATGTGGTGTACATAATATGGTGTGAGCTGTTCTTTCCCACAGTACTTGAGTAACTTGGAATTTGGGTAGAGGTGAAGGTAGAGGGGGAAATAGATGGTCTATCTAAGCCTCAGGTCTTCTTTGCCAAATCGAACAGCTTTTCTTTTTTCTTTACTTTCTCTCTCTCCTTTCCTTTTTCTCCTTCCTTTCCTTTCTTTTTTTCTTTTCTTTCTGGCTGATACCAGAGTTTGAACTGAGGGCTTCTCCCTTGGTTGGCTTGCTAGCTTAGCTGGCATTCAGCATTTTGAGCCATGCTTCCAACCTGGCCTTTTGCCAGGCCTGGCCTTTTGGAGATAGAATCTCATAGACTTTTCTTCTCAAGTTAGCTTCAAATCTAGATCTTCTGGCTCTCAGCCTTAAGAGTAGTTAGGATTGCAATTGTGAGTTACTACTTCCTGACTTGATTTTTGATACCTTGATGGTAGAAGTGATCGAACCCAGGGCATCAGATTTGCTAGGCAATGGTCTACTGCTCTGTATCACCAAACTAGCAGTTGGAATTTTCATCTGTATTCAGTGGAGAGTTTCTTGTAGAATTTTTAAATCAGGGGAATAATAAGAAGCAGAGGGGAAAATAGGAACAGTATCATGCTGCAGTTGCTCATGAGGGTGTTTAATATGGCCTCTGACTACTGGATGGCTTGTGAAAGGCCAGCCAGCAACTAGAATATACATTATTCATGAGTGAAGTTATGACAATGGATTGGAGAGGGTGTCCAGGTTCTGGGCTGTTTGTAAAGATTCCATTTTTAAAAAACACATTATTTATCCTGAACTGTATAGAAGACTGTAGTCAGAACTAGAAGTAATCTTCCAACATGATTGCCTTTGAAGGAAATGGAGATTTATCGTGGTTAAGGGAATGGATCTGTGTAACATTATCTACCATTAGAGCCGCCTCCAAGTTGGCTGCTTGTCTTGTTTTGATTCAGTGTTCCTTCTGGCCACTGGCCACATTGCCCTCCCAGATTTGAACACTTGTGCACTGTTGAATTCAATAGCACACTGCTGAGGGGATGAGAGGCAGGCTGGCCTCTGGTTGTTTGTCTCAGGCCCTAAGCTAGGTCACCTCCAGGACTATAAATTTTTCTTTTAACAAGACTTGTTTCATAGTCTTGCTGAATGGAGGATGGGCAGGAAGTAGAGATGCTGGCGGCCACTCAGAATGCTGGATATCTCTTGCCTCTTTACTGGTATGGACAGGTGTGGTGGAAATAGGAAAGTCCACTTTGGGGTGGATTTATGTGGGGCAGGGTGGGGAAGCTGCTGATATGCCGTGGCAGCACAGACAGAAGTCACAAGATGATCATAGCGCCCTGGAGGCCTCTCACCTGCAGCACACTGTCACGGATGAAGTAATTTAGCTAACCTGGGAAGGCAAGGAGATTGGGTAGCAGCTGGCTTCTACCTCTCTTCCCCCTCCCTTGTGCTGGAAACCAAATTTTCCTGTTTTTCCAGGGACTATTCACTAACTAGGACCTAATTATTGACTAAACAGCAGTGTTATCTATATAAGACGATAAAGTACACACACACACACACACACACACACACACATTTGTAGTGCTGAGGATTGAATCCATGCTGCCTATTAAGGGTCAGTGGCTTTTTTTATTTTTTATTTTTGCCAGTCCCGGGGTTTGAACTCTGGGTCTGGGCCTGGGTGCTGTCCCGGGCTCCTTTTGCTAAACGCTAGTGCTTTACCAGTTGAGCCACTGGGACCCTTCTGGCTTTTTCTGTGATTAATTGGAGATAAGAGTCTCACAGACTTGCCTGCCTGGGCTGGCTTCAAACTGTGATCCTCAAATCTCAGCCTCCTGAGTAGCTAGGATTACAAGTATGAACCACTGGCATCTGGTTACAGTGACTTTTTTAGCTTTTAAGTCAAAGTATGTATTTCCAGCATATAATAAGTTTAAACATTGTTTAAGGAATGACATAGATTTATATCTAAATTATAGAAACTCTGAAATATAAGCTACATTGAAACAGTTTGATTTTCACTGCTTAATCTGCAAACTAACATGCTTTGTGGGCAGAGCAAAGGGGAATACAGGCATGGGGGAAGGGTGAGCAAATGCAGTCATTATATTTAATGTACATTATGTAACATTTGAACTAAGTAACTTAAGGGTAAGAAAAGGAAGGGGGAGGAAATAGGGGAGAATGAAGTAATGGGTGACATTGATTCATTATACTTATAACCTGACTCAGGGCCTGGGCACTGTCCCTGAACTTCTTTTGCTCAAGGCTAGCACTCTACCACTTGAGCCATAGTGCCACTTCTGTGTTTTTCTGTTTGTGTGGTACTGAGGAATCAAACCTGGGGGCTTCAGGCATGCCAGGCACTCTCTCTGCCACTAAGCCACATTCCTAGCCCAAGTTATTTCCAGTATGTAATAATTTTAAACCGTTTAAAATAGTGGAATAGATTTATATCTAATTTACTAGAAACTCTGAAACTTAAGTTACATTGAAACAAATTAACTTTATTGCTTAATATATAAACTAAGATACATGTAAGCTAACTGAAACATTACAACTTTGATACTATATAATTAGTAATGAACCACTAGTCAGAGGGTTTCAAGTTACTTCATGTAACAGACAAAAATTTTTAAATATAGTTTTATTGTTATTATTTGGCTGCTATACAGAGGGGTTACCATTTCATAAGTCAGGTAATGAGTACATTTCTTTTTTTGGACAATAGCATCTCTTCCATCTCTTTTCCCCCATTTTCCCTCTTCCTATCTAAATGCCACATAATTCATTTTCCACTGAATAGCATGATTACTTTTGCTTACCCTTCCTCCCTCCCTTTCTGTACCCTTCCTTGCCTCCACAAAAAAAAAAAGCAAAACAAAAACAAAAGCAACACCCCATCACCAACAACCAACCCCTCGTTCCCCGTCTTTCCATTTCCTGGAACTTGTTTTTCTAAATAGTATTTTAAGTGTTCAGAGAAGTTACACCTTTGGGTTCTTCCATTATGGGTATCCTCCTGTAGTCTGACAGACAAAACTTTTTTTTCTTGTTATTAATTTACTTTATTATTATAGAAGTGATGTACAGAGGGATCATACTTACATGAGTCAGGTAATGAGTCCATTTCCTTTCATACAGTGTTTTGTGTTCACTCACTTTCCCAGTCCCTCCCTCCCATCTCCACCCATGAGTTGTATAGTTCACATTCATCAGTGTCTAGTGAGCTCCACTGCTGCTTTTTCACCTTTGTCCCTCAAGTTCTGTTCCCTTGATGTACACGTGACTACACCATACATAATGTAAAGAAGACAGAATAATCAAAAACTGAAAAAAGAAAAAAAAGAGGTCTCTTGTTTCCACATCTTAGGAGTTTGTCTCACTATGTATATTGCTTTATGTAAATATAAGAAGGCCCTTAGGCTTTGCATCTTTGTGCTTCTCTCGTAAGAGTATTCTCGCTGGGCGCCAGTGGCTCACGCCTGTAATCCTACTTACTCAGGAGGCTGAGATCTGAGGATCACAGTTCAAAGCCAGCCTGGGCAGGAAAGTCTGTGAAAGTCATCTCCAATAAACCACCAGAAAACCAGAAATGGCGCTGTAGCTCAAGTGGTAGAGCGCTAGCCTTGAGCTGAAGAGCTGAGGGACAGCGCTCAGGCCCAGAGTTCAAGGCCCATGACCGACCAAAAAAAACCCCAAAAAACCAGTTTTCTCTTTTAGTCTTACTCCGGGTATCTAGAATCCTGTATAATTTGTCATATCTCAGTGCATTTTAGATCTAATTTCTGCATATCAGGATGAACAAATGCTGTTTGGTTCTCTGAGCTTGGCTTACCTCACTTAACATGATTTGTTCTAGTTCCATCCATTTCCCTTCAAATGACATTATTTTATTCCTTCTCATGGCTATATAAAATTCCATTGTGTGCAGGTACCACATTTTTTTGGATCCACTCATCTATTGTAGGGTATCTGGGCTGTTTCCATATCTTGGCCATAGTGAATAATGTGGCAATGAACATGGATGTGCAGGTGTCTTTATCATATCCTGGCTCATGGTGTTCAGGGTAGATTCCTAGGCGTGGTATGGCTGGGTCATAGGGATGGTCTGTGTTTAGGTTTTTGAGGAACCTTCAGACTGCTGTCCAGAGTGGGTTGTACTAGTTCACATTCCCACCAACAGTGCAGGCAATAAGGTTCCTTTTTCTCCACATCCCCACCATTTGTTGTTTGAATTCACAATGTTGGCCAATCTAATTGGGGTAAAATGTAATCTTAGAGTTGTTTTGATTTGCATTCCCTTTATAGCCAGGGATGGTGAGCATTTCCTCATGTGTTTCCTTGCCATTCTTACCTCTTCTTCTGAGAAGTCTCTCTTTAGCTCCCTTACCCATTTAATGGTTTCTTGGGTTTGGGAGGGGTTAGTTTCTTGGGCTCCTTGTATATATTGGATAGTAGGTCTTTGTCTGATATATTGCTGGTAAAGATCTTCTCTCAGTCTGTGGCTGTCTTTCTAGTTTAGTAATTATGAGACAGGCAAAAATTTAAAGCTATCCGTACCTTGCCTGTTTGGTATTACACACCTATAGGCCTACCTGCGTGGAAGAAGAGAGACAAGAGGAGGATTTCTTCGGAGTCTGCCTGGGCAACATGTGGAATCCCCCTCCCCCACAAAAAAGAGAAAACTAAAAAAAAATTATCTGTACTCAAATGATGTAAACGTTGACAGACATAAACAGTAATTGGGGAGGGAGATTATATAGTTCATTTAAAAATTCTTTTTGGGATTGGGGGCTGAGAATGTATTTGGTTTTGGATTCAGTCCTCAAGACTACCATGCAAATTTTAGAACATTCAAAGTCAGAAGTCTCCTGTAGTTTTGCTGTAGTTTTCATGAAGGAGTTCTGTATGAGGCAGGATTATATAAAGAACATGTTTTCTACTCAGTTCTGTCTGCAAAACATTTAGTGAATCTCTTAAGCTCTCTGTCCTGTTTTTGTTTGCTTGTTTGTTTCTTGGTCATTTGAGAAATAACAAGATCAGCCTTAGCCAGGGCTGATGGTACAGATTGTAACCCTAGCTTCTCTGGTAGCTGATACTGGAAGATCAAGAGTTTGAGGCCAGCTTGTACAATTGTAGCTCAATGGCAGAGTACATATGTAGCAGGCTCAGGATTCAATCTCTAGTCATGGTGGGGTGGGGGGAGGGAGAGGAGGTAAAGAGAGAGAAAGAAAGGAAGAGAGTACAGGGGGCCTTAGGGGATAATTTAGAAGGGTTGTGCTTGCTTATCATTTGGTTTAGAGTCATATGTATGCATTTTCTCTACAGCCATACATACTGCTGCTATGGACATGCTGGGAGGATCTGGTATTGAAAGCCAATGCAGAAAAGTTGAGATCCTTGCAGATGCTGCATATTCTATTTTCAAAAAGCCAAAAAGTTTTACTGGCAACTTTGTTATAGATGAAAATATCTTAAAAGAAGAAGGAATTAAGAATTTTGACGTCTATGCAGTTACACCAGGTATTACTTGCAGTTTTGGGTAATGATGTTTTTTGTATATAGGCAATGAATACATTTTTTTGTATGTGTATGTTTGTATGATTATAAGATAAAAAATACATCCTCTGAAAAACACACTATCTTTCCTTAAAAAAATGGACAAATAAGTCGAGTATTTTGAAATGATAGCTAGATACATTGGTTGTAACAGCTACTAGTCATTTCCAAATTTTGGAACCAAAAATGAAAATTAGCTTTTAAAGTTAGGCTTAAAATTAGAGTAACTAGGTACTGGTGGCTTACATCTATTATAATCCTAGGTACTCAGGAGGATCTAGGTTTGAAGCTAGCATGAATGACAAATCTGTGAGGCTCTTATCTCCAGTCAACCAGCAGAAATGGAGCTGTGGCTCAAATGATAAGGGTGTTGGCCTTGAATGAAAAAGCCAAGCAAGAGTGTAAGGCCCTGAGTTCAAGTCCCAGTTCTGGTACACACACACACACACACACACACATACACACACACACACTAAGGTTTTATTCAAAGTTGGGCGTAGTGGTACATGCCGGCAATCCTAGCACTTATGAGCCTGAGATAGGAAGACGGTCAGTTTGAGGGCATCCTGGGCCAGATAGTGAAATCTTATCTCAGAAAACAAAACAAAAAGCCCAAAGATTTTATTCAAAAATACATGGCAGATGATATGAGAATAGTTAAAATTGTGGATTAACTCTAATTGTTTTTGAAGTATGGTCTCTCAGAGTAGGTTGACAGATAGTGAGGGTACACACGTAGGGTCTGTCTCAAAAACAACCAAAAGCACTGGGAAGGTGGCTCAGTGATAGAGTGCTTGCCTTGTATGCAGGAAGCCCTGGGTTCGATTCCTCAGCACCACATAAGCAGAAAAAGCCAGAAGTGGCGCTGTTGCTCAAGTGGTAGAGTGCTAGCCTTGAGCTGAAGAGCTGAGGGACAGTGCCCAGCGTTCAAGCCCCATGACTGACCCCCCCAAAAAATAAAGCAACCAAAAATATATATGCATTTTCTAAACAAAGCCCTATGGCATGCGCCTGTAGTCTCAGCTCCTTGGGATGCTGAGGCAGAAGGATCACTTAGGCCTAGGTGTTAAGAGACCAGTTTGGGGAACATACAATTTCATCTCTGAAAAACAAGCAAACAAAAATTGTATTTTAAATATTTTAGCCACATATAGAAATTATATTTTTGTACTGAAGCATATTTTAAACAGTATTCATTAAACTGAACTTGTAAAGGTGACAAAAATCTTTGTATTTGTGTCATCCCTGACCATCTCTTCAGTTCCAGCAGGATAGCTGATACAGTATTACAGAGCTTTCATATACATTATCTATTTTACCTTCATAGCAGTCCTGAGAAGGAATTATTTAGTAATTAAAAACATGGAATTCTGCAGGGCCCTGGTGGCTTGCTCCTGTAATCTTAGCTACTGAGGTGACTAAGATCTGAGGGTTACAGTTCATAGACAGTCCAGGCAGGAAAGTCTCTGAGACTCATCTCCTGGAGCTGTGGCTCAAGTGATAGAGCACTAACACTGAGCACAAAAAAAGCTCAGGGACAGCACCAAGACCCTGAGTTCAAGTCCCAGGACCAGCACCAAAACAATAAAAACAACAACAAAGACAAAAATACATGGAATTTGGAAGAGAACCTCTCAGATTCAGATTTCAGCTCTGCTTTTCACTGCCTATGTATTTGAGCATGTCACTCACTTTCTGAGTCCCAATTTCCTTACTGATAACAGAAGATGATTTATTCTACACATAATTCTGCCAGAACTCTGTGTAATAACGTCTCTAATTGGTTTGGCACAGTATTTGGCCTTTTTATATCCATAGCCTTTAGTAGTTATTACTTATAAATGTAAAAACAGGTTTAGAGAGATTATGCCTTTGCTTAAGAGCTGGTTCATGGTACATTCTAATGATCCCTATAGATTTCAAAGACAGTATTATCATACATAAAAATTAAGATTGATTAAAATTAAAAAGTCCTGTTGATGAATTGGGCATACTTTATCTCAGCACTTGAGAGGCTGAGGTAAGATGATTGCCAACGCATGGTCAGCCTGTACTACATCTAATTAACTAACATTAATTAATTAACTAACATGAATCTTTGAAACATTCAGTTTTAAAGACAATGTTGCCTTCAAATCTAACATATACATGTCTTGGCAGTATCAGTCTAATGTTGCAAATTAACTTATTTTCTAACTACAACTGTTAGCTGAAAATAGAGCCTATTGGAAAAGGATACCTTAGTTTTTTATGATGATGAAGAAAGAGGAAGAGAGAAAAGGCCTAAATACAGGTCCCTGGTTCTCTGGGACAGGTAAGCAATGAGTCCTGAGCACTTTGGAGGAAGGGAAGACAGGGTTGTAAGGATGAGGAGAGGAATGGATCCTTGGATTGAAGAAAGGCCTTACATAGGGGATTTTTAAAAATTAAATCTTGAAGATGAAATTGTCATAGAAGAGGATAACTGAATTAAAGGAAAATTAATTAAATGAAGATCACTAGTTTGACAATTCTCATGAGACCTTTCTCAGAATGATCTTAAAATAAAAATGCATGTTTATAAAACGTTTATGTTAAAATTTTAATATATTGTATTTGTTATTTATTGTATTTTTATTAACCTGATTATTTGCTTGTTATTTTTTCAGGCCATCCTTTGTTACCAGATTTTTTCTTAGATGAATATCCGGATGTGGTTACAAAGACAAAGGAATCACATGGTAAGATCTAGACCATATTAGCACAGGAAAATACAAGTACTAACTAATTTATTTCTTCCAAAACACAGAATTGATTATGTAACAGTACATTTCTGCCCTCTGTCTTGAAACCATTTTATAACTCAAACCCAATGAGTTCTATGAGTTCTCAGTTGTTAGGAAGAAAATAGTTTTTTGTTTTTGTCTTCTAGCAACTTCTTAATATATCATTTTTTTTTAGTTATTCATTCTCATTTTACTTATTTTCTTTGACATACTGTCTTTGAGTATCTCATGTTGATAGGTTATTCTGAGGAAAAAAAAGTGACACATCAAAATGTGCTACTTATTTATATAACACATATAGTTTGTACTGTGACTACTTCATGGAAGGAATTAGCATCAAAGAAGGCTTGGTTTTATTTTTGTTTTTCTGATACTCAGAAACAATGGCCTCCTTGAATTGGTCCTTGTGTTCTGGCACCATGCTATGTGGCCTACTGAAGGCTGTCAGAAGAAACTTTTCTGAATATCCATTGCAAGAGTTTTTCTCATGGTTTACTAACCGGAACATGCTTCTTCTGGATCTTTACCCTATTTTTTTGAATCTTTTTTTTTTTTGCTGGTCATGGAGCCTGAACTGGGCCTGGATGTTCTTCCTCAACTCTTCAGCTCAAGGCTAGTGCCCTACCACTTGAGCCACAGCACCATTTCCAGCTTTTACTGCTTATGTTGTGCTGAGGAATTGAACCCAGTGCCTCATGCATGCAAGGCAAGCATTGAGCCACCTTCCCAACCCTTGAATCTTATTAATGCTTTGAATCATACATTTTTAGTTTTAGAAGGCTGATAAAAAAAATGTAAAAACAAACTTCCTCTATGCCTTTAGCAAATCTGTCAAACCTTACCACAATGCATTTTAGTATCAAAATATAGGTTCTGTTTTATGTGTTTATGTGTGTATGTGTGCATGAAGTGCTGTGGATTGAATCTAGGGCCTTGTGCATTCTAGGCACAAGGCCTAATGTTGTACCACTGAGCTATATCTCCAGCCCCGTTTAGTTTTTCCTTTTCTTTTTCTAAAGTTTTAAGGAAACCTAAAATTTACTTAGCTATCAAAAGGACAACTTTTCTTTTGTAACACAGAAAATATGGAAACTATAGAAAGGAAAATAATTCATAATTCTACTGTTCTTCAAAAAATTAGATCTTACCTGGGCACCTGTGGCTCATGCCTATAATCCTAACTACTCAGGAGGCTGAGATTTGAGGATCGTGGTTCAAAGCCATCCCGGGAGGAAAGTCCCCAAGACTCTTATCTCCAATAAGCCACTAGAAAACTGGAAGTGGCACTGTGGCCCAAGTGGTAGAGTACTCACCTTGAGCTGAAGAGCTGACGGACAGTGTTCAGGCCCAGAGTTCAAGCCCCATGACCGATCAGAGTAATAAGACTAGAAAAATAAAGTTGTCGGTCTTTTTCTCTCAAGGATTCTTACAGGATAGCAATTACCCAGAAGCTGACTAAAGTCTTTGAGAGTATGGCCCCATATCCTACTTTTGTTTTTTTTTTTTGTCCAGTACCCTAAGATTGGAGATACCTTTGCAGAAAGCCATACATGAACTGGGTTTATTTGAATTTTAAGTAAGAACTACTTTATTGATCATGTTTCCTTCATTTTATTCATTCAACAAATATTGATTGAGCACCTTCAATATGTCAATTTGCATGCGTTTTCTTGTTCAATACTCACAGTCCAACAAGACAAGGATCATTTACAACTAGCTGGTGTGGTTGCTAGCTAGTGGTGGTGGAAACTCAGGATTTAAAATCATATTTCTATAGTACCAAGCCTGTCTTTAGCTAGTGAATGTAGCAGATTTTCCTAAAGCCTAAACACCTACAATTCTTTTAAACTAGCATATTCTTTCCCCTAGTAATCCCAGATATTAACTTTTAATGAGGAGTTGCCATCTCATGGACTAAACATGTAGTTGCTATGATCAGCAGATTCTCCCTTTGGACTTATAGTAGCAACAGAATAAAAAGGTATTTTTTGACCATGGATTCAGAACAAGAGAAGTTGAATAATCAACTGTTAGATGCTGGCACCAGGCTTGGATAGGGGTGGTTGAACTCTAGCCATCTCCACATGAAGATTGTTCTTATCTTTCACTCTTGAGGTCAGAACACTCAAGTTCCTTTGGGTGATTACCCCCATAGATGGTTGGACAAAATACTTCTATAGCTCTTTCTTCTTGTCTTTTTGGGCCCATCCATAGCAAGACATTTGTTCTAAATACACTTATACAGGCAGTAGTCCAGTGTCTGTGACTTGAGATCTAAGTTTCCTCTTTCAGGTGATTTTCCATATTGATATCCAGATCCATCACATATTCACTTTACAGGTGATCTTTCAGAGATCATTGTGGATCCTCACTTGCAAAGTGAAAGAAGTTCACCTTCCCATTTCATCCAATACTTATTTTTAACTCAGGGTCTTGCACTCATGAGATAGGTACACTCACCAATTACATCCCTGATCTTTTCTTTCTTACTTACATTATTTTTTAAAAATAGGATTTATGTTTATATCTAGGCCAGCCTGTATCAGCATCTTATTTGTGATTCACTCATAGCTAGGACGACAAGTATGCTCCACCTTGGCTAGGTCTTTATTGATTGAGAAGAGCTCAGGTGAACTTTTTGCCCAGGCTTCCCTTGAGTCTTGATCCTCCTGATTTCTACCTCCCTAGGAGTGTACTCACTTACTAAGTAACTCTGGTTTACATCGGGTTATGCTTCTTATGCAATTTGTTCTGTGTTTACTAATTTCTATCATGTACATATAACTACTGTAAATTTTGTAGGTTTCATATGTGTGTGTATATGCATGTGTGTGTGTGTTTGTGTGAGTGTATTTGCTGGTACTAGGGCTTGAACCTCAGGCCTCTTACTCTTGCTTGGCTTTTTTGGTTACAGCTGGTGCTCTAAAACTTGAGCCTCATTTCCACTCTAGCTTTATTCTGGTTAATTGGAAATAAAAAGTCTCTCAGGGGGTTAGGGATTTAGCTCAGTGGAAGAGCACTTGCCTGGTTCAGTCCTCAGCTGAAAAAAAAAAAAGCTGGGCTGGTGGCTCACATCTATAATTTTAGCTACTCAGGAGGCTGAGATCTAAGGATCGCCATTTGGAGTCAGCCCTGACAGGAAAGTCTGTGAGACTTTTATCTCCAGTTAATCACATAAAAAAAGCTGGAAGTGGTGCTGTATCTCAAGTAGTTGAGTGCTATCCTTGAGCAAAAGAGTTCAGGGACAGGGCCCAGGCCCAGAGTTCAAGCTCTTTGGCCAGCTGCAAAAAATAAAAAGAGTCTCTCAGATTTGTCTGAGCTGTTCAAACCTTGATCCTTAGATTTCAACCTCCTGAGTAGTTACGACGATAGGCCTGAGCCACCAGTGTCTGGCAATTTTGTGGTATTTATTTATTTATTTATTGCTGGTCTCATGGACTTTCCTGCCCAGGCTGGCTCTGAACCATGATCCTCAGATCTCAGCCTCCTAAGTAGCTAGGATTACAGGCATGAGCTACAAGCGCCTGGCTAACTTTGTGGTTTTAATTCATAGCATTTTATTTCTCACCATAACACAGTACTTTTGTTTCCTTATTAGTTCCCCATGAACACTACACATTAGAACATTGGTAGCCTATCAGTAATTCTCAACCTCTCTCCCTTCGAATTTATTTACTTTTATTTAGTTGTGGTTTTAGTTGCTTCTATTCTGGTTGTCTGGATTCTCTTCAAAAAAATCTGGTTCCTATTTATTTATTTATTTTTGTTGATCATGAGGCTTGAACTCTGAACTCTGAACCTGGGTGCTGCCCCTGAGCTCTTCAGCTCAAGGCAAATGCTCTACCTCTTGAGCCACAGTGCCACTTCTGGTTTTCTAGTCTTTTTTTTTTTTTTTTTTTAGATAAGTATCTCACTGGCTTTTTTTTTTTTTTTTTTTTGGTCAGTCATGAGCCCCAACTCTGTCCCTGTGCTCTTCAGCTCAAGGCGAGCACTCTACCGGTTGAGTTACAGTGTCACTTCTGGTGTTCTAGAGGTTTATTGGAGATAAGTCTCATGGACTTTCCTGACCGGCCTGGCTTTAAACCATGATCCTCATATCTCAGCCTCCTGAGTTGCTAGGATAATAGGCGTGAGTCACCAGCGCCTGGCTTTTTATTTTTAAGTAGTTGTACAAAGGGATTTTGATTCAATATGTCAGTTTTAGTCCTAGTTTAATGACCCTTTTCCTTTAAGCTAGCACTGTCTCATTATGCCCATTTTTTTTCTTTTTCTTCTGTAGTCTGGAAAACTTTGTGAAATGTATCCTCTGTATTATGAAAAAGTTTGACAAGATTTTCTACAGTTTCATTTCTGTTCTCTGCCTCTTTTTTCCTCCCTGAGGCTTGGATTTGGGGTCTGAGCACTATCCCTTAGTTTATTTTCTCAAGCTGGCACTCTGCATTTGAGCCATACCTCAACATCAGGCTTTTTGATGGCTTGTTGAGAGAAGAGTCTCACAACCTTTCCTGTACAGGTTGGCTTTGAGCCTTCATCCTCACACTTAAGCTTCCTGAGTAGGATTACAAGCATGAGTCACTGCTACCTGGCTTGCCTCTAATTTTTAAGGAAACCCTCTTTGTTCAAATACTTAAATATAATAAAAAAATGTTTTAAAAAGAAACAAGCAAACTTAGCTGTTAGGCTTGTTTTTCAAGTTATCCATGTCCTCTTTTAATTTCTCCATTGTCTTTCCATTTCAGCCAGGTATATATCAATTTCTGCAGCCATTTCAGGCATTGTTTTTTTTCCCCCAGTCCTGGGGCTTGAACTCAGGGACTGGGTACTGTCCCTGAGTTTCTTTTTGCTCATGACTAGCACTCAATCACTTAAGCTACAGCACCACTTCCAGCTTTTTCTGTTTATGTGGTGCTGAGGAATCCAACCCAGGGCTTCATGCATGTTAGACAAGAACTGTACTGCTAAGCTACATTCCCAGCCCCAGCATTTTTTTTATGTTGAACATGGGGCTTAAACTCAGGGTCTGGGAACTGTCTCTGAGCTCTTTTGTTCAAGGCTAGTGCTCCAGCACTTTGAGCCACAGCTCCACTTTCAGTTTTTTGGTGGTTAGTTGGAGATATCATGGACTTTCCTGCTTGGGCTGGCTTCAAACCACAATCTTCAGATCTCAGCCTTCTGAGTAGCTAGGATTCAGGCATGAGCCTGTGACTAGCACTCAGGGGATGTTTATTTATGTATTATTTTTATTCAATTTTTATTTTATTATTATTTATTTAATTTTAAGTTTTTTCTTGTTATTATAGAGGTAATGTACAGAGGGGTTACATTACCTAAGTCAGGTAAAGAGTACATTTTTTTGGACAATGTCACCCTTCCCTTGCTCTAAGTCTTTATTTTTTAGAGTAGTTTTAAGCTCATAATATAATTGAGAGAAAGATACTCAGATTCTCCTGTACATACCTCCTACCTGAAAGTAAAAACATGCAGTTTGTTATAGTTGATCATATAGTATCCATGTGAAGTAAATTATCTTCGTAAAATAGACTCTTCCTTTTCAGAACAACCTTCTTTTACCCTTGTGCTACTCTTTTTTTTGTCATAGCATTAGGTTTTTGGTTCCCCCCCACTTATTTATACATCTTTAGGAGATATCTCTAGAGCTAGAGTAGTCAAATGATCAGGGTAGATAGTTTGCCTTTCTGTCTGAACTGTCTCTAAGCTGGTGAACCAACTGGCCTGGCCTCAGTAGGCACCCTCTCTCCAGTGTGCCCACCAGGGTATACCTATGGTTCTTCCCCTCTCCATTTTATAGATCACTACCACAGAACTCCTCCTACTGCTCCTGTCTTATTTGGAAACTTTAAGCTTTGGACTTGGATTTAAAAGATAAGAGTTAATATTGAAACTTGCTTGCAGAATCTAGATTAAAAATAGATATCTAAAAGAAATACATCTACTTAGGAAGAGAAGAAACAAGCAGAGCGTCAAGGAGACAACTGTTATAGAGGGTGAAAATGTCCCCATGAAGACCTTTTTGTTTGTTTTTGGTCGGTCATGGGGCTTGAACTCTGGGCCTGGGCACTGTCCCTCAGCTCTTCAGCTCAAGACAAGTGCTCTACCACTTGAGCCACAGCACCACTTCCAGTTTTCTGGTGGTTTATTGGAGATAAGGTTTCATGGCTTTTATCTTCCCCGGGCTGGCTTTGAACCATGATCCTCAGATCTCAGTCTCCTGAGTAGCTAGGATTACAGGTGTGAGCCACCAGTGCCCAGCTTGAAAGCCATTCTTTTGTATAATCACTATATTGCTAATAAATGTTTGTAAGAAATATTGAATCTTCCTTGAAAAGCAGCATCTGTAAAACAGAAGGACAGATCCTAGACTTGTAGTTGGTATAAGCCCAGATTGAACCCATGGTTTAAAAATCTGAGTGCTCTGTGTTTTGTTTGGGGTGGGGGGTTGGGGGACGGGGGGTGAGGCAGAGTTGTTCCTGCTTTGAGGAAATCTCAACCAGGCTTATGTTTCCTATGCTGATTCTGCATACTGTCTAATTGCTAACCATGTCTTTCTACATTCAAGCAAGGCAATATTGGAATGTGTGTCCACCTAGGAGATGTTTCGTATTGTCTTCCCTCCCACCCCCGGTGCTGTGGATTGAGTCTACAGGCTTGTACATATTAGACAGATGTTCTCTCTAGCCTTTTTTCAGTACATTAAAAATTTTAACTGAGTGGAATTAGGAGGATATAGCCTGGGCCACTAGCCATATGCCTTTTGAAATACTGTTTCTTCCCTGATTTAAGCTGGTCATCTACTGCCTGCACCTTTTACTTTTCTTTTTTTTTTAATTTAATTTAATTTTATTTGTGAACATACTGTACAGAGGAGTTACAATTACATGGGCAGGATAATGCGTACATTTCTTACCAAGCATTGCAGCCTCCTCCTTTGTTTACCCACCTTTTACTTTTCACATACATTGCAAGTTTCCTTATTGTCTCCTGAAGTTATATTCTCTTGTGTAACTTCATCATGTTTATATCTAAATACACCAGGTAATTAATAATGTACTTTATGTCTGGGCAACATCTTTAAGGCTATAACTGAAGGTTTTGCTACAATCTCATTGGCACCTGAGACAATACAGATAATGTGTCTTAATTAACTCACAAATCACCCTGACTCACTCCTCAATAAGGAAGTTAACTTTCTAAGTTAACTTAGAAAACAGATGTAGTTCTTGCTGGTGTAACTGCAATACAGCTAAACACATCTTCTGCTTACATGAAGGGAGCTGGGTGTCTTTGCTACCCTGGCTTTGGCAGCCTCTGATTCAGCTAATTTTGGTAAGTTCAGACCTCAGTTCTAGGCCAGCCTTTATGTTGGCTGGATAAAAATTGGATGATATAGAAGGAAATGTGGAGGAAGTATTACAAAAGGGTAAAATTGTAGGTTCTGGAGTACTACCATCTAGGTTGAAATTCCCGATATGCTTACTAAAGTATAAATTTGGCTGTGTGTGTGTATGTGCATGGGTGCATGTGTGTTGTGTGTATGTGCAGCTTGGATTCCCGTTGCCATTCGAGAACACATCTTGCTTTATGGGGGGAGGGAGGAGCTTGAACACTGTTCCTGAGCCTCTTTGTGCTCAAGGCTATCACTGTACCACTTGAGCCACAGCACCACTTCTGGCTTTTTCTGAGTAGTTTATTGGAGATAAGAGTTTCATGGGGGCTGGGAAGGTGGCTCAGTGGTAGAGTGCTTGCCTTGCATGCATGAGGCCCTGGGTTCAATTCCTCAGCACCACATAAGCAGAAAATAAAAAAGCTGGAAGTGGCGCTGTGGCTAAAGTGGTAGAACTAGAGCGTTAGCCTTGAGCTGAAGAGCTGAGGGACAGTGCTCAGGCCCCACGACCGGACCCCCCCCACAAAAAAAGAGTTTCATGGACTTTTCTGCCTGGGCTGGCTTTGAACCATAATCCTCAGATCTCAGCCTCTTGAGGAGGATTACAGGCATGAGCCACCAGCGTATGACCCTATCTTACTTTTTTTTTTTTGGTCGGTCATGGGGCTTGAACTCTGGGCCCGGGCGCTGTCCCTCAGCTCTTCAGCTCAAGGCTAGCGCTCTACCACTTGAGCTACAGGGCCACTTCCGGTTTTCTGGGCCCAGAGTTCAAGCCCCACCACCGACAAAAAAAACAAAACAAAACAAAACTTTAATTTTCTCATTCAGTTACTGACTTAAAAAACACAAAGCCATTCATTTAGTTGTAAAAGTTGCTAAAAGGTTGGCATAATTGAAAATATTTCCCATATTTTATCTTTAAATGTTTTTCTTCATTAAAATTTCTAGGAAATTGCATAACCCATTGTATTTTATTTATCTGACTTTAAGTTATATTTTTAATTCTATTCATTTGTTTTCTGATTCATTACTTTTTTTTTTCTTTTTTGAGCCACTTGAGTCACAGCTCCACTTGTGGATTTTTTGGTGGTTAATTGTAGATTAAGAGTCTCACAAACTTTCCTGCTCAGGCTAACTTTGAATTATGATCTTCAGATCTCAGGCTCCTTAGTATCTAGAATTATAGGCCACTGTCACCTACCAAGAAAGGTGTTTTTTTTTTTTTTTTTTTCCTGTCAGTTGTGGGGCCTGAACTCTGGGCCTGGGTGCTGTCCCTCAGCTCTTCAGCTTAAGGCTAGCACTCTACCACTTGAGCCACAGCACCACTTCCTGCTTTTTCTGCTTATGTGGTGCTGAGGAATTGAACCCAAGGCCTCATCCATGCAAGGCAAGCACTCTACCACTAAGCCACCTTCCCAGCCCAAGATAGGTTTTTAAGATTCAGATATCTAAAGCCAGGCGCCAGTGGCTCATGCCTGTAATCCTAGCTACTAGAGAGGCTGACATTTGAGGAACATGGTTCAAAGCCAGCCTGGGGAGGAAAGTCCATGAGACTCTTATCTCCAGTAAACCACCAGAAAACCAGAAGTGGCACTGTAGCTCAAGTGGTAGAGTACCCGCCTTGAGCTGAAGAGAGCAGGGACAGCGTCCAGGCCCAGAGTTCAAGCCCCAGAACCGACAATAAATAGATAAATAAATAAAAATTCAAATGTCTAAATATCACTGCCATTTTTATTAGGATTTATTATTTTTCCAGTCATTATTTGCTTTGCAGAATGATTAGAATGTTCACTTAGCTGTTGATTCTAACTATAATCTCTAGCAAGACTAATTACACAGTTAACATTTTGATTTCCATCTTTCTCAGGGTCTTTTTTCCCCCCTTGGCTTTAAAACTGAATGGATATAAGAGAGTGATTAATTATCATCTCCAAAATGCAATTGTTTTTTATGAGGTCTGTTTATCATAAACATTGTATTGTTAGCAGTGGTTTGTTTCTGTTTTGGTTTTGTGACGTAATCTGAAAGTGAGCCTTTTACTTGGGAGTACAGGTCCTTCCTTGTATTTATAGTCATAACTGATATAACTGGCTGCTGTCTCTCACATTGATGCTTTTAGATATCATTTGGTCAAATAGGTCTATTTGATAGCAAGGGCATCTTGCTAATTAATGAATTCTTTTCTTTCTTTCTTTCTTTTTTTTTGCCAGTCCTAGGGCTTGAACTCAGGGCCTGGGCACTGTCCCTGAGCTTCTTTTGCACAAGGCTAGCACTCTGCCACTTGAACCACAGCACCACTCTTGGATTTTTCTGTTTATGTGGTATTGAGGAGTTCATACATGTTAGGCAAGCACTCTACTACTAAGCTACACTACCAGCCCAGCTAATAAATTCTTTGTGTGCCCTTCCATTACCAAGGATTTAAGGCCATTTACCTGAATAATATTTTATAGATGCTGTGCCAGAACCAAAGAAGCCAAAAGAACCAAAGGAACTAAAGGAAGAGAAGACGCAGCCACCACCAAAAATGCATACTGGAGCTGTGGAAGAAACATTTCGAATCGTTAGGGATTCTCTCAGTGATGATGTTGTTAAAGCCACTCAAGCAGTATATCAATTTGAACTCTCAGGTAAGGGTTGTGTCTGATAATCTGGGGCTTTTATGAATACAGTGGGATGTTTCTTCTGGAATAAATTCAGCCTCCGGTAGTGACTACCTAAAGGTCACTGGATCCAAGATCTTGAATGAAAACATTGAAGGATTCTGGCCTTGAGCTGAAGAGCTGAGGGACAGTGCCCAGACCCAGAGTTCAAGCCCCATGACCGACCAAAACAAAACAAAACAAAAAAAGTATAGGAAAACATTGAAGGATAATAGGAATCAGTGCATAGGGATAAATGGAAAATACAATTTCATTGCATATACTTCAAATGTTAAATATCTCCTTGGCATGTGAAATGGATGGGAAATCTTACATAGACAGGTATATATGCATTGACAGGTAGGGTAACTCGATAATGTATCAACCATGGGTCCCTTAAGTTATCTTTGAGATAACGTGAATGGAGTCAGCTGTTAAAAACTTAATAGTTTTCCTACATATTATAAAATGAACACAGTTTAGTGGTAGTTTTAAGAACTAGGCCTGATACCTTGGCACATGACTATAATCCCTAAGGCAGGTTTATGGAAACTTTGAGGCCAGCCTGAGTTCTTTCTCAAAATATAAAAAGGGGTTTGTTATATAGCTTAGGGCTGAGTAATGATCCTGCAGGTATGAAAACCTAGGATTAATCCTAGGTCTTCAGCCTGGTGGTTATAGCTTAGTTTTTCACTCAAGGCAGGCATTCTACTATTTAGATACACTTCCATTTTTGGCTTTTTTGCTGGTTAAATGAAGATAAAAGTCTTACAGTCTTGGGCTGGGAATGTGGCTTAGTGGAATAGTGCTTACTTAGCATTCATGAAGCCCTGCGTTCAATTCCTCAGTACCACAAACACAGAAAAAGCTGGAAGTGGTGCTGTGACTCAGGTGGTAGAGTACTATCCTTGAGCAAAAGAAGCTCAGGGACAGTACCCAGGCCCTGAGTTCAAGCCCCAGGACTGGCCAAAAAAGAAAAGAAAAAAGAAAAAAAAAGTGTCATTTCTGCCTGGGCTGGATTCAAACCATCATCCGCAGAGCTCAGCCTCCTCAGTAGGCAAGATTGTAGGCATGAGCCACCAGCACCTGGCTTTTGCTTCCTTTTTGTCCTTGGAATCTGTGGTCTATTGCTTAGTCACTCTTCTAAACTTGTAGGACTCTGTTATGTGATCAGCTGTCAGAGGACTAGTTTTGTGTAAATCATATTGCCCCTGGCCTGTAATGGTCCCAGGTTGCTAAGTCTTGGTGGAGGAAGAAACACGCCACCTAGTGGGTCTGTACAGGAGAAAGTCATCATTGTCCTTTCTTACATAGGATTTAAATACTGTGTTTTTCACTTACTGCCTCATTTCCCACAGTGGTTACTTTTTAAACCTTCTGAGATGCCTACATACAGAAACTGCTTTGTCTTCCTGCCAGAAAATATAAATCAATCTGCATAGGTCCTGTCCTTTCCTCCTTTCTGCCCAATATAGCTGTTTTCATTCAGTGTACCCTAAGTTGTTTTTTTTTTTTTTTTTTTCAGCCAAGGGGCTTGAACTCTGGGTCTAGGCGCTCTTCAGCTCAAGGTTAGTGCTCTACCACTTAAGCCACAGTGCCACTTCCGGTTTTCTGGTGGTTTATTGGAGATAAGAGTCTCACGGACTTTCCTGCCTGGGCTAGCTTTGAACTGCGATTCTCAGATTTCAGTAGCTAAGATTACAGGCGTGAGCCACCAGCTCCCAGCTACCCTAAGCTTTAATGTCTATATAGTACCAGTTTCAATATGGATCCCATGCTGGCCTCAAACTCATTGACAGTCTTCCTGCCTCTGCTCCTGTACTGGAATTATAGTCATGGCTTGGCTAGTTTGTTTTTTTTTATTGCGGCAAAATATACATAAAATATACCAGACATAAGTAAAATACATTTTAAATATTTATAAATGTGTGATTCAGTAGTATGTACATTCACACTGCCAAGCAACCATCAGCACTCTCCTTCTCTAGAACTTTGTTTTTTTTTTTGTCCATTGTAGGGTTTGAACTCTGGGCCTGGGCGCTCTCTCTCAGCTCTTCAGCTGAAGGCAAGCGCTCTACCACTAGAGCCACAGCACCACTTCCGGTTTTCTGGTGGTTAATTGGATATAAGAGTCTCACAGACATTCCTGCTTGAGTTGGTCTTGAACCACAATCCTCAAATCTCAGCCTTCTGAGTAGCTAGGATTATAGGTGTGAGCCACTGGCGCCCAGCCTTTAGAACTTTTTCATTATCCTAAATTCACTTTCTGTTCCCATTAAACAGTGACTCCCCTTTAACCTCTAGTCCCACTGTTCTGTCTGCATGAATTTTTACGTGTCTTGCTTCCATATTAGTATACTCCTATATCATCTTCCACTTTCAGGCTCTTGTGAGAACATGTTTTTCCTGTTTATCAAAGGGCTTTCAAAACTTAGTATTGTACCAGGAACATAGTAAGTTCTCAGTAAATATTGGTTGAATATGATTGATAGAGGCCTAAAGGTTGTACCCTGAGAAGCAGGATATTGGAAGATTATTCTGATCTTGATAATTATTGTTTATTTCCATATGTTTGTTTCTGTATAGGTGAAGATGGTGGCACTTGGTTTCTTGATCTGAAAACCAAGGGTGGGTATGTGGGACATGGAGAGCCCTCAGATCGGGCAGATGTAGTGATGAGTATGACTACTGATGATTTTGTCAAAATGTTTTCAGGTAAGTTTTCAATTTTGTAAGTTCACTTATTGTTCAGGGAAATTATTTTTTGCAGTACTGGCAACTGAACCCAGGACATTGTACATGCTGGGCAAGTATTTACCACCTGAGTTATGCCTCTAACCCTTTTACTTGTTTGTTGTTGTCTTGTCGCCATCTTGGGCCTTGAACTCTGGGCTTAGGTGCTGTTCCTAACCTTCTTTTGCTCAAGGCTAGCACTATACCACTTGAGCTCCAGTACACCACTTCTAGTTGGTTTTTTTTTTTTTTTTTGTGATTAATTGGAATAAGATTCTCACGGACTTTCCTGCTCAGGCTGACCTTGAACCTTGATCCTTAGATCTCAGCCTCCTGAGTAGCTAGGATTACAGGCATGAGCCACTAGTGCCTAGCTGTATACTGTTTTTGAGGAAGAGTCTTGTCACTAACTTTGTCTAGGCTAGCTCCAAATTCACAACTTTCCTGTATCCCAAATAGCTGGGATCATAGACATGTACCACAATACCTGGCTTGTTCAGAAAATTTTTTTAATGATTTTAAAATATTTTATTTTATTCCTTTCCAAATAATTGAGACTCATAACTGTTCCTAACAGTGGAATTATAGCTGCTGTCTGTGTTGAAGAACACAGACTTGTGAGGCTGTAGTTAATCTTGCCTCTACTGTCATTTCTACTTCATCCAACAATCACAGAGTAGCTGTCAGGTCTTGCTCTTTGTTTTATTTTGTATTGTTTTTACATGACTCAGAAGCTAACAATGTAACATTGGAAGCAGAGAGAGAATTCAGAGATTCCTAAGTGGGCTTCATTCTGCTAGCCGAACTAAGATACCGTATTTCCAGTAACTCCATGGAGACCAAAGGTGCAGGAGTCAGCACCTCACTTACTGAGGGCAAAGTCCTGCTTCCAACTTGCAAGGTACTGGAATAGGAAGTGGATGCAGCCTTCTGCCCCAGCCCAGTGAACCTGCCTTCTGGGGAAGGCCTAACCAGAGAAACTTTTTGCATGATTTTCTTTCTATTCTGTTCATTGACAGTGCCAGAGAAATTTAAAGAGTAATTTTCTGTACTTTTATTCTTAGAATACTACTCCAACTGGTAAGTTAATTGACTCAATTTGGAAAAAGTCAGAAGCAGCACTTCAAAGCACTATAAGGAATCCTTCATGTAATGAATCATAAATTTTATTCAAACTTTGTTCTGTTTTAATCTTGACAAACAGGATCACAGTATATTCTGTACTCTCGAATTCCAGTTCTAATCAAGGATATCAGGATGTCCAAGCCTATCTGTCTTTGATGCCCCAATGACCAAGATGTCCTAACTTAATCCTTTTTTGTAGTAGTGTTAAATATTAATTATACAAAAATTGCTTATAAAACAAGATACCAGGGGCTGGGAAGGTAGCTCAGCGGTAGAGTGCATGCCTTGCAAGCATGAGGCCCTGGGTTCAATTCCTCAGCACCACATAAACAGAAAAAGCCGGAAGTGGTGCTGTGGCTCCAGTGGTAGAGCGCTAGCTTTGAGCTGAAGAGCTGAGGGACAGCGCCCAGGCCCAGAGTTCAGGCCCCATGACCGGACCCAAAAAAAAAAAACAAAAAAAAAAAAACAAGATACCATTTTTCCATTGTATATAATATTTTACCACAGTACTGAAAAATTGACTTTAAATATAAATGTATGTGCATGTGTACTTCTACATACTTCTAAATAGTATATATACTTGTACATACCAATTTATATAAATATATATATGCTTATAAAACATGATACCAATTTTACTTGATAATTTTTTCCCATTGGACATTGTATCTTTCAGTGTTACAGTCTAATTAATTTTAGTTCTTCAAAACTATTTCTTCGTAGAACTGAAATGGTACTTTAGATATACTTAATTAGCACCCAATGAATGTATGGAAACATGCATCTTATATTCTTTAAGCTGGGTGCCTGTGGCTCACACCTGAAATCCTAGCTCCTCGGGAGGCTGAGATCTGAACATTGCAGTTTGAAGCCAGCTAAGTCAAGAAGGCCACGAGACTCTTATCTCCAATTAATCACAGAAAAAGCTAGAAATGGCACAGTGGCTCAAGTGGTAAAGTACTAGCTAACCTTGAGCAAAAGGAGCCCAGGGACAGTGCACAGGCCCAGGACCGGCAAGGACAAACACAACAAACTCTTTAACTTAAAAACTACTTAAAACTGTTGTCAACATTTAAACTAAAACATTAATTTGATCTAATATTTACTGTATGATGGTTGTGAATTAAGAAATATACTCAGCAGTCCTTTGAGATAAAATATTTTCACCATTTTATAGAAGTAGAAACTGAAACACTTATGAATAACTAAATAACAAACCCAAGGTCAGATAGTAAATGTGTAAATGATGGAGCCAGGATTTAAATCAATGTGAACACCAAAATTCCTCCTCTCAGTGCTGTTCTGACTGACCTCCTAAGTTGAATCCATGGCTTCTTTAATTTACCTTTTGGTCATAGAGTGTTAACTTGAAATAATAGATATGTTGTTGCATTAACTAAGTGGTTCAGCCAGCCATGTGAACTGTTCAAAATACATTAGTAATTATGAGGTGTATTTTGTAAGCAACACTTTATAGATGGGTAGCAAATTTGCTTTTCCTTCTTACATACTTTCATCCTATTTATCTTATCTGCTTTTCTTCAAATGGGCATAATTTAGATCATAAGCATAAGTCTCTTCAGAAATCGCTGCCATTTCTATGCGTAAATATATAATAGAATATATTATAAATATAACATCCTCAAGCAACTAGTAATCAAATTATCATAATCTCTCCTTTAGACCAGTAGAGGCCACTGTGTAATAAAGCAGTAAGATAGAAAAGAAATTGACCTGGTTTTAGTGGCAAGTGCCTGTCAGCCTAGCTATTCAAAGGCTGAGGCTTGACTGCTTGAGTCCTGGAGTTCATGGCCAGATAGGGCAACATAGCAAGACCCAGTCTTTTTGTAATTTCTTTATCTGCTCCTCCTGCGTGCGCACGCACGTGCGTGCATGTGCACACACACACACACACACTCCATTGTTATACTGTGCTAAACAGCTATTTTTTAAAAAAAATTTTTATTGTGAAAATACTGTACAGAGGGGTTACAATTACATGAGCAAGATAATGAGTACATTTCTTATCAAGCATTGTAGCCTCTTCCTCTGTTTCCCCTTACAGCTATTTTTTTTAATTTGTTTTTAACAGCATTGTTAAGGTTGAATTTATCCCATATTGTTTATCCACATTTCAGCTTATGAGCATTTGAATTGTTTCAAGTTTTAGACTATTATGAATATTGCCAGACCAACATTGTGTTTTTGTTTTCTTTTTTGTATGTGAACATTTGTGTGTGGAGGGGGGCGTTGTCCCTGAGCTTTTTCACTTTGAGTGACAGCTCTACTTCTGGCTTTTTTTGGGTGGGAGGGGGGCTTTTGGTGGTTAATTAGAGATAAGGCTCACAAACTTTTGTGCCTGAGCATACTTTGAACTGCAGTCCTCAGATCTCAGCCTCTTGAGTAGTTAGGATTACAGGCGTGAACCACCTGCACCCAGCTCTGAACACTCTTATACATATATTTGTGTAGATAGATGCTTTCATTATTTGTGGGTAGATTTCTAAGAGTAGAAATTTTACATGTAGCAAGTTGAATTTAACTTTTTAAGAAATTATCAAATGGTTTGCTAAAGTGACTATTTTTACATTCCCATCAGCAATTCATGAAGGTTCCAGTTTCTCTACATGGTCGCTAATGCTTATGATTGCCATTTTATTCTAGCCATTGTAATGGGTGTGTGTAGAGATCTCATGTCATTTTAATATATGTTATTAATTATTAATGATGTTGAACATCTTTTCATATGTTTGATGGCTATTTATATTTGGTGAGCTATGTATTCATAGCCTTTGCTCATTTGAGTTGTCTATTATTGAATTATAAGAGATTGTGATTGTCATAGTATTGATTAATATGATTAGATATTCTTATCTTTATATAACTATGAATGTACAGATTTTATCATATACATACTTAGAGATACTAAACATATCATTATAAAGATATATTTTCTATATATAAAATATTTATATTCAGAATGCATGTCCTTTTTTTTTCTTTTTGGCAGTACTAGCACTTGCTTATGCTTTCTAAGCAGGTGCTTTAACATTTGATTCACATCTCGATGTCTAGATTGGATGCATGCTCTTTTTATTATTTATTATTTTTACATAGTGGTACAAAGGGATTTTAATTCAAAATACCAATTTATGAGTACAATGTACCTTGATCACTGTCATCCCTTACCTTGTTCTCCTCCATTTCTCCCAACCCCACCTCAAGTTAACTGCTCCATTTTCACATATTGGCTATTATGACTGTATTCACCTACCCTTCCTCTTTGCATGTGTCTGCTCTCCTGCCTCTTGACCTCCCTCTTCTGACAACTCATGTTTCAGCTTCCTGGTATTCATTCCATTAAACTGTCAGTTGTTCAAAGGAGTCACACCATTGGAATACCATACTGTGTATAACATACTTCAGTCAAGTTGTTGTGTGTATATGACCCTGTATATGTTGTCATATATGTTTATAATTTAGATCTAACTTCCACAGATTAGAGAAAAACATGTGCCCTTTGTATCTCTGAGCCTGAGTTATTTCACTTAATATAATTTTTTTCCAGGTCCATCTATTTCCCTGCAAATGACATATTATTCTTCCCAATGGATGAATAAAATTCCCATACACACATACATATACATACCACATTTCTTTGTTGATGCATGTTCTTTATCAAACATGTAATTTCCTTTTTTCTCTGTATTTGTGGCTTTTCTGTCTTTCCCTACCTTTTTCTCTCCCTCCCTTTCTTCTTTTATTCCCCTTCCCCACCCCCAGTATTGAGGATTGAATAATTGAGCCTACTGCTTGCTAGGAAAGCACTCTACCATACTTGAGTCAGGCCCATAGTCCTCAATTTCTTGAAGTTAAACTTGAAATAACTAAAAGTTGAATGATCTATAACAAATTAGAAATTTTACTGAAATACATACTACTTATTTACCAGAATTCATCTTAGGGTCATGTTTCTTTTAGTGTACTGTAAGAAATATGTCTTTAGCTTTTTCCATAATCTTTTGCTGATCATTTTTTATGTAATCCCTCATATACAGGATATTGTAAGCATCTAAGTCAGGGATTGAGACTCCCTAGATATACTGATAAAAATGTTGTAGTAGAAATTTGTATGCTTCTGACATTTATATAACTCAAGGAAATTCTTTTTATAATGCATATTTTTGAAAGAGTACATCTTTGGGTCACTAATGGTTGCTTTGCCTTCTCTCATTTTTCTCATTCTAGGGAAACTAAAGCCAACAATGGCATTTATGTCTGGAAAATTGAAGATTAAAGGAAACATGGCCCTAGCAATCAAATTGGAAAAGCTGATGAATCAGATGAATTCCAGACTGTGAAGGAAAAGAAACAAAAATATTGACTATGCTGAAAAAGTAAAAAAAGCTCAACAGTTAAAATCTAATGCTCATTGTCTTCCTTATTATTTTCAAGAATACACATGTTCTAGAAAAAAAGTAGAATTTATCTATAAAACTTGACATAATTAAAGCAGCTAGCTGAATCAAACATATTTTATTAAATTCTATGACATTGTGTTCTTTATATTCTGACAGATTCCTCTATGCCTTATATCTCATTCTCTTTCAGGAAAAGTATATAGTGAACAACCAACCAGGTCAAGCAGTAAAATTAGCTCTGTATGCAGCTTCTTCTTATGTTTGTCCTCCCTCAAAGACAACTCAGATAAGGAATGCTCAACTTGTAGTATCTCTCTTCTTTTTTTAGGCCTTTAGTTTTGCTCAGCATTTTTTTTTTGTGGGGGGGGGCGGGGGGTGGGGGTGTGTGTGTGTGTCATGGGGCTTGAACTCTGGGTGCTGTCCCTTAGCTCTTCAGCACAAGGCTAGTACTCTACCCATTGAACCACAGTGCCACTTCCAATTTTCTGGTGGTTTATTGGAGATAAGAGTCTCATGAACTTTCCTATCCAGGCTGGCTTCGAATGTTGATCCTCAGATCTCAGCCTCCTGAGTAGCTAAGGATTACAGGCATAAGCCACTGGTGCCCGGCTTCAGCAGTGTTTTATGGGTTTACGTATAAAATATTTGCATGTAGGATTTTTTAAACAAAAACTTACCCATAAACATTTCATGTTATTAATGCTATTTGAAATAGCTTTTCGAATTTCAGTTTTTAATTTTTCTTTGCTAATACATAGAAATATAATAAAATTTATAAGTAGGCCTTACATCCACTTAACTAGTTTTAGCTTTATGTGAAGATTTTGCAGGATTTTTTTAAAAAATATATAATCATGGTAACTGCCAATAAAGATAATTTTATCTCTTCTTATTCATTGTACCTTTGTTTCTTTTTCTTGTTGTATTGTACTGTTAGGCTCAAGTATAGTGGTGACTACTGATGGTGAGAATGGACATCCCAGTCTGAGCATCATAGTGAGACTTTCTCAGAAAACCAACCAAACCAGTTTGTTGACATAGAAATACCATGCATACCATTCTCTTCTTACAGTGTATAATTCACTGGGTTTTAGTTATATTCACGGTTAATCAACCATGTCATCACATTTTTAGAACATTTTTATTAACCATAAAAGGAACTGTACTCCAGTAGCATTTATCTCACTCACATTGTCACTAAAATCTCTTAGCTATAGGCAACCCCCAGTAAACTTTCTCTTGCTGTTGATTTGCCTATCCTGGGTGTTAATATAACCATCATGACTGGCTTTTCAATTCCTTGTCACCTTGGGCATAGTTAAAACTGACTTTCTTGCCTGGCGTGGGTGGCTCATGCCTGTAATCCTAGCTATTCAGAGATCTGAGGATTGAGGTTGGAAGCCAACCCAGGCAGGAAAGTCCGTGAGACTCTTATCTCCAATTAGTCCCAGAAGAAGCTAGAAGTGGTACTGTGGCTCAAGTGGTAGAGTGCTAGCCTTGAGCAAAAGAAGCCCAAGGATAGTGCACAGGCCCAGAGTTCAAGCCCCAGGAAGAGCAAAAACAAACACAAAAAACACTTTATTCCTCATCCCAAGGACTCCACATATCCCCAAATTGAAACCTATAAAAAAAATTCCCTGCTTATAAATGTTTTCTTTCTATAGTTTTAGTTTTTAGTGCTAGTCCTGAGGCTTTGATCTCAGGGTCTTGGTGCTATCTCCTAGATTTTTCATTCAAGGCTGGTGTTCTACCACTTGATGAGACTGTTTTAAGAAAACGTTTTTTTTTTTTCTTAAATCAATTTTTTTTTATTGTCAACTTAGATTTTGTTGTCTTAAAATCCAAAGGGATCTTCCTATTTTATAGCTAGTATGAACAGTACTGATATGAATATTCATGTACAAGTCTTTGTGCTGCCATATATGGTCATTTCTCTTGATTATATATGCCTATGGGGAGAGCTGCTGGATTGTGGTAATTTTGTGTTTAGCCTTTTGAAGACTTGCCTACTTTCTAAAATACCTGCACCATCTTACCGTCCCACTAAGAACTGAATAAGAGTTGATTTTCCATCACAAAGGCTTAGTACTGTCTTTTTTATAAACATCATGGTGGATGTGTAGTGGTATTCCTTGATAGCTCTATTTGATTCTTACGAAATCCTAATTCTCTAGTGAAATTGTCCATTCTGTTACTTGTGTTTTGAACATATTATAGGTATTCTAAAGGTTCTAGCTAATAACTAGGATATCTAGAACATGTACCTATGATTCCATTGTCTTTTTTTGTCCTGGTTTTTATTAAGCTTGTTTTTTTCTTGGCATGTTTGGTAATATTTGGTGGAGTCCCAGATATTATTTATGAAAAATTATAAAGCACTTCTACTAAAGTCCACTAAAGAGCTTTTTTTTTGTTTGTTTTTTGGGTCCAGTCGTTGGGCCTGAACTCTTGGCCTGGGTGCTGTCCCTCAGCTCTTCAGCTCAAGGCTAGTGTTCTATCACTGGAGTCACAGCGCCACTTCCGGCTTTTTTTTTTTTCCTGCTTATGTGGTGCTGAGGAATTGAACCTAGGGCCTCAAGCATGCAAGGCGAGAGCTCTACCACTGAGCCAACTTCCCAGCCCAGCAGGAAGACAGAATATTTGAAGTTCATCTTGATCCAACCAGAGACTAAGGTAGTACAAGGCTATTTAGGTACTGGTCGGACTATTTCAGATTTGCTTTTGTTTCCAGTGTATATAGTTGTTAAGAGTTACAACTGAAACTCATGTTTACAAGGGCCCTTCCTTCCTATTTAATTTCCACAACACCAAGAGACAAAGATTTCCACTTATTTTTTTTCCTCTTAGCAGTTTGCTTTCTGCTTCTCTTCATGGCTTTTTGTGCTTTTTTTTTTTTTTCTTAAGATTAGGAATCCACAAGTGCTTTGGAGGAGAATGGCAAAGTGATACTTTATTTTGGTGGCACTGATGTTTGAGCTCAGGGCCTTTTGCAGCTTGTTAGGCAAATATTTTAACATATTTCCATCCTTTTTTTTTTTTATGGTCTTGCGCTTTTGCTTTTGTCCTGGACCAGACTCCAACCAGCCTCCACACACAACCTGTGTGTTCCATCTAGCTTGGATTACAGGTGTGTGTATCATTACTATAATTACATTGTCTAGGACCTTGGCCTGACAAAGGCTTAGGTGTCTTAACAGAATGACATATAAATTTTATGTCTTCAGCCCAATGAGACTGTCCCATACTCTAAAAGCTACTCTCTCTGTGGCTTCTATACTCATCACAAATTGTCAATGCTCTCAACAAGAAAAAGTGGCTAGGAATGTACTATTCACTTCAAGATATTTCCTTCTTCCTTACTGTTGAACTCTCAAGGACTGGTTGACTAGATTATTCTCTAGTAGTTATAAGCAGCTTTTATAATTCTCAGTGAGAGTTAATTTGCTTAACACTATATCCCCAAATCGCCACAAGAATGCATATATGTACACGCATATATACATATGCATATACTTTTAAAGTTAATGTGGTAAAAATGAAACAAAAATAGTGTATATACTTAAACTTAGATCTCTATATTTCAATTTAGATCTCTAGAACTTTTTCATTTTGCAAAAAGTGAAACATATTCCACTGAGTATAAACTTTCCATCTTCCACCCCCTCCTTGTTACCACTGTTCTACTCTGTGTTTCCATTATTTTGAACACGTAGGTACCTCAGGTAAGTGGGATCATCCAGTATTTGTCTTTCTGCCACTGACTTATTTAGAATAATGTCTCCCAAATTCAAGGAAGTTGCAGCATTTGACATTACTTTTTTGTGTGTGCTATGTGTGAATATTTGCTCTTAAAAACAAGGCTTTAAACTTTTGCTTGGCTTTTCCTCGAGGCTGGCACTCTACTGCTTGAGCCACATTTCCACTTCTAGCTTTTTGGAGATAAGTCTCAAAGACCTTTCTGCCCAGTCTGGCTTCAAACCTTGATTCTTAGATCTCAACCTCCAAAGCAATTAAGATTACAGATTACATCCAGAATTTTTTCAAGGCTGAATAGTCCATTGTAAGTATATGTAACATTTTATCCATTTATCTGTCAACTGACACTTAGATTGCTTTCACCTCTTTATATATTGTGCATACACTGACTTATCTTTAAGACCCTGACTTCAAGTCTTTTGGATACATACTCAGAAGTAAGTCTGCTGGAGCATGGTTCATATGATTATTACACTTCTAGTTTTTTTTGAGGACCCTCCATACTGTTGAGATGTACAAATCGTTATGTCTATGTCGAAAAATGAACTTTACAACTTGGGGGCGGAGGGGGGGTAGCGGGGAAGATTAGGTGGGAGGGGTGGGGGAGGGGGGGAGGATGGGAAGGGATGGGAAGGGGAAACAAAGGAGGAGGC
>NW_012267283.1:427577-439892 GCF_000151885.1 Dipodomys ordii | reverse complement strand
TGCCCGGCCCTCTGGCCGCTCGCCGTCCGCCCGTCCTCCTCCCTCCCTGCGTCCCGCCCCGTCCAGCCCCCGGCAGCCGGGCTCCCACAGGCCGCCCCGCCGCTCGCGTTCCTATGGACAGACGCACAGACACCTGCAGGTGGGTGAGAGCCCGCGCGCGGGGCGGGGACGAGCGCGCAGACGCGGCGGCCCGGGCGGGGACGCCTCTTTGTGTGGGGGCGGTCGCGCCGTGACCCGCCGAACCCTCCTTTTGTTTCTCCTCAGGGGAGCGCGGCGGGAGTGAGGGCCGGGGACCCGCGCGGCCGGACGTCGGCGGAGGGGATGGGGAGGGGGCGTATGGGGGGGTCGGAGACCCCGGCGCGCGGCGGGCGGAGTAGGGGGGGGGTTCGGGGTCCACGGCCAGCGCTGCGTCGTCGGGGTCCGCGGCCGGGGTCTTGTCGGAGCTGGAAAGGGGGAAGAGAAGACGTGCCTGTTAGTTTGCAAGTCTGAGGTGGTTCTGGGGCCGTGCACGACTCGCTCCCCTCCGCGGGAGGCTCCCCGAGGCGCGTGGTGGGGCGTGTGTGCAGGAACGTGCGCCGCTGGGCTCCCCTATTTATTGTTTCTAGCGGAGGAGGGCTTTCTCCCGGAGGCGCCGGGCGCCCCCCACTCCGCCCCCATCTGAGGCTGCGCACAGTGATTTGTGTTTGTTATCAAATACATCAACAAACGTAGTGTGCCGGGCGGAAGGAGGTGGGGCTGGCCAGAATCACGGTGTGTTTTGTGTTTGTTGGTTTTTTCTTTCCTAGTTGCTAGGCTTTTGAAAAAAATTACTGTTATTTTAAAGGTTAGATAGGGATGTAAAGGGTGAAAATAACACGGCTGTGTGTGTGCGTGTGTTTACAGTAATGCATATATTTGTTTGGAAGGTGTGGAGTAAAGTTTTGATTTCTCCCCCCACTCACCCAGACTTGGGGGTTTTAGGATTAGCATTGAAAAAGAATGTTCTCCCCGGGAAGTCAACTGCTAACCTGTGAGTCCCCAAGGGGTTGCTTTCATGAGGGAGGGAGCTTTCCATTCAGGCTAGAACCTTTCTTTTGCTGGGTTAAGATAGGAAGTCTTTCATTATCTATGAGAAGAACATGAATGTTAGAATTGACTATCCCAACACCCCCATGATTATGCTTTTCTGGTTTTTTTTCTATGTGCCTTTTATGTATTCTATGCATATGACTCCAAAATTGGGTTGTTGTGAATGTTGGAATTTTTGTTTTGAAAATTACTGTGGAATGATATTTTTGATTTATCATACTAACTTTTTTCAATGAACAATTGCATTCAAAAAATAAACCATCTTAAAAACCAATTTTACAGCTTCAGAGTTTTTATGTAGGTCTGAGGTTATAATTTTGTGTTAATCTCGGCCTGCTCACTTCTCAAAAGTAGTCATGCGTACTCCAAGAATTTATTAATAAATATAAACCTGGCATTTACCAGAGAGATTTTCTTTTTACTTTTTTTAACAGCTTTGAGAAGCACCAAGACAATTACAGGTACAGTCATTTGGAGAAAGTGGAGGTTTTCATTTTTCAAGTGTTTTCTTGGTGGAAAAATATTTGTGTTGGTTTCTGTCAGACATAGAAATTCATCAGAAATATACATAATTTAATGTATTTAGGCAAACTAAATTTTTGTCATTGCAGAAAGATGTTTAATATACTTAAAATAGTGATTTTTTTCTAGGAAAAAATTACGTTGTAGATTCTTGCTTCAGTTCATTAGTACATTAATATTATACCTACTTTTAAAAATACCCGGACAACACATTTGTACACATTTTACTTGGAAACTAGAATAGACTTCGTGTAAAAATGGTAGAGTAAGTCCCTTTTAAGCTGGTCATATTTTATTAGTTCCCTCAGTGACTTTCAGTGTAGGTAAATAAATTTAAAGTCTGTGCAAAGGCTCAGAGCTTAGTGTGTGGCTTTGGTAGTGTGTGGCTCTTGACCTATGCTCTCCTCCCCTTTCCATTATGAAGACTCCAAAGAGGAAAAATAATGAAATTAAGTTTGGCCTTAGCTTGGAAAAAAGAATTCAAGACCACTCAGAATTCCATCTAGCTGGTCGAAGTACTAAAAAAGATAAGCTAACAAATTGAATTGCTTGTTTATGCATTTGCCAGTCTGTCAGTGGTGATGATAAGATTTAACAAAGAGTCACTATGTAAACTAAACATTTACACACTATTGCCTGTATTAAGAAATTGCTTTTCAGGTCAGCACAGGAGTGTCTTTGTGGGATCTTAAAGGCAGTTCCTAGCTTTCTGTTTGTTTTTGACTGATAAGTAGGGTTTTGTATTTTTGTTTCACTTTTTTCCTTGTGCAGTTGGAAGTAATATTTTAGTGTAATAAGAAACATTCCAGAGAAATGTACAGATTTTCATTTTCCCCTTTTAGTGAGCTGATGGTCAAGAAGGCATATATTTTTTCTTTTCATTGTTCATGATTGAATTTTTTGTTACTTTTTACATTGTGATAAAAAATGCTACTTTGAGAAAATTTGAATTTATATGAAATTAGATTTTAAACTTACACTGTCTATAGTTGATTTTAATAGGTTTTAAAATCTATAGAGTTGTCTAGCATTTTCCTGTTGGTTAATTATCAAACATGATATATCATTAAAGGAAACAAAATGGACATTTAGTGTTAGTTGAGACCTCCAAATGTTTAGTTTTAGTATCTGTAATACTCAAATAGAAAGCAGAAAGTAGTAACTTTAGTCTTATAGTAGATCTATGAGTTTCATGCAGTTTTTCCAGGCCTGGTTGGGATGCAGGGCTGGCTGGGAAGGGTGGACAGTGACCTCTTGTTGCAGCCTTTATCATCCTGCATTGTTTAAGAACAGCACATGCCTGTGTTGCTTGCTGAAAATGCAGAATTCATACTTGGATTAATATTCTGGTACCAGATGTATGAGGTTGGCTCTAAAGAAGCTTTCTCTCTTACATACTGTCAAAAATAAAGAAGCTGAAGATTGGAGAGAAGCCATTTATTTTGAACAGTTTTATTTTATGACAGTTGTGTTTGTAAAGAAACTGGCTCATAATATTTACTGAAGAGATGTACATAGTTGCCAAAAGAAGCCCTACAGGTTTTCTTTCTTTCTTTCTTTCTTTTTTTCTTTTAAAAAAGTTTCATAGAGCTTAATTCTTATGTGATGCTTCTTGACTTTACTCCTGATTAGTTGATTTATGGACTTTATTTACCAGCATGATTGGAGAATTCTTTTGCTAGACTAAAATTGCACTCTGCCTGTGCTCCAGTGAGTTTCCTAGGTAACAAATGCACTGCATAGATTCCATAATGAGGACTGTGGTTGGCTAGTTACTGTGTAAATTCTGTTGTTTGGTAAAGCTTAGTCTTAAATTCAAATAAAAGGTCAAGAAATCAAAAGTACTAAAAATGCAAATTTTGGAATTTTACTTTGTATCTAGTGCCAATAGAGTTTAATAGGTTTTTCTGAAGAAAGACAAATTATACAACAGTATTTAAGTTTGTTTCTCAGACTTAGACTTAAATGATTGGAGAGCTTTTTCATACTGGTAACGTAACATTTCATACTGGTAATGCTAATGACTCTAGGGTCCAAAAGGATATGTTATCATACTTGCAAATAACACAGAAAGCAAAGGTATGTGGTATTGGACCTCGGTAATACTTTTATACTGGAAAGGATGTAATCACCCAGAAGGAAAATTAGACAACTATATGTGAAATATAGTGCCCAGACATGTTGTTCCTGGGGCAAGTGCTCAAGTGCTCTACTACTTGAACCACACAGCTCCACTTGCAGCTTTATTTGGTGATTAATTGGAGTCTCATAGAATTTACTGCCTGGGCTGGCTTCAGATCTCAGACTCCTAAGTAGTTAGGATTACAGGTGTGAGCGACCAGCTTTCCACTTGTGAAATGTAACTTTACGAAGACACTAAAGTATTTGCGAATCATTTAGAAACATTAAAACATCTACCATAAAAGAACACTTTTTTTTAGTCTAGTTTTTTTTTTCTCTCTTTTGAGCTGCCTAAATGTTAGCATCAGGCAACAGGTTTCACTTTGGTAGCTGTAGGTTAGAGACTAGCTTTCCTTTCTCGCTTACTTCCTTGAAATTTATGGTCTTTGTTCTAGATGCATGACAGTAAGTTGTATGTACTGTGGAATTGTTAGTAATTATTATTTATTTACTTTAAAAAATAAAGCCTGGCGCCAGTGGCGCATGCCTGTAATCCTAACTACTCAGAAGGCTAAGAGCTAAGGATCATGGTTCAAAGCCAGCCTGAGCAGAAAAGTTCCAACTGAGCAGAAGTGGTCAAAAACCACTCAAAAACCAGAAGTGGCTCTGTGGCCCAAATGGTAGAGTACTAGCCTTGAACATAAAGAGGCTCAGGGATAGTGCACAGGCTCCGAGTTCAAGCCCCATGTCCAACCAAAAAAAAAAAAAAACTTCAAAAAACCAGAATTAGCCGGGTGCTGGTGGCTCATGCCTGTAATCCTGACTACTCAGGAGGCAGAGATCTTAGGATCATGGTTCAAAGCCAGGCCAGGCAAGAAAGTCTGTGAAACTCTTATCTCCAGTTAACCAGCAAAAAAGCTGAAAGTGGAGTTGTGGCTCAAGTGGTAGAACATTAGCCTTGAGAGAAAAAACTCAGGGATAATACTCAACCTCTGAGTTCAAGCCCTAGGACTGGCATAAAAACAAAAACAAAATTAATTTTGTTAGAGATATGAAAAGAAAGTGTGTCTTAAGTGGTAGAGGGTTGACCTTGAGTGAAAAAACTAAATGAGAATGCAGGGGCCCTGAGTTCAAGCCCCAATATTGGCACTCAAAAAAATGTTTTTATAGAAGAGGATTAAATGTTCAGCCTGCTTGGTAATTAAACACAAAGTATTCTGGCAATGTAAAGCTGCTTGTTTGTTTGCCAAGACAAGGTCTGGCTGGCTAGCCCCTGCTGCCCATCCGTGTTGTAACCCTCCAATCTTAGTCTCTTGATTGCTAAGAATCAGAAACTGTTTTTTTAAAATCCATATCAAATTAGCATAATTTAAAATGAAATCATAGTTACTGCTGATCAAGGGGAAGAAACAAGGAAGAAAGTTATTCTCATGTATGTTGCTGATACGATTATATTTTTTTCTGTTAAAATTGGAGTATACCCAGGTGCAATTGTCTCATGCCTGTAACCCTAGCTACACAAGATCTGAGAGTTGCAGTTCAGTCAGTCCAGGCAGTAAAGTCTGTGAGACTCTTACCTCCAATTAACTACTCAAAAGCTGGAATTGGAGGAATAGCTCAAGTGGTAGAGCACCAGCCTTGCCCCCCCCCCCAAAAAAAAAAGCTAAGTGACAATGTCCAGGCCCTAAGTCCAAGACCCTTTTACCAGCACCAAATCTCCCTCCCCCACCCCATCTGTATCTAACTGTACAGTTGATTTTTGTTTTATGTGAGTAGAACTCAGATAAATAAGCAGGACATTGTCAGCACTCTGTTCCTACATATGTCCACCTTTGTAGGAGAACTGCCTGCTTCCTCAAGTTGTATCAATTTATACTCCCACCACCATGACTAAATGTCCCAGTTCTTTTGAAAAGCAATTTGACAGAATGTTTCAAGAACTATAAGTATATTTGTAGCAATTTGTCCAGCAGTTCTCCTAATGGGAAAGAAAAGAAAAACGTTCAGTGGATCAAGTTAAATCTGGCTTGCTGAGGCCTAGAACTGTTCATTTCATTGTCTGTGGTTATTTCTGTGCTATAGTGGCAGAATTAAGTAGGTTTGATAGAGACCTTTTAAAGAAGAAAATATTTACTACTAGACCCTCTAAAGTAAAAATTTGCTGATCTCTTTGCTAAAGCATTATTTATAACAGTAGAAGATTGGCAATAACCAGTATGTTTATTACTAATAGAAGAAGCATTAGGTAAATCCTCCATGGAATTGGATATGACCATTTAAAATGATTATGATAGAAATTATTCCATAGACAATATTTACTGGGCAGTTGCCACATATTGAGTGCTTTTCTAGGTTCTGGAAAGTCAGCAGTGAAAAAATGCTTGCTTTTATAGAACTCTGCATAGGGAAAACAGAGACTGAACAAGATAAATGACTAAAATAACATTTAAGAGATAACTGATGAGAAAAAAAAACAAGAAATAATTACTATTACATTTTAGGTAGGATTACCAGGAAAGTAGGAAAGTTAATTGGATGCCTTGATAATTGAGTATGTGGAGGAGAACATTTGAGGTAAAGGGCAAGTAGCCAGTTGGAAATGAACTTGATATGTTCTAGAAGCAAAGAAGTTAAGGCCACAGCAGATTGAAGTAGAGCGAGAGTAGCAAGAGGATTGAGGGGTAACTAATCGGTAGTGGGGTGAAGAGAGTGGACTGTATAGACCTATTCAAGTAGAAACAAGAAAGAATAATCTTTCTGTCTTTGTTTTATTGTTTTGTTTTTGTGCCAGTACTAGGGCTTGAACTCAGGACCAGGGTGCTCTATATTAGCTTTTAGAAACCAAGCACCTTTAGATCCTTCCCAAATTGATCGTCACTTGACCATATTGATGGGTGAGCAACGGTGTCTTAGAATAAGGAGTTGTCTGGTTTTAATTATTAATCTTCATGTGTTTAAGCCAGTTTTTATTTCCTGTTTTATAAATGAAGAAATTTTCTGCAAAAATGAAGAATTTGAACTTTTAATTCCATTTGATGGTATATGTATGTTCCATCACCATTCAATCTGAGGCTGTCTAGTACTTGAGTGATTTGTGTGTGTGTGTATGTGTGTGAGATTAATAATTTATCCTTATCTTTTGTGGGATGGGGGTGTATATGCACGTGTGTACATGTGCTGGTCCTGGAGCTTGACTTAGGGCCTCTGTGCTGCCCCCTGCACTTTTTTGCTGAAGGCTTCTTGAGCCACAACTCCATTTGTGGCCTTTTCGGTGGTTAATTGGAGATAATAGTCTCCTGGCCTTTCCTGTCTGGGCTGAATTTAAACCTTAATCCTCAGATCTAAGCCTCCTGCATACGAAGAATTACAGGTGTAAACTGTCAGCAATTTACCTGATTTTTATCATAAAAATAATATTTTCAGAAAATTAAATCTAAAGATATTTAATGTAAAGCTTCCAAATTCTTAAACCATTATTACAACTATTATTATTACAACGAATTCTTTTGTCAAGTTCCTTGGTTAAGAGCAGACTTTGAGGGCTGGGAAGGTGGCTCAGTGGTAGAGCACTTGCCTTGCATGCTCGAGGCCCTGGGTTCGATTCCTCAGCACCACATAAGCAAAAAGCCAGAAGTGGCGCTGTGGCTCAAGTGGTAGAGTGCTAGCCTTGAGCTGAAAAGCTGAGGGACAGCGCCCAGGCCCAGAGTTCAGGTCCCATCACCGGACCCCCCCCCCAAAAAAAAAGAGCAGACTTTGACCTAGATTATCTGGGTTAAAATTTGTTTTTGGTCCTTGTAAATCTTACATCTGGTCTTTATAAGTGTTTGACATCTGTGCTTTTGTTTCCACATTTACAAAATGGTGATAATAGTAAGAATGTGCCTGTCATGAAGATTAAATAGATTCATGTGGGTATAGTGCTAGGCATATAGGATCATTTGTCTTTGTTTATTTGTGCCTGTCCTGGGGCTTGAACTCAGGGCCTCAGTACTGTCCCTGAGCTTTTTCGCTCAAGGCTAGTGCTCTGCAACTTGAGCCACAACTCTACTGCTGGCCTTTTTTTTTTTTTGGTTGTTGTTGTTGTTATTGGTTAATTGGTGGAGATGAGTCTCACGGACTTTGCTGCCCATACTGGCTTTGAACTGAGATCCTCAGATTTCAGCCTCTTGAGTAGCTAGGATTACCAATGGGAGCCACCAGCACCTGGCAGATAACTTGTTTTTGAAGTTGTAGAGGAAACAGTATTTTCTGGATATCAGAAGAAAAAAAAAAGCAATTGAGTTCAACAAGTCTTTGAGTTGTATAATACGTAAAGTGTAAGTGTCTCTACTTTGATTTAAAGGGTAACACTAGTAATTTATATTCAGGTAGCTCTTGGAAAGGGTTCTTGTTTACTAAAGCAGACAAGAACTTTTCTTTGTTAGTGTCTAGTTCAGGACAGTAAAGAGAGATTTACAGGCCAGGCAAGGTGGTACAGGCTGTAATCTCAGCACTACAGAGGCAGAGGCAGGAGGATTGGGAGTTCTGGGACAGCCTATGCTACAAGGTGAAGACCGTGCCTCAAAATCCAACCCAAAGCCAGGTGCTGGTGGCTCATGCCTGTAATCCTAGCTACTCAGGAGGATGAGATCTGAGGATCACGATTCAAAGCCAGCCTAGGCAGGAAAGTCTGTGAGACTCTTATCTCCAGCAAACTACCAGAAAATCAGAAGTGGCATTGTGGCTCAAGTGGTAGAACACTAGCCTTGAGCTGAAGAGCTGAGGGACAGCGCCTAGGCCCAGACCAACAAAAGCTCCAGGACCAACAAAAACGAACAAAAAACCCAAACCAAACTGTAAGACAGGCACATGATGGTAAAGGGGTAGCCATCTAATAGACAGGGATGAATGAAGATGTAACCCCATCCTTTGGAAGTGTGCCTCAGAAATTCTGATATTTGAATGTTCCCTAACCTCAGAATCTGAAAACCACTGTACTAATAATGAATATAACTAAGCATGAACAATTTTAAAAATTGAAAGTAAGTGATTTTTAAATATTTAGTAAAGGTTTGGCAAATCATGAAGTTTGCAAAAAATGGAATTAAATTTACAGAGTAGCATGGCAGTTTGTGAAAACCAGTGTTTGGTTATGTTTCTTTGTAGTAATTAAGGGTAATTTTATACTTGTGTGTCTCTAATATATTTTATATTGTTTGTGACTGTTTGGGGATTGCACAGAATTTGATTATTTTTTACTGGGGAAAAAAATCTGAAATCTTTTTACTACATTTGTTTTTCCTTTTTTTTTTTTTCTGGTCATGGGGCTTGAACTTAGGGCCTGGGTGCTGTCCCTGAGCTCTTTTGCTCAAGACTAGCACTCTACCACTTTGAGCCACAGCTCCACTTCTGGTTTTGGAGTGGTTGATTGGAGATAAGAGCCTCACAGGGACTTTTCTGCCTGGACTGGCTTCGAACTGCAATCCTCAGATATCAGTGTTCTGAGTTACTTAGGATTATAGGCATGAGCCAGTGGCACCCAGCAATTTCATTTTTTTCAGTAGTGACTTCAGAAGTAATTGCTGTCTTAGCTTTTCATTACTATGACCAAACACCTGAGGTAACAGCTTAAAGGAGGAAAGATTTATTTTGGATCACAGCATGGTCATCTGGCTCCATCACTTCTGGGCCCTTGATGAGATAACATTATGGAAGGATGTGGTGAAGCAAAGCTGCTTACCTCCTGGCAGAGAAGCAGAGAGAGAGAGAGAAACAGAGTATGTGAGCAGGGCCAAGAACTAACTATATGCTTTAAAAGTATACATGGGGCAGCGAAGTTGGCTCAGTGGTAGAGTGCTTGCCTTGCATGCATGAGGCCCTGGGTTCGATTCCTCAGCACCACATAAGCAGAAAAAGCCAGAAGTGGCCCTGTGGCTCAAGTGGTAGAATACTAGCCTTGAGCTGAAGAGTTGAGGGACAGTGCCCAGGCCCAGAGGTCAGGCCCTATGATAGGCAAAAATAATTAAATAAATAAAATATAAAAGTATACTGCAGTGACCCACTCCTTCAGTCCTCAGTGCCTCCTAATAATACCACCAAATGATGACTCTTGAAGTGTTAATTCATTGATGAGATCAAAGTCCTCTGACTCCAATCTTTTCCCAAGCATATCAGCTGTTAAGTACGTCTTTAACAAAGCAGTGAGCCTATTGGGAGGACTCTTCATATCCAAACCACAACCATTGCTTAGCTCATTTTTTAACCTGAATAAATGCAAATTCAGTCTATCTATTTCAACCCTACTAGCTAAATAAGAAAGTTTTGCCTTCCTTGAAGAGTCATGACTTGTAAGATTTCTGTGATCATACTAATTCTTAATAGAACCTGAGTGTGTGTTTAACTAGAAGTGTAGTGGTTTTAGTAGGTTTCTAATAGGTCCATGTACTGCTCTTGTTAGCAGTTGTAGTATTTAATTGAACCTGAAGATCATTTGAAAATTTCAGTATCTGTGATTTAGTTAATAGTTAAGCTAAGGATTTTTAGAAGCATTTGGGGAGTGGAAGGAAGGAAGTCATACATTTATAAAGATCCTCATAAAATTTAGCTCTGCTTTTCCAGCTCTTTGCTGATTTACCAGGCTCTGATCCAAGGAATGGCACATGACTTGAGTTTCCCCCCAAACTTCTTTGCCACTTATTCTTTTTAGGACTCAAGTTGATAACAATGTATAAACATAAGTATCCTTTGGGGGATGTGTAGAATCACAGGTTTTAAAAAATGACTAATTGAGATCCTTGTCAGTTTTATGGTTCCTGAAGATCTTCTCCCAGTCTGTGGGCTTTCTATTGATCTTGCTAGCTATGTCCTTTGCCATACAGAAGCTCTGCACTTCCATACAATCCCATTTGTCCAACCTTTCTTTGATTTGTTGTGTTTTTGGGTCTCTATTAAGAAAATGTCGGGGGCTGGGAAGGTGGCTCAGTGGAAGAGCGCTTGCCTTGCATGCATGAGGCCCTGGGTTCAATTCCTCAGCACCACATAAGCAAAAAAGAAAAAGGCCGGAAGTGGCGCTGTGGCTCAAGTGGTAGAGTGCTAGCCTTGAGCTGAAGAGCTGAGGGACAGCGCCCAGGCCCAGAGTTCAGGCCCCACGACCGGACCCCCCCCAAAAAAAAGAAAATGTCGGCCTGTGCTAAGGAGCCCTATAGTTTCTGCTATTTCTTCCTGTAATGTTTTCAGAGTGTCTGCTTTTATTTCGAGCTCTTTGATCCATTTGGAGTTGATTCTGGTGCAGGGTGATAAATATGGATCTAGTTTTAGTTTTCTACAGGTGTTTAACCAATTTTGCCAGCACCATTTACTGAAAAGTCTGTCTTTCTTCTATTTTTTTTTTTTTTTAGCTCTCCATGGCTATAGGTCCATGGATTCATTTCTGGGTCTTCAGTCCTATTCTGTTGGTCTTCAGGTCTATTCCTGTGCCAGTACCAAGCAGTTTTTATTACTATAGCTTTGTGGTAGAGTTTGTAGTAGAGTTTGAAATTTGGTATTGATATTCCTCCAGCACTGCTCTTTCTGCTAAGGATTGTTTTTGCTATTCAGGGTCTTTTATTGTTCCATATGAATTTTGGGTTGCTTCTTTTATTTCATTGAAGAATGAAGTTGGGATATTGACAGGAATCGCATCGAATTTATAGATAGCCTTTGGCAGTATTGTCATTTTCATGATGTTAATCCTCCCAGTACAGAAGCATGGGAGGTTTTTCCACTTCCTTAGTTCTGCCTTAATTTCGTTTTTCAGATTTTTAAAGTTTTCATCATAGAAGTCCTTCACCTCTTAGTTAACTCCTAGGTATTTTATTTTTTGTGGAGCTATTACAAAAGGGGTTGCTTTCCTAATTTCAGCTATGCTCTTCTCATTATTGGCATACTAGAAAGCCATTGATTTCTGAGAGTTAATTTTATATCCTTCCACTTTGCCAAAGTTTTGGATCAGCTCAAGTAACTTGGGAATGGAGTCTATGGGGTTCTTTTAAGTACAAGGTCATATCATTTGCAAAGAGGGAGAGTTTTACTTCATCTTTCCCTATTTGGATCCCCTTTATGTTTGCATCTTGTCTTATTGCTATAGCTAGGTATTCTAATACTAAATTGAAGAGGAGTGGAGAGAGTGGACATCCTTGTCTCATTCCTGAATTTAGAGGAAATGACTTTAACTTTTCACCATTAAGTATAATGCTGGCTGAAGGTTTGTCGTACACAGCCTTTATTATATTGAGGAATGTTCCATGGATTCCTAGTTTTTCCAGAGCTTTCATCATAAATGGGCGTTGGATCTTGTCGAATGCTTTTTCTGCATCTATTGGGATAATCATGTGGTTCTTATCCTTGCTCTTGCTGATGTAATGAATTATATTAATTGGTTTGCGTATATTGAACCAGCTTTGCATCCCTGAAATGAATCCTGTTTGATCATGGTGTATAAAACGGACAAGGGTCTCATATCTAAAATATACTTAGAACTCAAAACATTAAATCCCCCAACAACACATCTTCAAAGAAACAACTGCATGATAAATAAGTGGGCTGGAGACTTAAAGAGAGGGGCTGGGAAGGTGGCTCAGTGGTAGA
>NW_012267283.1:416454-425932 GCF_000151885.1 Dipodomys ordii | reverse complement strand
GTCATGGGGCCTGAACTCTGGGACTGGGCACTGTCCCTCAGCTCAAGTCTAGCGCTCTACCACTTGAGCCACAGCACCACTTCTGGCTTTTTCTGCGTATGTGTTGAGGAATCGAACCCAGGGCCTCACGCATGCAAGGCAAATACTCTGTCGCTGAGCCACCTTCCCAGCCGCTGAATGGAAATTTTTGTCTGCTATAACAGTGCAGTATTAACACAGAGGGAATACCTACTGGGTATACCTGTAGATATACCTACTAGGTCATACCTCTGCCAACTGTAAGATTAAAATATGTGAACCTGAGAAACTGTACCTTTTAGCTGTTGGCTGGTGAGTCTTGATTTTTTCATGGGACTCTACTCTGTCCTCTTTGATACTTCTTTGAGAATTGGAATAACATCTTTGATTCCAGAAAACACACATAAGCATACATGACGTAGTTTTGTGTAAATTTTAGAAATTTATGGACTTCTCTAATATATTTTTAATATTTATTTTGTTTACATTTTAGCATATAGCTTTCTTTTGTGTAAGGATATAAACTATTAAGGTTTGAGATAATTAGGAGAGTGAGCTGGGCTGGAAGAAATTATTTTCTTGAGGGAAGAGAAATTAACATCCCCCCATCAGAAATGCATTTAATTTTTTTTCCTGATAAATGTGCTAGGAGCATGCATGTGGTTAAATCATTCTTCTGCACTGTAGGCTACAAAAAATACAGTGTGTCACTACTGGTATACTCACAAAGGCAGTCTAGTGAGGAAAAATTTAAAAGCTTAAAGTCATTCTCATTTCTGAGGAAATAAAGAGGGAGAATTCATTATGTCAAGCATTACAAATAAACATGTATTAAATGCAGCCACATATGATGATGGCATATTGTTGGAACACCCCAAGAAAGATAATTTGTATGGAAGATGATTATTCAGTAGGGCTTTAATTTACAGGAAACATTCTACCATCTAATTGAGCCCTTTTACATATACTGTTTTGCTTCAACGGATTGCATTTGCTGCGCGCATATGTACAATGCCATGAGGGTAGTTAAAATCCTATTCAGTCTAGCTGGAAGGTGCAACAACAGCTGAAAGTCATGTCATGAAAGTATACATTATTAAAACCAATCTCATGATTGGTTTTGAAATCAGTTTTCTCTTGGCTGGTTTATATTATAAAGCTTATTGTTCTTATTTTTTTATATAAGATTATTTGCCCCTGTCGGTCACTAGCTAAGCTATATGGGTCAATTACGTCTCTTTTTTTAAAAAAACTTTTATAGGCCATCTACCATATATTATACTTTGGTGAATGAGCACGAGTTTGCCTTTATATCATTACAAAAAACTGGTAATCATGATTTGATAGTAAAATAAACATTTAAATGAACAGCTGACTTGTGATTAAAATGCCTATGTTGTTAAAAAAACTAAAGGGTAATATAGATAAAATGTGGTGGGGACTAAGGGAAGAGGAAGAGAGAAAAATGAGGGAAAGAGTAACAAGTTAGATAAGAAATGTACTTATTATCTTACTTATGTAACTGTAACCCCTCTCTCTGCATATCACCTTGACCAAAAAAAAAAAAAGTATTAGCTAGGCACTGGTGGCTTATGCCCACAATCCAATATACTCATGAGTCTAAGACCATAATTCAAAGCCAGCCCAGCCAGGAAAGTTTGTGAGACTTTTTTTTTCTGATTGATCATGAGGCTTGAACTCAGGGCCTGGGCACTGTCTCTGAGCTCTTTTGCTCAGGGCTAGTGCTCTACCACTTTGAGCCACAGCTCTACTTCCAGTTTTTGATGGTTAATTGGAGATAAGCATCTCATGGACTTTCCTGCCTGGGTTATTTCCAATTAACCACCAAAAAGCTGGAAATGGAGCTGTGGCTCAAGTTGGCAGAGTGCTAACCTTTAGCAAAAAAAGCTCAGGGACGGCTCCCAGGACCTGAGTTTAAGCCCCAGGACTGGCACAAAAAAGCAAAGGAAAGAAGGTAACTTCTTTGTCAATAGAATAGTGAGAGTTGGTGTTAGATGAATTTGGAACTGACACGATGGATTTTCTATCCTTGAGGTATTTAAAATAAAGTAGGTTGTGAGAAACTGTTAGCTAGGCTCATTATAATAGGGAAACACTGAAGGTATGCACCTGTAACAAACCATTGACGCTCTTGCAGGGTAAATCAGGAACAGATGAGGATGTTTGTTACAATTGTTCTGGAGGTCTCATCTTGTAAAATCAAGCAAGAAAAGGGAACATAGATGTATAAAAGAAGCCATTTGCAGGAATAGTGATGGGATGGAGGAAAAAGAACATTCCTGAGAATAAGGTGAAAATGTAGACTGGAGGGAGGGGAAATTGTAACCTTTTCCATTGGGAGTTCTTCATAGTTTTGGTGAGTGAACACTCTACCAAAGTGGAGGAGCTGAGGGTGAAATCAGCAACCAGGAATAATGGAGAAAGGATTTTGGAACAGTTGTGATGAAACGTTACTTGGAATAGCAAGAGCTGAACCTCCAACAGAGATTAGTTCTTGTGAATCAGGGTGACCCCTGTATCTCTGAACATAAATGCCAAATTGTATGAATGCGCAGCTTAGTAACCACCTGTGTGATTAAGAAGTAGTTCATCCCTTTCCACACAAGTTTGCTCCTGAGCTCTGATGTCGATTGAATGAGGCTATGAAGGTGGAAACTGTGGGGTCAACTATAAATGAAGTAAGAGAGAATGGATCGATGAAATTATTTGGGAGGAAAAGTCGGTGTGGTATTTTTGTATCTGTCAGCAGGATGTCATTAGCATATACAAAAACGCCTAGGTAATTCCTATTTTTTAGCATTGTTGTAAAGATTGACTAACAGATGTCACAGTACATTTGTTTGTTTGAATTGTTTCCTCATAGTGTCCAAAATAAAGTAAAACCTTAGTAAATACCTGCTTTAAAAAAAGCATAGCCTCATGCCTGTAATCCTAGCTATTCAGGAGGCTGAGATATGAGGATCATGGTTCAAAGCCAGCCCGGGCAGGAAAGACCCTGAGACTCTATTTCCAATAAACCACTAGAAAACTGGAAGTAGCTCTGTAGCTCAAGTGGTAGAGCATTCGCCTTGAGCTGAGGGATAGTGCCCAAAAGCCCAGAATTCAAGCCCCATGACCGACTAAAAAAAACCCCAAAAAACAAAAAACAAAAGCAGAGCCGGCAGCTAGGGTCTCCCACCTGTAATCTTAACTACTCAGGAAGCTGAGATCTGAGGATTGTGCCTGGGCAGGGAAGTTTGAGACTCCAATTAACCACAAGAAAACTGGAAGTGGATCTGTGGCTCAACTCAGTAGAGTTCTAGCCTTCTGCTCAGGAACAGAGCCCAGGCTCTGAGTTTAAGCCTCACAACCAACCCCTCCCCCTCCTGAGTTTTTTCTTCTATTTATGTTTTCTTTTTCCTGGAGATTGCACTCAGGATCTTGTGCATTTTAGGTAAACATTCAGCTACTGAACTATCATGTTTCCCACACATCTTTTAAATGTCTTTCCATTTTTCTCTTTGCCCTGGTTCTGGCCCTGTGCCGTCAGATCTATCTGCATTTATACCTTGAGGAGCCTCTTCTTGAGCCTGATGCTGCTTGTTCCTATTTTTCTCTCACTGCCAGATTTCTCAGATAAGGGGAATAATGTGCTGTCCCTATGATAATATCTATTGCTTCTGCTCAAAAGTGCAGAGCTAAACAAAGATGCTAGGCAAGCCACCAAATAAACTAGCAGGTGACAATAAATAACAAAGTAAAAAATAAATCAAGGTGGGAAGTATGAGGAGGGAATGCCAAGCACATGTTGAGGTGTGTGTGTGTTTTTTGTTTTGGTAGATTTTTGGGCTTGAACTCTGGGCCTGGGTGCTGTTCCTCAGCTCTTGAGCTAAGGCTGCTAGCGCTCTACCACTTGAGCCATAACACCACTTACGTTTTTTCTGGTGGTTAATTGGAGATAAAAGTCTACTAGACTTTACTGCCCCGGTTGGCTTTGAGCTGAAATCCTCAGATTTTAGCCTTCTGAGTAGCTAGGATTACAGGCGTGAGTCACCGGCACTCAGGGTGTGTTGATTTTTTTTTTTTTCAGTCGTGAGGCCTGAACTCTGGGAATAGGCACTGTCCCTCAGCTCTTCAGCTCAAGACTAGTGCTCTACCACTTGAGCCATAGCACCACTTCCAGCTTTTTTTTGGTCTGCTTTTGTGGTGCTAAGGAATCGAACCTAGGGCCTCTTGCATGCAAGGCAAGCACTCTACCACTGAGCCACCTTCCCAGCCCGTGTGTTGATTTTTTTTAATGTAGTCTGGGTGGGCCTTTTTTTAATGGCAGATCTAAAGTAAGTAAAAGAGCCTATCATGCAGATATCTGGAGAGAACATTCCACTAAGCCACTGTGAAATCTTTGAAGTGGGGATGGTGGTGGTACAATCGACGAACAAAGGAGAATATTGCAAGTGACACAGAGTAACAAGTAGAGAATGATATTAGGATGGTAAGTAGGTAGGGTTGGGAGCAGGTGGGCACTATCTTCTGCTTGCTTCTGTTTTCTGTAATTGTGAGGATGAGGCAGAGGAATCAGATTTAAGGGGATGCTCCTTCTGAAAAGTGAGAGTGAATATATGGACTTGAGTCAAGTGTAATCTCTGGAATATCAGCACTAACATTACCTAAGCATGTGTTAGAAATGGAAATTCTTGGGGCTGGGAAGGTGGTTCAGTGGTAGAGTGCTTGCCTTGCATGTATGAGGACCTGGGTTCAATTCCTCAGCACCACATAAACAGTAAAAACTGGAAGTGGAGCTTTGGCTCCAGTTGTAGAGCACTAGCCTTGCTTGAGCTGAAGAGCTGAGGGACAGCGCCCAGGCCCAGAGTTCAGGCCCCACGACTGACAAAAAAAAAGAAAGAAAAGAAATGCAAATTCTTGGGGTCCATCTTAAGCCTATTGGATCAGAAATTCTGGGAAAAAGGACAATCTGTATTTTAGCAAGCTCTCTAAGTTATTCTGATTATGAGAATGCTGAACTAGGGAGGTGAATATAGTTAGTAGGTATCACAGGGCCCATTGAGTTTAACTTCACTTTAATGTGAAAAGTCATTAGGTTATATTGAGGCAAGAAGGGAGATGAGGAAATTGAGTGGATAAAGAATTGTTTTATTTATTTTTTATTTTAACATTTTATGTGTACAATGCATCTAGATTAGAATCACTCTGTTCCACACTCATTTTCCCTCCCTACCCTAACCAGTCTCATCGAGTTTCCTCGTTCCATTTTCACACATGTACATAATTATGACCATATTTGCCTTCTTTCCCCCTCTTGGTTCCCCGGTCCCCCTCCTCCTCCTCCCCACATCCCAGTCTAGACATGTTTCCATTTCCTGATGTTCCTTTGTTACACTACCAGTTCATTGTTCAAAGTGATTTCACCAGGGTACCCCACACTTTCAAATACCATGTTTTAGCTACATCAGTGGTGTGTGTGTGTGTGTGTGTGTTAAACTCCTTGTATATTCTGTTTGTAAGGTACTGTTTGAAATAATAAGCCATGAAACCTTGATTGTATTGAGAAAGAAATGGAGTACAGGGCATGTGTGATAGTGAAAGAAATTCTAGTATACTTTTTTTTTTCTGATATACTTTTGATTGACTCAGAGTTCCCGATATTCCCCCATTTACCATGTTTATTGACTGTGGAATTGTATACTAGTTTATTGGTAGATTTGTTTAAGTGGTTATACAAATGGGTTTCGATTCAGTATGTCTGTGGGCACAATGTACCTTTTTAAAAATTATGTTTTTATTATTGCAAAGGGGTTACCATTCAACAAATGTTGGTCCATAATTACCTATTTTATCATTCTCTCCTATCCCTGAGTACAATTCATCTTGACCAGTATCACCCTAGAATAAATAATTTTGAGTCAAAAAGACTTTGTTGTTCCCAATCTTTTATTTATTTTTCTGTGTAGCTCTCAGTTCTCCCCTTAGCCTTCCAAATTACAGGTTTGTGTCACCATTTCCAGTCAAAAAGTTTTGAGTACTTTATTTTTAACTGACCTTAAATAAGTCATTTAATCAGTTTTGGTATCTCTGTAATGAGACTAAAAGTACGTAACGGTTAAAATTGAGAATTGTTCAAGTCGTTTAAATAAGGATACAGGTGGACCCGTTGCAACAATGAGAAGTACAAGTTGTTATGTCGAAAACGAACTTTACAACTTTGGTGTGTGTGTGGGGGAGCAGGGACGACTGGGGGGGGGGGGTGGAGGGAGAATGGGAAGGGATGGGAAGGGGAAACAAAGGAGGAGGCTACAATGCTTGATAAGAAATATACTCATTATCTTGCCCCTGTAATTGTAACCCCTCTGTACAGTATTTTCACAATAAAAAATAAATAAAATAATAAAATAAAATTGAGAATTGTTCAAAACATGAAATAGACTAGTATATTGAAATACTTTGTGAAATATGGAATCCTGCCTCCTAGTTTATGCTCTGTTTTCCATATTACTTTGCTCTCCCTTTATATCTTATATTTCATTTGTATAGTACAAAGAACCTTGCCTTGTGGCTATGAAAAATATGAATCTTATAGAAGAGTAGGAAAAAAAAGTATTTATGACTTGTAAATTATTGGCCTTACAATAAAATATTGTCTTAAAAATATATTATACATCACAAGCTGAGATAAAGTGACTGGGAGCAGCATTATCATTTTACCTATAATGCAATTCTCCAGGGAAAGAGAAACAATAGGATGTGTATATATAAATAAAGTGATTTGAGGTAGTTTTGTTTTATTTTAATGTTTGTACAGGGGCTTGAACTCAGGGCCTCCTGCTCTTGCTTATTAGCTTTGTCACTCAAGGCTGGCACTCTGCCACTTGAGCTGTACCTTTGCTTCCAGTTTCGCTGCCTAATTGGATATAAGAATCTCTGTTTTATATGCCCAGATTGACTTTAAACAGAGATTCTCAAATCACAGATTCTCAGATCCCAAGTAGCTAGAATTATAGGCATGAGCCACTGACACCTGGCTTAAGAAATTTATTATTATAATATTATGTATTATAATATCAATATATTATAATTATAGTATTAATATTATAACAGAATCACATGATTATATTAGTATTATGTATTAATATTATATAATAATGTGATTCTATTATAACATTAATACTATATTATAATAGTATAATAAAAATAATATTAATACTATATTGAATTTATTATTGTAAGAAGATTTTTAGTTCAAGTCCAGAAGCAAGAAAAGATTGATGTTTTAGCAGTCAGTCAAACAATAGGAGTTTTCTCTTAACATTATTCTGAAAATATCCAGATATTTGTGGTTCATGCCTATAATTCTAGTTACTTAGGATGTTGAGATCTCAGGACCATGGTTTGAAGCCAGCCTGGGCAGGAAAGTCCTTCATGGCACTCTTATGTCCAATTAACCAACAAAAAACCAGAAGTGGCACTGTGGCTCAAGTGGTAGAGTGCTAGCCTTGAGCAAAAAAGCTCAGGAACAGTGCACAGACCCTAAGTTCAAGCCCCAGGACAGGGATGTGTACACACACACACCCAAAAGAATATATTTGATAGCCTGTCTACATAGTAGGAAGTTTTCACACATAATAAGAGGTTTCTTTTGATAATGATTAAGACATTATATGTGGCCAGATGCTAGTAGCTTACACCTATAAATCCTAGCTACTTAGCAAGCTGGGACCAGGAAGATTACGGTTTGAAGCCCTCTGCAGAAAAATTCACAAGACTCCATCTCCAATAATTAATAAAATGCAGGTCTAGAAGTGTAATTTAATGTAGAGTGTCAGCTGAAGGAGCACATGGCTCTGTGTTCAAGCTTCAGTACCAACAACAACAAAAGACATTGCACATTGGGCAGAAGTACAATTATCTACACTGGGAATATGGCTTAGTGGGAGAGTGCTTGCCTAGCATGCATGAAGTCCTGGGTTCAATTCCTCAGTACCACATAAACAGAAAAAGCCACAAGTGGTGCTGTGGTTCAAGTGGTAAAGTGCTAGCTTTGAGCAAAAGAAGCTCAGGGACAGTACCCATGCCCTGAGTTTAAGCTCCAGGACTGGTCAAAAAAAAAAAAAAAGAAAAAGAAAGAAAGAAAGAAAGAAAGGAAAGAAAGAAGGAAGGTTGCCTTATCTTACTACCAGCAGTACAAGGAGGTAGAACTGATAGAGGCCGCCCCTGATTTGAGAAGATAAAACTGGGAATCTGAGATCAAAGCAACTAGCATCCATAAAGTTTTTAGAGCATATAGGAGGAAATAAAATTATCTCCACTTACAGATAATGTGATCCTAAATCTAGAACACATACACACACACAAACACACACACACACACACACACACACACACACACACACACACACACACACAAGAAATGAGGCATCCATGGCTCATGCCTGTAATTCTAGCTACTCAGGAGCCTGAGATCTGAGGATTGCGGTTCAAAGCCAGCCCAGGCAGCAAAGTCTGTGAGCCTCTTATCTCCAACAAACCACCAGAAAAACAGGAAGTGGCGCTGTGGCAAGTGGTAGTGTGCTCGCCTTGAGTTCAAGAGCTGAGGGACAGTTTCTAGGCCCAGAGTTCAAGCCCCACAACCAACCAAAACAAAAAACCCACAAGAAATTAACAAAAAAAACCCACTTTTGTGTGGCTAATAAGAAAAGTTGGAGGGTATAGATGTATACACACAAATCAGTTGTGTTATGTATATAAGCAGTGAATAATAGGAAAATTGAGAGTAAATAGAATAGAAAGCAATTCCATTTATATAGTATCTAAGAGAATAAAATATGTAGGAATGAATTTAACTCAGGAGTTAGGAGACTTGTATACTGAAAATTATAAAACATGGCTGAAAGTAAAAAATAACTAAACAGAAATATATCCTGTGTTCATGGGTAAGAATATACTATACCCCAAGATAAGTATTCAAATTTTTTTTCTTTCATGCAATTGTTTCTAACATATTTATAAGATGATTTCTATGTTGTTTTGTATGTCCCTCCCCCATGGTATAACCCCTGCTTTCACTGTATTTGATGTTGGTATAATTTGTGGAGGGGAAGGGCAAAAACAAATCGTTTAACTAGGGATACAGGTGGACCCATTGCAACAATGAGGTGTACAAGTCATTATGTTGAAAACCGAACTTTACAACTTTGGTGGGGGGGGAAGGATTGGGTGGAGGGACGTGGGGGGAGTATGGGAAGGGATGGAAAAAGGAAACAGAGGAGGTAACAATGCTTGATAAGAAATGTTCTCATTTTCTTGCCCATGTAATTGTAACTCCTCAGTACGGTATTCTCACAATAATAATTAAAAAAAAGAATATACTGTAGTTTTCCCCAAAGATATCTCTGAAAATTCTAACAGCTTTTTTTCTTATAGAAATGAAAAACTAGATCTTTGAATT
>NW_012267283.1:368673-415329 GCF_000151885.1 Dipodomys ordii | reverse complement strand
AAAAAAAAAGAATTATCATGAACAATTTTGTATGGTAATTTGACAGCCTCTCTAAAATGGATGATCAATTCATGACCAACACAAACTTCCAAAGTCTACTCAGGAAAAACTATAATTCCAAATACTCTATCTATTATATAAAATGCACAAGTAGTTAAAAACTTTTGACAATGGAAACTTCAGGCTTGGATGACTTTACTGGAGAATTCTACCAAAGATTAAATACATACAAATTGTCAGGAAATTGAAGAGGAAAGAATAATTCCCAATGATTTTATAGCATTCTGTAGCAAAAATATTTAATAAACTGTAGACTAATAGCTGAAAAGTTTTAGTAAAGTTACTATAGTTGAAATCTAGCAATTTATAATAAGGAAAATATATCATTACCAAGTGGATTTATCCCAAGAATAAAAGTTTGGTAGAACATTCAAATCTCAGTATAAGAAGTTTTATTAGAGTATCTAAAAAAGAAAACCACAGTATTAGTTTCATTGCAGGTGATGTAGTAAAAGAGTTGGGCATCTTTTCCTCATTAAAAACAATGATCAACAAACTAGAAGTAGAATGAATCTTCTCAACTTGATAAAAAGCATATATAAAAAATTATTAACCTCATATTTAATATTAACAGATCAAATGTTTCTCTGTAGGAACAGAAAAATTCAATTTTGTACTGGAGTTTCTAGCCTGTGAGAAGACAAATGGTAAAAAATGTATTGAGATTAGGAGAGAAAAATCCAGGTTAGAAAGAAAGAACTAATACTGTTTCTATTCACTAACAACACAATTATGTGGCAGATAGTGGAATATACTGAAGGAATACTAGAAATTTAAATACTTTGAAAAGAGATATACCTTGCCTGTATATTGAACAACTCAATATTGTGAAGTCAATTTTCCCCCAAATGACCCTAGAATTTCAGTGTCAATATATCAATAAGCTTTCTAAAGCATATATGCATATATATGTGTAAACACACACACACACACACACACACACACACACATTTATTTTTGGTTGGTCACATAGCTTAAACTCAGAGCCTGAGCACTGTCTCAGTTCTTTTGTTCAAGGCTAGCTCTCTACCACTTTGAGCCACTGCTTCACTTCCTGTTTTCTGGTTGTTAATTGGAGATGAGGGTCCCATTTCCTTTCCTGCATGGGCTGCCTTTGAACCTCAATCCTCAGATCTCAGCCTCCTTAGTAGCTAGGATTACAGGGGTGAGCCACCAGTAATTGGCTAATAATTTTGAAAAAATAAAGTTGTAGGATTTAACATTGTCTTATTTCATGACTTACTATAAAGTCACATTAGTCAACATGATATATTACTAAGCTGAATATGGTAGTGCACACTTATTACCAGTATTCAGGCTGAAACAGGAAGATCTCAAGTTTCAAACCAGACTGAGCTAAATAGTGAGTCTGTGTCTTTAAAAATAACATGGTGCATTACTACTGTAAGTAAATTAGTGGACTAGCGTAAAGGGAACAGAAATAGGACCACAGACATCAGTTGTTACTTGACAAAGTCAAAGGCACTTCAGAAGGAAATGTGTATGCATACATGTTAGATCATAGACTGGCTGAAATTCTCATACTCTGCTGGTAGAAATGTTAAGTGATATAACTGTTTTGGGAAATAGTTCTCCCCCTCCTCCTTTTTGTTTTCTGTTGTAGGACTTGAACTGAGGGACTGGGCACTGTCCCTGAGCTCTTTTTGCCCAAAGCTAGCACTCTACTACTTAGAGCCACAGCACCTCTTCCAGTTTTCTTGTGCTTAATTGGAGATATGAGTTTCAGGGCTTTCCTTCCTGGACTGGTTAGAACTGCTATCCTTAGATCTCAGCCACCTGAGTAGCCAGGATTACAGGCGTGAGCCACCAGCACTCAGCCCAGTTCTTCCCTTTTTTAAAAAAAGTTACAGTCGGGGCTGGGAAGGTGGCTCACTGGTAGAGCGCTTGCCTTGCATGCATGAGGCCCTGGGTTTGATTCCTCAGCACCACATAAGCAAAAAGAAAAAAGCCGGAAGTAGCGCTGTGGCTCAAGGGGTAGAGCGCTAGCCTTGAGCTGAAGAGCTGAGGGACAGCGCCCAGGCCCAGAGTTTGGGCCCAACAACTGGACAAAAAAAAAAAAAAAAAAAGAACACTATTAAAAAAGTTATAGTCATGTACTTATTATATTGCCTTGTGTATTTGTCTCATAATAATGTATGTGTGTGTGTGTGTGTATAACATAGTATGTATACATAAAGATTTGTATATCATAAATGTTCATGTAATAGTCTTATTTGTAATTACTAAAAATTGGAAATAATTAGTTTTAAAAAAAGAATTGTGTCAGTATTGAGGCTTAAACTCAGGGCTTGAACTCAGGATGGCATTATACCACATGAACCACAGTGCTACTTTCTGCTTTTTGGTGGTTAATGGGAAATAAGAGTCTCTCAGACTTTTCTATCCAGAATGACTTTGAACTGTGATTCCCAAATCTCAGCCTATTGAATAGCTAGATTTCAGGCATGAATCACCAGTGTCTGGCTAAAACTGGAAATTATTAAAATGCCTTTTTAACAAGTTACTGAATAAAATAATTGGAGTGTGTACATATAATGACATATTTCTCATCAGTAAAAAGAAGGAACTGTTGATAACAGCTAATAATAGGGAGGAATCTCCAGGATTATGCTTAGTGAATGGAACTGAGTGAAAGTACATGCTCTATGATTTTTATTTATTTAAATTCTAAGAGAAGCGGGAGAGAAGTAACAAAAAAACTCAAGGAAACTTGGGAGTGACCTTTATATTCCTTTTTTGATCATGCTGATAGTTTGTTTCATGGTTATTTTTTACGTATGTCAAAACTTACCAAGTTTTACAATTAGAATATGTAGAGCTCTGGGGGTGGGGGGTGGGGGGTAGGAGGAAGAAAGGGCAGTGTCAGGGAGGGAGATTGGAAGGGATGGGAAGGGGAAACAAAGGAGGAGGCAACAATACTTGGTAAGAAATGCACTCATTATCTTGCCCATGTAATTGTAACCCCTCTGTACGGTATTTTCACAATAAAAAAATTAAAATTAAAAAAAGAAAAAGATAAAATATAGAATATGTAGAGCTTATTGTATTTGAATAATTTTTTTTTTTTTGTCTTGAACTCTGTGCTTGGGCGCTGTCCCTCAGCTCTTCAGCTCAAGGCAAGCGCACTACCACTTGGACCACAGCGCCACTTCCTGAATGATGTTTTTTGAATGATAAATTATAACAGACTGTAGGCATTCACACATAATGACACCAAAGGAGGATACTCTTAGAGGAGGAACACAAAGGCAAAACTGATCATATAAAATAATACTTACCAAACAAACTCCATTTTGAAAAAAGAAAATGAGATTTTGTCTTTGTTGTTGCTTTTTTGTTGTTGTTGTTGGTCATTTGTTTATCTATCTTTGGGAGAGTAAGGGGGAGGGAACAGAAATGGAGGGCCAAAGTGTGAACAAATGCAGCAGTGGTACTCACTAGATATTATGTTGAAAATGAACTATACAACTTCTGGGTAGGGATGGGAGGGGAAAATGGGAGAATGAAGGAAGGGGTGACATTATCCAAAAAGAAATGTAGTCATGACCTGACTTTGGAAACTTAACTCCTTTGTATGTCATCTTTATAATGACAATATCTATCTATCTATGAATGAAAGTGTGACAGAAAGTGATTACTATTTAAATACATGTCTTGGAGATACAGCATATTACTAAGCAGATAATAGGAACAGAATTAACTTAATTAAAAGACATGAACACCACTGAGTAACTCTTGGAATGAGTTTTCTTTGTTGCTGTTTTTAGTTTGTAATCTCTCTGTAGACTGCTTTTTAAAACGAGTTTTAGGTTTTTTACTGATACATACTGTTATCTATTGTACTAAACATGAGATTTAACACAAATTGGGTGTTGGTTTACCATGTTTAAACTTGTAATCTAGCTTCCCAAACTTGAAAGTTTTATGATCTAATTATTTTGGTTATCACCAGGATATGACATGTTTCACTATTTAAATATAATCTAACATTAACAAATGTAGATGAAATGTAGATTTTAAGAAATCATTTTGAATTATCCTTGTGTGTTTTCTGAACATTGCTACTCTGAACATTTTCTGAACATTGCTACGTTGCTTTCCTTAAGCCTGGTACATATTCTTGGTGATTATTGGGTGAATGAATATTATCCAATGGAAAAATAGTCATGATAGTCATGAAAATTCCACATCCTTCAGTTTTTTTGAGGTATTTCTAACAGGTATATACCATTGCTGCTAGTTGTAACAAGAAGTGCTGGTGTATCTTTTGAGGTTCAAAAACCTTTTGTGCTTGTTTCTGATAAAACAATGTAGTAATAATTGGATGCCAGTGAATTGTATTTATGTAATTGTGAGATCATTACAGCATTTAATTAGTATTTCAGTAACTGCTAATATAAATATATCACCTTGTCTCTTATTCCTACTTATGCAGTGTAGCAGAAAGTAGACCAGTATAAAAGAGGGAGTTCAGCCTTTCATTGATGCCTCATCTTAATTAAGATTCAAGGGGTGCTTAAGTTCTGTTTATTTGGGGAAATGGCAAAGTGAAAAACAGTTCTTTGTCACTTTACATTTTGGTTTGATTAATTAGATTGGTTAGTAGGAAAGAGGCAGAAATTAAATTACTTTTACATTTGCCGAACCCTTAAGATGGAAAATAGAAAAGACAAACAAATATGCTAGATATATATTACTGCCAAACAAATCTAATTTGGTCTTTAGCAATGGGTTTTGAGTAGAAGTACTACCTTTAGTTGTAGATACGATAGGGTGTGTGGTATCATCTCAAATAACTAGAGACAGAATGAAATTGATATCTTAAAATAGCTGTGCATTATTTATTATGTCTGAAAAAGCAACAGCATATGTCTGATGCTTTTACCCCATCTACATGATACTCTGCATTCTACTTAAGTGGATATATTAGTCCTAAGTCACCTTTTGCACAGTAAGAGTTTTGGTATTCTGTGTAAATTAACATCCACAACTTAAAACTAGATAGAATAACAGAAGGAGCAAAGCAGAACAGAAAATGAGAAACAGAGTGAGAAATATGAAGATTTTCCCATTATTGTGCATTGTAAGTGATTCTAACTGAAGAACTCTAGATCGCCAAGAAAAAATACTGAACACAGTGTTAACTTTTAGTTCCCATTAAGAACAAAGCCAAAATATAAGGGGTAAATATAGAAGCTAGTACTAATGGTGTCCTGAGTTTTCCTTCTAGGAATCCTCTTTAAAGACCATCTGTGGTTTAGATCAAGACAGCATATGTCAGTCCTTTTCAACATTCTGTCCCTGGCACCTGGCATGCAGTGCCTGGATTAGAAGATATTAAATAAATGATGTTCATATTTCATTGTTTTTCCCCTTCATTATATAATCTGTAACATTTTTTTGTTTGGGTTTGTTTCATTAATTTCTTCTTTACTTTGTAAGTTGTCTAGTTTATTTTATTCATGTTTAAAGCTCATTTAGCTTACAGTTTAACCAATTTATTTTTCAATCTCTTAAAACATTTATCCTAAAAGTACATATGACAATCTTATCTCTCCAGGGTCAGTTGGTATGGCAGTTTTCCTTAGGTTTTAATGCCTCCATGTCTTATATTTCTAAAAAGTAAATAACATTTAAATTATATATATATATGTATGTGTATATGTAGTTGTGTTTTTTTTTCATCAGTCCTAGGGCTTGAACTCTGGGCCTGTGTGCTGACCCTTCAGCTCAAGATGAGCTCTCTACCACTTGAGCCACAGCTCAAATTCCAGTTTTCTGGCGATTAATTGGAGATAAGAGTCTCATGGACTTTCCTGCCCAGGCTGGTTTTGAACCATGATCCTCAGATCTCAGCCTCCTGAGTAGCTAGGATTACTGGTGTGAGCCACTGGTGCCTGGCCAAAATATAATATTTTTAAAAGATTTTTTTCTATTCAGGCGCTGGTGGCTCACGCGTGTAATCCTAGCTACTCAGGAGGCTGAGCTCTGCGGATCATGGTTCATAGCCAGCCCAGGCAGGAAAGACCTTGAGACTCCTATCTCCAATAAACCACCAGAAAACCAGAAGTGGCGCTGTAGCTCAAGTGGTAGAGCACTCGCCTTGAGCTGAAGATCTGAGGGACAACGCGCACAAGCCCTGAGTTCAAGCCCCATGACCAACAAAATTTTTTTTCTTATTTTAATTATTTTATTGTACTTAAATTATAAATATAGCCTATATTTTCCTTCTGTGGTCATATCATATGATCACTAAGTATAAATAGGCATAAAATAAACATGTATAGGCATAAAAATAACATGTGTAGGTTCATTCCAGGTTAGTTGTGCTACTGTATTTTTTTATTACTGTCTTGAATTCTTGTCCTAGTTCAGTTTTCATACAATTAGAACACATTCTATCCTCTTCCTCTTGCCAAAGTGCATTGGGCTGATACTTTATGCTCTTCTAACTCTTTAATGAAATGTCTATTTTTTCTCCACACACTTGAATGAATGACTAGTACTATGCACAGAATTTTGGTTTTTGTTTGTTTTTGTTTTTATCGGTTATGAGGCTTGAACTCTGGGCCTGCACACTGTCCCTGTGCTCTTCAGCTCAAGGCGAGCACTCTTCCTCTTGAGCCACAGCACCACTTGCGCTTTTCTAGTGGTTTTTATTGGAGATCAGAGTCTCATGGACTTTTCTGCCCAGGCTGGCTTTGAACCATGATCCTCAGATCTCAGCCTCCTGAGTACCTAGGATTACAGGCGTGAGCCACCGGTGCCTAGCCAGAATTTTGGTTTTACAAAACTTTTCCTGGGGCTGGGAATGTGGCTTAGTGGTAAGAGTGCTTGCCTAGCATGCATGAAGCCCTGGGTTTCATTCCTCCATACACAAAAAAAGCCGTGGTGTTGTGGCACTGTGGCTCAAGTGGCAGAATGTTAGCCTTGAGCAAAAAAAGCTCAGGGATGGTGCCCAGGTTCTTAGTTCAAATCCCAGGGCTGGCAAAACAAAAACAAATAAATAACCTTTCCCTACGAAACTACAGACCATCTTCTTGTCTTCTAGTATTTCCTGCTGCAGATTATAGACCTCATATTTTTTTCTGTTATCTTGAAGTACTTGTACAAAAGGGTTATTACTCTCTTATTCTGTTTTAGTGTTTTATCCTTAATACTGCTTCTTGAAAACAGCCATCCAAGTCTTACTTCATCCTATCAATTTAAATCTCTTCCATATTTTTATATCTATCTAGTACTGTTCATTATGCTATATATTTACCTGGCATAACACACTTATTTATCTTGGTTCCTCTGAAGAGGCCATAATTACTTCTTCTTGGTTTCAAACAAGATATAATTGATTTGATGTATATAGTAATTTTCATTTTTTGCTTTGACCTTGTGCCTTGACCTTCATAGATCTAATAACTGTATTTACTTATTTATTGATTGATCCTTGGTTTAAGCTTAGCACCCGTACCCAGCCTTGGATGTACTAAAGCCCTACTTCAGAGGACTTTGGAATACCTTTTTAGGAGTTCATTCACAGAAACCCTGATATACAGTATCTATCTCTTAGTTACACTAGATACAGTGGAAATTTGAATTCATATGGTTCAAATTGCTTTTAGACAAGATGGTAGGGATATAATAGGTACTTAGAAACTGCTTTTTACTAAAAGCACCAATTCTACACTTGGATCTGCAGTTAACTAAGGAGAAAATTTTCACATCTCCTATTTCCATCTTGTATCTGTGTCCTTTGTGCTGAGACATTGTTTCCTTGCAGTGATTGGAATCCTGGAAGGACAGAACTTACTGAGTAGACTGAGGAAACTGTCCCCAAGGAAAAGCAAAGCAAAACATCTGCAAGACAGATCATCTTGTAACCAAATTGCTTCTCTCATGTTATAACAATAACTTTGCCTAGGATTAATTAATAAATTATGTCCCAAGTTGTCTTCTGTTTAAACATAGTCATTATCTGTATCCTGTAGGTGAGCAGAAGTACATACTTTGCTTTTTCTCAAGCATACCCATCCCTTAGCAATTAAATCTGCTATTCACCATTACTTATCTCCCTACTTATTGTATTGAAGTGAGTGGCTGGACCTGACATGTGAAATCCCCGGAGTTGTTCTTGTGCTTAAAGGAGTTGTTCTTGTGCTTAAAACTCGGGGAGTATCCCCAAGTTAACAGATGGGAGTGGCCTGAATTAATTGGCAAGATATCAGGCTGTGTGATGACAGCTGGACAATGTCTTTTCTATCCTCAACACAGCTTCCTACCATCATCACCACCATCATAGCCACCCATCAGAAACTGATTTCTTTTTTGCGTAGCTGACCCAAGAAGTTATATCAGAATTTTAGATGCTAGGAGTAAATGATGGTCCTAGTGGGATAGTGAGATTCCCCCCCCGCCCCCAGATACCTACCCCATTGTAGACATTCTCATCTTGTAGACATGTAGTTTTAGAAACTTTGCCTTAAATAAAATTTAAGTTATCAGATTTACCGTAGTCTAAATTTTTTTGCATGTTGTTTTATTTGGACATTCTGGGGAAATAGACCTGGCTTGGATTTGATGATTTATTTTTATTCCTGGACCACAACATGAGTTGTGTTCCTAGAAGTTCCTACATATTTCAGATATGCCCCCAATGGACAGTGTAAATAACAGGCAAACTTCATGCTAGATTTGAGATAGGTATTTGAGATAGGTCTCTTGGATAAGATTCATAATTAAGGAGGCACTGCAGTTTGTAGGTAATTTAGCATAACAGTCTTAGCACAAATGCATTGCAAACATTTTTGGATTATTCTTATTTGTATGTCATTGTTCTTTTTTTCCTCAAATCCCACCACTCCCTTTACCTCCATAGAAGGCTTTTGCTGCCATTTTAGTGAACTAATTTACTCTTTTAATATTGGTAAGGATTAGAACATTTTATCCTTAGCTATAAAGGAAATGCAAATCAAAATGACATGAATCCAAGTGCCTGCAGCTCATACCTATAGTTGTAGTTACAGGAGAGATGTGAGAATCATGGTTCAAAGCCAGCCCAGGCAGACAAATCTGAGAGACTCCTAATTTCCAGAAATGGGGTGTGGCTCAAGTGTTAGAGTGCTAGCCATGAGTGAGGCTCTGAGTTCAAGCCCTAGTACAAACAAAACAAAACACAAAACAATGGCATCAAGATTTCATCTCAGTCGGAATGGCTAGCACCAAGAAAACAAACAGTAACAAATACTGGTGAAGTTGGGATGGTAAGGAGAAGGATCCCTCATACATGGTTGGTGGGAATGTAAACTAGTACAACTTCTGTGGAAATCAGAATGGAAGTTCCTCAAAAGATTTAAAAATAGATCTACCTGTGACCCTGCTATTCTACTCTTGGACATATATCCAAAGAATAAGTATACAGGTGAGATACCCCCCAATACTCATATTTATTGCAGTGCTATGTACACTTTCCAAGCTATAGAACCATTAGGAATATATACAAGAGTGGGTTACATGAGTTTTTTTTTAAGGGTACATGAGTTTTTTAAAGGGTGATCTGAGAACGTAATCACTCTAAATATAATGTTTATATAATAAAACACTTATTCATATTCTAACCAAATGATTTATCATCTTTGGACCTTAGTATCTTTGTACAGATTTGCTTTGTGTTTTATTTCTGTAGAATTCCTTCCACAGGGGATTACAACCTATTGGTTGTATTGGTGTATATTGACGATTGTATCAGAAATAATCTTATCAGTGAAGGTTTTGGTAAGTATTCTACATACCAAACTGAGAATGTTTTTACTCTACTGGTCACTGGCTGACATTTAATTTATTTAGTTTTTTTGCTCTCTTTCTAATCAGTCACCTGGTACCCATCCTCTTACGACTGTAAACATTGGAAATACAGGAGAGCATGTTCTCTCTTGGAATCCACAGTAGCTGACCTCCCTGTAAACATGCAAATCTTGAAGAAATTAGCATATCCTGTCATTTTCATTTATTCATAATGGCATATTCCCAGTAATAGTGAGGTAGTCTGATTCTTGAGACCACCAGTGGTCTGTTCATTGCTTGAATAATTTTACTATTTCTAATGATATCATTACTCCTCCTTTATTGGTGTTTATTACTGCAATTATTCATATATAAAAGTAATTTTGCCTAGTACCTATTCTATTATATGAAGGAGAATTTATTGCATATTTCTTTTTTATGTAGTTTTCTAGTCCTCCCAGGATTCCACAATTTTATTTCTTCTGAATGAGAAAAGCTGCATCTTGTCCTTGATTATTGTTACTGCTTTGCCAACTGATTACACAGCACAATCAAAATATGAACAGATCTCAATGTACTGAATGTGTCTGAGCACAGAGAAAGAAGAAGACAAAGGGGTTTGGGCTGTTAGGATCCTAATCATTGGAATAGGAAAGTTGAAAAGTTTTATGTTCTTTGTTGTGTTCTGCTGTATCCCCTATTAATGAACTCTCCAGCTACATCCATATCATTGACTGCAGCGTTCTTGTTATCTATCTTAGTCTACTTTGTATCACTGTAACAGAATGCCTGAAACTGGCTAATGTATAATGAGCAGAAACTTATTCAGTCTTGGAGGCTGGGAAGCCCAGTGTCAAGATACCAGCATCTAGGTGCTGGGAAGTTGGCTCAGTGGTAGAGTGCTTGCCTTGCATGCATGAGGTCCTAGGTTCTATTCTTCAGTACCACATAAGTAGAAAAAGCCGGAAGTAGGGCTGAGGCTCTAGTGGTAGAACGCTAGCCTTGAGCTGAAGAGCTGAGGGACAGTGCCCAAGCCCAGAATGCAGGCCTCAGGAATGACAAAAAAAAAAAAAAAAAGATACCAGCATCTGGAAAGGGTCTTCTTGATGGCAGAATGTGAGACAAGGGTATGTATGTGAACTTCATTTTTTTTTCTTTTTGGTGGCACTGGGGATTGAATTTAGGGACTCATGCTTGCTAGGCTGGTGCTGTACCACTTGAGCCATGCCTCTATCACTTTTTTGCTTTAGTATTTTTCAGATCTTATCTGGTATTTTTGCCTTTTCACTTATGCTTGAACTGTGACCCTTCTGATATTTGCTTTCTGTGTAGTTGTAATTTCAGGTAAGAGCCAGTGTGTTCAACACTAGGGGTTGTGACTTTTAAAATGCCACCGATACTTCCCTCCCAAGAGGGCAGAGTCCTTCTGATCGGATCAGTCTTACTTCTCAATCTTGTTAAAATAGCAATTAAATCTCAGAGCTTAGGACTGAACTCAGTGCTCTTCTGTTGAGCTAAATCCCTAACCCCTACAACATGCATTTTAGAGGGGACATTCAAACCATAGTAGTGTTCCAATATGTATCTCAGTTGTTTTGTGGGGTTTTAAGATAAGATTTGCTTTGCATGGGGGGGAGGGGGGAGGCTGGGAAGGGATGGGAAGGGTAAACAAAGGAGGAGGCTGCAATGCTTGGTAAGAAATGTACTCATTATCCTGCCCATGCAATTGTAACCCCTCTGTACAGTATGTTCACAAATAAAATAAAATAAAATTTATAAAAAAAAAGATTTGCTTTGCACAGCCCTCAGAAGTTTAAAAAAGGCCCTTGAAATTATTTTCAATGAACTTATTTAGAGACAAATGTTATGTACTGACCTTTTGTTTGAACTTTCAGATAACAGCATTTAGCCATTAGATACTTTCTTATTTGAACTCTTATACACTTACTGTCTTCTTCACCTTAAATTTTCTACACTCTTCTCTGCTCTTTTCAATTGTCAGCTTAGGAATTGCCTATTCAGAAAGACCTCTCTAACCATCCTAATTATCTTTCCTTGCACTTTGTTCAAATTCTTTTTCAGCAAATAACCACATTCATGATTACTTACTATGTCATTTTTATCTTAGCTTCTCCTTGTGACTGACTTTTAAACATTTATACATTTATTAGTCTATATGTCTGCTGTGTGCCAGGTACTATAAGACAGATTCTGCCTCTTCCCTGACTTTGTGGGTTTACAAATTATAAAGTAAATAATGTTTGTCAAATACAATTGATTTTACTGTTTGTGGTAATTATTTATGAATACCCTAGTCACTAAAATTGTAACCCCCAAATTAGTGTTTCCAGCTCTCTTGCCATCATTTATGTACTTAAGCAGTAATGAAATGGCCAGCAGCATGATTCACAAGTTCTCAGCTGAATTAGAGCAAGAGAGTACTCTGCCTTCTTGTTTTAGCTCTCATTTTTCTGGCCTATTTACTGCCATGTTCTTTGCATTTATATTCCTTTGTTTTCTTTTTGTCATTTTACCATTTGTACAAAAATGACCCTTCATGCACAGCACTAAGTATTGTAGTATTCTTATGTAGAAACCATTTGTGTTAAATAAGCTATGTTCTGGCATTGCTTACTATACTGTTGGCTTTGGAATCAGTATTAGTGATTCAGCAATGTACAGTATGTTGTTAAACACTCATGAAACAAGATAATGTGTTGATTGATTTGTTGGGTCTTCGTCCATCCCACAAAAGATGGATGGGGTCTGAGGAAAGGTAAGTGTGGCCGCTGGCTGCGTTCCCCAGCCTCCCTTAGCTTCAAGACAATCAGACGCAGCGGGGAGTCAAGCCAAGCAGGAAAACTCATTTATTAACACAGAGCAAGCCCTTTTTAAAGCAAAAAAGAGCAGGTGGCATGGGAGGGGAGGAAGAGGAACCAATCACTGTCAAGGTCACACCCTATCATGCACCTAAGCTTCCACAGGCTGGTTCCACACTGAACGTAAAGCAAATTGGGCTCTGCCCACTCAACTCCCTCTCAGCTCCGTCTTTGCTGCCCATGTGCCCTACAGCAAATCGGGCTCTGCCCACTCAACTCCCTCTCAGGCCATCTTTGCTGCCCATGTGCTCCACATTGATTGGCCAAAATGGTCTGACCAGATGATTACAAGAACTTAATCTTACATGATAAAATAAGTATTTGCTAATTTACTAATGATAAGATATTTGCTAATATCCTCCAAGAGCAATGGTAACCTGCTTATAGTAGCAATCAACTCTACTTGCCTGTTATCTCAAATGTGAAGAAAAACTGGGTGCTGCAGGGGAGAGTAATTGATATGATTTGCTTTGGGCTTCTTGGGAGTTAACATTTAAGTTGAGATTATGGAACAAATAAGAGAAAAGGCTGGAAGAGGATAGCACAAGATGGACTTGGAGAAGAAAGCAGAACCTGATTACATTCCCTTTTGGAGACTACACTGAGTTTAATTTTGGAATATGTAATGAGAAACCATTGGAAAGTTTTAAACTGGGGATGAATGATCTTTATGTTTTCAAAAAGATAAGTCTATCTGCTGTGAAGGGAGGTGTTTGAAGAAGATAAGCAATGAAATGAGAAAAATGAGAAATAAGTTAAGAGGCATGGCTGTCATAATTATTAAGTGCCAAATCTACCTGTATTACCCCCCTAAATAATTCTTAACTCTGTCCCATCCTCACTGTTTCAATTCAACATCTTTGCCTGATCTACTTCCATAATGTCATACTGACCATTCTGCCTAATCTTTGTCCTATTTTGACTCTGGAGAGACAGGATCTGATCAGGTCATCAGCTTATCATTCTGTTGCCCTATCTAACCACCATGGCACTCTCTGACCCTCCAGACCTCTTAATGACCTCGTGTAGCCCATTCAAGCACCACCCATCATTATGCTTTGCCCAGGACTTAATGCTCCGGTTGACAGTTTTTCCCCATCTTCCTTATATTAGTTGTTTTGGAGCCTATTTGCCGTTCTTTGCTTAGGAATCCTATGTACTGTAACATCCAGTGCAGTATTAGACATGCCTGATAAAATGGTTTATGATACCGAAACAAGTACTTCACACTTAACCCATTTTATATGTATTATTATCATCTACCTATCACCATACCTCAATTTCCTTCCTCAAACTTAGACTTTTTAATGTGTTTTAAAATTTTAAGTTCCCAGCACCCAGTATCAGTTTTGGATTGTGGTAAAGAAATAATAAAGGTTAAGTGGATATTTTGATGAATGTTTGCTTATTTTTTCATCAGAAATAATAAGCCGGGCGCTGGTGGCTCACGCCTGTAATCCTAGCTACTCAGGAGGCTGAGATCTGAGGATCGCGGTTCAAAGCCAGCCCGGGCAGGAGAGACCGTGAGACTCCAATCTCCAATAAACCACCAGAAAACCAGAAGTGGCTCTGTAGCTCAAGTGGTAGAGCATTCGCCTTGAGCTGAAGAGCTGAGGGACAGCGCCCAGGCCCAGAGTTCAAGCCCCACGACCGACAAAAAAAAAAAAAAGAAAGAAAGAAATAATACTGGGCTGGGATGTAGCTCAGTGGCAAAACGCTTGCCTAGCAAGTGCAACGTCCTGGGTTCCATCCCCAGTACCAAAAAAGAAAAAATAAAAAAGAAATAAGTAATACGTTTCTTTTATAACATTTTTGGCAGGTGGAATAATAAGAAATAAAACATATTACAAAAAATGTGCTTATTTAATTCAAAAGTATTTATTGAGTGCAGGTGATGGTCTAACAATGGCATACGGAATAGTGAACCAAACATGGTATGTAAACTCTAGAGTTTGAGCTGCAGAAAAATAGGAGAGTTTTCATATATTCCTCACTCACTTTTCTTACTATTAAAATCTTACATTATTGTAATGCATTTGTTACAACTAATGAACCAATACTAGCATATTACTTACTATGAACCAAAGCCTATACTTCCTTCAGATACTTTTAGTTTTTACGTAGAGTCCCCTTTTTGTCCTGAGTCCCATCCATGATACTGAATTATATTTAATTTAGCAAACCTAGATTCCTCTGAACAGTGGCCCCTTTTCAGACTTGTTCTTGATGATCTTGACAGTTTTAAAGAGTTATGCTGGTCTCTATAGAACATATGATGTTCCTCAATTTTGGTTTGTCTGATAAGTTTCTCCTAGCTAGTCAGGGGTTATGGGCTCTTGGAACAAGAATACAACTAAAATGCTATTCTATCCATGTCACATCAATGGTACATTACATCAATAAGAATTATCACTATTGATGCCTTAATCATGAGGCTGGCATGGAATTTGTCTGATTTGCACTGTATTTTGCCATTCCTACTTGCATTTAAAAAGAAGCAGCCTATACTTCATGGTTGAGGTAGTAACTACCTTGAGGTAGTAACTACATAAATTACTAGAATTGTTATGCACAGTAACGTGATTTTTCCTACTTATTCAGTCATTTCTTTATATCAATATGGATCCTTGGATATTTATTACATGTTTGGGGTTAGAAATTAATATTAATTTTGTTGCTTAAATTGTTCTAGTGTTAGTCATTGGGATTTGGAATATTTGTTTTCTTGGAGCACTCACTTCCTTATTTTCTGAAGTCTTCAGCTGATTTGAAATTTTGAATGTCCCCTCAAATATAGAATTTGAAAATTCAAAGAAAATTTGATGTGCATGTATGAATCAGGAAATTTCTTCAATAGTAGATTGCTTATTTTTATTTATTTACTATTTTATTTTATTTTGGGCTTAGATTCAGGGACTGGACACTGTCCTTGAGCTCTTCTTTCTTTGCTCAGGCTAGGATTTTACCACTTGAGCCACAGCTCCACTTGCTGGCTTTTTTGGTGGTTTGGACTTTCCTGCCCAGGCTGATATTGAACCATGATCCTCAGATCTCAGCCTGGTTATTTTGATTTTTTTGTGATGATGATTTATGAAGATATTGGTTGAATTTTCTCTGAATAAATATTACAGTATGGTTGGCATAGTGGCTCAAGCCAGTAATCATATATGGTTGGCATAGTGGCTCAAGCCAGTGATCATAGGTATTCAGAAAATAGAGATGAGGCACATCAGGATTTGCAACCAACATATGCCAAAGTTTCTGAGATTCCTTCTTGACTAATAAAAAGCTGGTTATAATGATACATGCCTTGGACATGCAGGAAGCATAGATAGGAGATCATAATTCAGACTGATGCAGGCATAAATGAGGTCCTTATCCAAAACATACCTAAAGAAAAAAGGATAGGGGCATGGCCTGCCTGGAAAGTCTGCCTAGCCCATGCAAGGACCAGAATTCAAACCCCAGTACTCCCCAAAAAAGGTTGTATTTATGACAACAGTTTTGTACTTTTCAATCCTTTCAACTATAACTTTGTTTTGCAAGTCATATTAGAGAATTTTTACTTTTCTTTGGCTTTCAAAAACACTTACATTGCCAATAGCTGAACAGATATCCTTATGCTGGAAGTGTTCAGTGATTATAAAATTGCTTAGTCTAAAAAAAGGACTTCACAATATTTGGCTTTTGGTTATAATTACCAGTCATGCTTGCCAGAAATTAAGTTTAGCTTTTAGAATCTTGAAATTTTTAGTATGCTTGTTTCTAACTAAATATTTCAGAGACTGTTTTGGAACTGTATAATTCCGTTATATATCTTATGGCCTGCTTATTATGAGTTACAGCGGATGAAATAATACAGCAATGAAACGTTTTTTGTTGTTGTTTTTGTTTTTTAGTCGGTCATGGGGCCGGAACTCTGGGCCTGGGCACTGTCCCTCAGCTCTTCAGCTCAAGGTGAGCGTGAGCACTCTACCACTTGAGCCACAGTGCCACTTCCAGTTTTCTGGGGGTTTATTGGAGATAAGAGTCTCTGGGACTTTACTGTCCAGGCTCACTTTGAACTGTGATCCTCAGATCTCAGCCTCCTGAGTAGCTAGGATTACAGGCATGAGCCACCCGCACCCAGCTTTGAGCGGCAAAACTCAGGGACAGTGCCCAAGCCCTGATAAAGGCCTCAGGACTAGCACCAAAAGGAAGGAAGGGAAGGAGGGAAGAAGGGAGGAAGGAAGGGAAAGAAGGGAGAGAGGGAAGGAGGGAAAGAAACAATGAGCTGGGCACTAGAGGCTCACACTGGTGATCGATCCTTGTTACTACTCATGAGACTTAAATCTGAGCCATTCTAAGCCAGCCAGGCAGAAAAGACACTAAGACTCTGATCTCCAGTAAACTACCCAAAGAAGCCAGAAGTAGAACTGTGGCTCAAGTAATAGAGTGCTATCCTTGAGCAAAAGAAGCTTAGGAATAGCACCCAGGTCCTGAATTCAAGCCCCAGGACTGGCACAAAATAAATAAATTAATTAAGTTAATTAAATAAAAAGGAACTGTGGTCCTAAGTACAAATAAAAGACCAGATGGAACAATGTTAGTATTGAAATCTACTAGATGATGTGGTACTATTTTTGTTTTCTAAGTAAAAATAAATCAGCATATATTACTTATATAATAACCTGTGCAAATGGAGTTGTGTGTGTCTGTGTGTGTCTGTGTGTGTGTGTGTATTTTTGAGATGTTTCACTTTAAAGCCGAGACTGGTCTTAAACTCATGACTCTTGCTTCACTACCTCAGCTTCCTAAGTGCCAGAATTTTAGGCATGTGCCACCATACCTTGAACATGTCAGGCAATTAATTGTTCTACCACAGAGTGACATCCCTAGATAGCATTTATTGAAGTTAGGGATAGGGAACAGCTTCTACAGAGATTTCTTTTGGGTACTGGTTTGTTTATTTCATTTTAGATACTGAAAATTAAAGGGTCTTTTGAAAAAAATTCCATTATTCAGGTTGTTTTTCTGAATTAACTATTGGACAAATTCCTATTCTTAGAGTAAAAATATCACTTACAGTTTACAAACTATTTTATATATCTTAACTCATTTATTGAAACCTGCATCAACTGGATTATCACAAAAATTAATTCTTAGAAATTTGAACTTTATATACTCGGCAGGGTCATAGTTAAAGACGGAGGATCCTCAAGTTGGGAGTAGAGCCTGGGCCCTGTCACCATTGCTGCCCTTGCTTCTCAGCCTCAAGTCCTTTCTAGAAAACTGATGGCATGGGTAGATACTTGGGGAACCTATCAGGATTTAAAATACCAGCATTGTTTATTAATGACCATTTTTTTTACTACCATGATGTTGAAAGAGTGGATTGAGTTAATGACTTAGTCTTGCTTAGAAGTTGCCAGGTAGATCTTGTAGGCTATTGTCTTTTGTTGTCTTTGAGATGGTTCATTTCAGTAAATTCCAGTCTTCAAATAATTTTCAAAAGTATTACAATTAAAGAGGAATTTTACGTTGGGTAAATATTTTAAAGTTATTTTAATAATGCAAACCATACTTTTAACAAAAGTTAGGGAGGTATTTGAGAGGACATTTTTTTCAAAAGATTTTTTTATTAGCATTAGATCATTTTTCAAAGAAGTTTCATTGTGATGTATACATGCATGCATGTATGGCCAGATTTACCCCATCTCACTTCCTCTCTCTCTCTCTCCCTCTCCCTCTGTCTGTCTCCTTCTCTCTGTCTGTTTCTCTCTGTCTCTGTCTGTCTGTCTGTCTCTTTCTCTCTCTCTCTTTCGCTTGGTCTGTCTGTCCGTCTCTCTGTCTACCTGGAGCTTGAACTCAGAAGAACTCCTTTTTGACTCATTGCTAGCACTCTACCAATGGAGCCACAGTGCCACTTCCACTTTTTCTGAGTAATTTGTTGGAGATAAGAGTCTCAAGGACTTTCCTGCCCTGGGTGACTTTGAACCACATTCTTCAGATCTCAGCCTCCTTAGTACCAAGAATTACAGGCATGAGCCATCAGTACCCACCCCTTTCAACAATTTTAGTGGGTTTCATTATGCTAGGCTTATGCATGTATAACATACTTTGATTATATTCTTCCCCCAGCATCCCTTCCCCTACACAACACCCTGATACAATCCCTCTTTTACAGTCACACAAAGGGACTTATTTTTGTCTTTAATTAAGTCAGTGGAAAAATTCCTTGCCTCTAACAGTCAGTATCCTATCGCTTATCCTCTCTGTCGCTGGGAAATAAATATATGTGAGAGCATAGGGTCTAGGGGTGATCACTTGCCTGGCTGCTTCCAGAGGGTAGGTGGTCTGTTTTTACCACAGGGTCTGGTAATTCCAGCTGGAGAGTCAGATAGTAACATTAAAAACTGGGTCAGCATTCACGTACTCTCATCTCATGGTGTTAGTGGGATTAGTTCTTCCAATCTGCTGGTGTGCCACTGTGTGCTGTGTGCCGGTGCCTTCATAGTCCCATGTACCTTTTAGCAGAATGCCTATGAATTTTTCATAATGGGATTGATCAGTACACTAAAATGAGAAGAATTGTCCCAAACTACACCTTTCTTAATAGTGGCCATCTAGCTAGAACTTAAAATTCGTGTAATAAAACTTAGTTATCTCTCCACAAAACTGTTTCAAATAGTTTTATACATTTTATGTTAAAGCATGTAAACATTGGGGCAGAAATGAGTAGGTGAACATCAGGGGATCAGTGTTGAAGGCCATAAAAAGGTTCATGAGACTCCATCTCAACCAGTGGCAGGACATGGTTGGTGGTGCATGCCTGCATGAGAAACAGTGGCTGGAGGCACTGGCTGGCACCTGTCAGCCTTAGTGACACAGGGAAGCACAAGTAGGATTGCAGCCCAGTCCAGCCTGAGCATAAACTGAGACTCTACTTTGACAATAAGCAGTGCAAAAAGGGGCCAGAGGCATGAATTAAGTGATAGAGCATCTGCTTAGCAGCAGAAGGCCTTGAGTTCAGTCCATTCCCTTAAAAAAAGAGAGAGAGAGAAGAAATAATAGCAGAAGATAGACAGTGATGATTATGTGGTGGAACTGTTTGAAGTTTCAGTATTCAGGAGAAAGAACCTGTTAGTCCTAATTATATCCCAACTCATTGTGTTAGAGTAAAGCAAGAAAAACCAGTGATGCTGCAGCATTTGTGCTGAAATGAGTTTCACTGGATAAATTCTGGGGCTGATATGTGCTTGTAGAAGGCTACAAGGAATTCACATTTACCAAAAAATAGGCAAATGTACTCTTTGTCCTGCTATAAGGGGTGTTCATTTTGTCAGCTGAGTGAATTAGCTGACTTGTAAGTACACCTATCTGGAATATGGGATATGAGTATATTCTTATGAATGTACTCTTAATGAATCTATTAATATTCATCAGATTTTAAACTAAGTTCAGAATTTTCCAATATGGTCAAGAATATAGGCATGAATATGAATATATGCTGATGAAAATATGAATATATTCTAGTGAATATATTGATATTCATTAAATTTTAAACTAAGTTAAAAAAATGTCCCAATATGGTCGAGTATAGCTCATGAATATGAATATAAACTTATAAAAATGTTCATGAATGTATTCATGTTCATTAATTTTAAACTATATTAAAAAAATTTCCCAACAGGGCAGAGAAGAATGTATTCATGATTGTATTCATAAGGAGGATATAGCCATGAATATAATCATTATAAAACTATATTCTCACTTATTAAATATATTCAAAAAGAATATATTCATAAGAAGATTAGCTTACAACTCAACTTTTTACTGACAAGGTAAATAGCTCTTAAAATGTTGCTATGAATCAGTGTACTAAAATTTCACTGACAGCTTCAAAAAGTAAAGAAAAAAGTATAAATTTGATATAGTCAGTGAATTAGTGTATTTATGAATTGGCTCCTAACAAATAGTTCTTGGCAAAATAATTTAGATCCCTTTGGTTGTTGTTGTTAGTCATGAGGCTTGAACTTAGGGCTTGGGTGCTGTCCCTGAAGTCTTTTGCTTAAGGCTCTACTGCTACTTTGAGCCATAGCACCACTTTCAGTTTTCTGATCATCAGTTGAAGATAAGAGTCTCATGGATATTCCTTCCCAGGCTGGCTTTGAATCATGATCTCAGATCTCAGCCTCCTGAGCAGCTAGGATTACAGGCATGAGCCACCAGCGCCCAGCTTAGATCCCTTTCTCTCAGCAAGACGCAAAGCTTTATTTATTACAGTATTCTGAAAAAAATCAAGACAAAAGAAAATAGCTGGGTTGTCTAAGTGCTCAGGAAAGACTTACAGCCCAAAGGAAATAGTAGGGGAAAGAAGACTTCAGCCATTGTGTGACCTACAAGAACCATTGGCTCAAGTCTGGGAATTAAGTACAGGCTGTGAGTGGAGCCAGGTATATCTGTTTCAAGTTCCTTTTCATACTGTGAGTGTTGGATTCACTTAGGAGCCTGTATAGTGTAGTGATGAAGAGTGGGCTCTGGAGACAGATGACTGCATTTGGAACTGGGCTCCCTTTACCATACTTTGAATTTTTTTCCCATGTGGTACAATTTATATATATATATATATATATATATATATATATATATATATAATAAAATGCATGAATCTAAAAATTGTTTAGATTAATTACATTTCCTTTTTTTCTAGGGGGTACTGAGGTTTGAATTCAGCTTCCTGCCTCTAGGCAGGTATACCATCACTTGAGCCAAAGCCCCCAGCATTATTTTGCTTTATTTTTCATAATGGATGGCCAGACTGCCATTCTTTTACCTGTGGCCTCCTAAATAGCTGAAACACAGACATAACCACTATACCTAAGGCTTGTTGATTGAAGTGGGAGTCTCAACTAACTTTTTGTTTGGGCTGGCCTTGAACAGGATCTCTCTGCTTGTGGAATAGCAAGGAGCATGAGGAGCATGAGCAACTGTGCCTGATCCTAAATTGATATATCCTTACATGTTGTATACACCTGTCTAATGCCATTCAGATCAAATTAGAACACCTCTGTTGAACCCAGAAAGCTTCCTTTTGCTCCTTCTTACTCAGTACTCACCCCGTAAAGGTGACCAGTATTCTGATTCCTGTCACTGTAGATTCCTTTCCCCATTCTTGAAATTTATAGGATATATTCCTAGACTATTAAACATATATTCCAATGTTGGCCTCTTTCACTGAGTGTAATTTCTGAAGTTCCTTCACTGTAGTTTTCTTATCTGTGGTATGAAGTTTTCTTATCTGTGGTATTTTTTTTCTTTTTTGTCGGTCATGGGGCTTAAACTCTGGGCCTAAATGGTCTCTGAGCTCTTTCTGCTCAAGGCTAGCACTCTTTCACTTTGAGCCATAGCGCAACTTCACATTTTCTGGTGGTTAATTGGAGACAAGAGTCTCACAAACTTTCTAGCCTGGGCTGGCTTTGAACCACGCTTCCCAGATATCAGCCTCCTGAGTAGTTTAGGATTATAGATGTAAGTCACCAATGCCCAATGTATGTTCTGTTTTTGTTGCTACTGTATAAATGTACAGTAAAATTTTACTTTACTTTGATTTTGGGTTGTTTCCAAGTTCTGGCTAAAATTAAAACTATTCTTTACATTCTTGTGCTTTTGGTGAACATATTCTTGGTCTTTTTTTTTTTTTTTCTCTAAAATACCATCTTGCTATATAGCCCAGACCGGTTTTGAATTTAGCCTTCTGAGTGCTGGAATTTCCTAGTCCTTTTTGATGAAAACATTATGAACATTAGTTATTGTAGCTTTCAAGCAACACATGTGTTCTACTTTGAGACAAATATAGTTTTTTAAAAAAAGGAAATTTTGGGAAGGTGGCTCAGTGGTAGAGCGCTTGCCTTGCATGCATGAGGCCCTGGGTTCGATTCCTCAGCACCACATAAGCAAAAAAAGAAAAAAGCCGCAAGTGGCGCTGTGGCTCAAGTGGTAGAGCACTAGCCTTGAGCTGAAGAGCTGAGGGACAGCGCCCAGGCCCAGAGTTCAGGCCCCACAACCGGAACCAAAAAAAAAAAAGGAAATTTTAGCAAGTGAGAGTGCTGACACCCAAATTTATTAATTCATTTTAATTCAGATATGGAATAGAGCCATTGAAATGGGGTCAGTTGAGAATGGAGTTTCTAGGCCATTTAGAAACCTAGATCTTTCTTCTTAATAAAATACTAGATACTGTACGAGGTGTTTGCCAAAACTTCTTATTTGACATTCATAACCATGTTGAGAGGTGGGTCCCTCAGATCAGATTGCAAATATCTCTAGGGTATACCTAAGCGGCTCATTTCTTCCTTTTGCTATAGGTTAATTTAGTGTATTTTCAGACTTTTGGTGATAATGCCCTGCAGTTTAGTATAAACACTACTATGTTTGAGGTCTGAGGAGTTTAGTAGAGTCACTGTCTGTAAAACAGAGGGAAATTGGGGGGTAAAGTGGCTTGTTTTGTGAGTTTCTCTCCTCATCTTGATGTTTTGGTTAATTCAGAAAGAAATTCTGAGCCTTCAGACAATTTGCTATCCTGAGATCTCATATAAAGAATTTTACATGACTTGTTTCTACCCTGAGCAGATTAAGATTCTTGATCATTTGAATAGTGTTCACTCAGAGGCTTCCTACCAGCAACAATCCAAATTTCTCAGCCCACTTACTTAAAACCACATTAAACAAACACAGTCTGAGGATGAACCTTTGGGAAAACTAAAGGTCCAAATCCTATTAATCCCTTAATGTTTTATGGATACTCAGAAAGTAACTACTTCACACACATGTCTTAGCAAAAAGTTAACCGTTAAAAAAAAAGTGGATGCTGAGTGGTCAGACCTTATGAACACCTTATTTGTTTTGTGTATATGGCATTAATTTTCTCATATTTATACGAAGAATTCAGTAAAGTGCTCAACTTCACTAGCTTTACCATTGAACTGTGACTTTCTTTTTTTTTGGGTCCAGTCGTGGGGCCTGAACTCTGGGCCTGGGCGCTGTCCCTCAGCTCTTCAGCTCAAGGCTAGTGCTCTACCACTTGAGCCACAGCGCCACTTCCTGCTTTTTTCTGTTTGCTTATGTGGTGCCTTGAGCATGCAAGGCAAGCGCTCTACCACTGAGCCACCTTCCCAGCCCTGAACTGTGACTTTCTTAAGATCACTATGCCATATCTGATTTATATATGCTGTGCTATGATAGTATTTACAACTTACAGTTAGGTATGATTCATTGTAAATAACAGATGCTAAATAGCTTTAATGGGTAAATACTAGAAATGTCTATCTTAGAAACAACCTTGTTATCAGCTACTATCCTAATTATAAGAAATTTTAGCTGAAATACAAAATTATTGGAACATACGTTTGTCCTATAGTGATTATGTTTTCCCTATGGTGTTTGTTTTGCTGTTGTGTCCATTAAAGTATGTGGCTTTTACGCCTTTTTTCATTGGGTCTGTTTTCCTAACAAAAATGTCCTCTTTTTCTCTATGTATCCAGAGGAGATCTTCCTTTCTACAGTTCCACAACATATTAGATTTGTTATTTATGGCCTTATGTTCAGTATAACAGGGAAAATGTTAGTGACTTGAAAAAGCTAAATGCCTTTTTGTATACAGGTGGACTTGAATGAAGGTGGGACCTGTGAGACCCTATTCAATGCCTTAATTGTACTGATGAAGACCCCAGAATTTTAATTACTTCTTCACTGTAAAATATATCAAATTGTTTTGCAATTGCTTTATTATGAGTATTTCTATCTAGACATTATATTCAGTGATATATTTGGTGAGATTAGGGACTGCATCTGTCTTATTAATGCTGCATCCCCAACAGTGAACACAGTGTTTGGAAGAAAATAGGTGTTTACTTACTGGTGCTGAATAAATTAATGAATCAAGATTGTTGAATGAACTGCTCAGTCACGTGGCTGTTTAATAGGCAGCCCACACTTGCTAAATCCCAGTTTGGCATATTAGAAATCCGAGTTTTGTTATCTACTCCATGTCTCTGGAGAGATGAGATCAATGGCAGTGATTCCTTTTCTAAAGTGCTTGCCAAGCTCTGTAACTTACACATTTATACTTGTTGACTTTCCATATTCAGAGGACTGTTATACTGGATTGAGAAAGACTCCATGTATACTGCCCTCAATTGTGCCAGGAGTCCTTTTCAAAAGAGATTTTTGCTGTTGTTGTTGGGGTTTGAAAGCAGGGCCTAGGATCTGTCCCTGAGTTTTTTTCTCAAGGCCAGTGCTCTACCACTTTGAGCCACAGTACCACTTTCCATTTTTCCGGTGGTCAATTGGAGATAAAGAGTTCCACGGACTTTTCCTGCCTGGGCTGGATTTGAACCACAGTCCTCAGATCTCAGCCTCTTGAGTAGCTTTAATTATAGGTGTGAGCCACCGGTGCCCAGTGTGACTTCTTTTTCTTTTCACAGTTCTAGGGTTTCAACTCAGGCCTTAGGCTTACTAGTCAGATACTCTACCACTTAAACTATACTCCTAATCCTTTTTACTTTGTTATTTATCTAATGAGGTTTTGCTTTTTTTTTTCCTAGTTGTGGGGCTTGAACTCAGGACCTGGATCTGTCCCTGAACTTTTTCTTCCAAGGCTAGCACTCTATCACTTTGAGCCACAGTGCTACTTCTGGTTTTCTGGTGGTTATTTGGAGATAAGAGTCTCACAGCCTTTCCTGCTTCAAACTGGAATCCTCAGATCTAAGCCTCCTGAGTAGCTAGGTGTGAGCCACCAGCTTTGCTTTTTTTCCTACTGGGTTTTTGTTTCTTTGTCCAGACCAGCCTGGACCATGATCTTATGTTTCCTACATAGCTAGAATGTACTATGTTAATTTTCTCATTTTTTTATTGTTTGTTTGTTTGTTTTTTGGTCAGTTGTGGGGCTTGAACTCTGGGCTTGGGCGCTGTCCCTGCACTCTTCAGCACAAGGCAAGCGCTCTACCACTTGAGCCACAACACCACTTCCAGATTTCTGGTTGTTTTTTGGAGATAAGAGTCTCAGGGACTTTTCCTGCCCAAGCTGGCTTTGAACCGTGATGCTCAGATCTCAGCCTCCTGAGTAGCTAGGAATACAGGCATGAGCCACCAGTGCCCAGCAATTTTCTCATGTTTATACAAATATATACATGCATGTACTGCTAAGTTTTATTAACTGAGACAGGTTCTTGCAAACTTTATGACCAGGCTGGCCTCCAGCCATGATTCTCCTATTCTACACCTCCTGAATAACCAGGATCGTCATCATAATCAAAGCCTTTTTTTTTCCTTCCTTCCTCCCTCCCTCCCTCCTTCCCTCCTTCCCTCCCTCCCTTCCTTCCTTCTTTCCTTCCTTTTTTTTTTCTTTTTTGGTGTATTTGGAGACCTTTCTGTTAGGCACTAACAGAACCAGAACCAGGGCTTAGGACTCTCGCTGGACTTTTTTACTCAGGGCTGGTATTCTGCCACTTGAGCCCTGTGTCCAGTCTGGCGATTTAATTGGAAATAGAATCTTGAGGGCTTTTCTCCTTGATTTGGCTTTGAACCACTATCCTCAGATCTCAGCCTCTTGAGTAACTAGGATTACAGACATGAGCCACTGGTGCCGAGTCAACTTTTTCATTTTTAAAGATAGTAAAACATCAAGTCCATGGAAAAATTTTCAAGTTGCTCTCTAATTTATAACCTTTTTTTCAGTTTACTTTTTCTGAAGTCAGAAGAGTATGTGAGCAGTCAAAAATTCTGCTTAAGGTTAAATTCACTAACCTGAAGAATTGGACTGTTAAAAAGCATTTATGAAACCCAAAATAGTAGATTGTCAGATTTGTCTGAGAGACTACAGACTGGCTTTGAACTGTGATCCTCACATCTTAACCTCCTGAGTTGCTAGAACTGTAGGTATGAGCCAACAATGCCCTACTCCAAATTTGTCTCTTTGCACAAAATAATAAGTGTGCCCCAGTTTTCATTGTATCGGTCACCTATGAATCCAATACTACCTACAGTCACCTTTCGGCCACATGATAATTGTTTCAGTTATGCATGAAATGAATTAAGTATTTGCAGAATTCACAGTATTAAGAGATAATGGGAAAAGAATGAACAGTCTAGAAAGGAATAAATTCCTGCCAAATCTTAATATATACTGTTCTATTTAAATGTGTATCTTTCTATACTGTATTAGTCTGTAGTCATATGAAATGCTATGTCCTTTTTTTCTTGGCATTTGTCGCTTAGCAGAAAGATGCATATAGATGGAAATGTTCTCATCATTTTTGAAACATGCCTCTTTAACGCTTTGGATTTGTGCTGCTGTTTGCCAAGAGGCAAACATCATGGAGGTGAACTAGAAGAGCAGGCTTCCTTCTGGGAGGAATTTGGTGTTTGCTTGTTTTATTTTCAGTCACCTTTTTAAGCAACCATTTCATTAATGATGGACTTTCTATTAGTGAATTTTGGAGAATAATGGCTGCAGTTCTTGGACATAGACCCTTGTTAATTGGATATTGTTGATATGTTAAACACTGAATTTATCAGATGCATTTTTAGTCTCCTAATTTTTTAAGGTGAACTATGCAGATTTATTAAAGCAAGATAAAGTGAAAATAGCACTCCTCAGTGTATGAGTGGTGGGCCTGAGCAAGAAAGCTCCAAATAAGTCTTTCCTGAATGAAGTCACTTCAGAGTACCAAATAATACAATGTCTTTGAGTTAGAAACTAAAACTATAACTTGATTTGAGGCTGGAAATTTTCTGTAGTTTGGATGACCTAGAAAGAAATGAAGTTTGAATTGAGAACGTGTGATTGTTGGTTGTCATGTACTCCTATTATGCTGAGTTTTTATATTTCTCAGTGCTCTGCATTTTCATGCCTGGAATACTCTTTCCCTGCCTTGTGTAATTTCATCATCCACAGTGCTTTTGCATTGTACATTTCTCTGTCATATTCTATTGCAGGCTGCATTTCTCTTGTTCTGTTTGGATTTTGAACTGCTATAGTGTAAGCTCTGTAAAGACAAAATATCTTCTCAGTGTAACATTGAATCTTCAGTGTCTTTGCATAGTATTTTCTACATGGTAGTCTTAAGAGATTCAAAATGAATTAATGGCTTTGAGATTCCCCTCACAAATGTTTTTCAGCATTTTTATAATGAGAATTGTGTGCCCCTCTCTCCCATACTCACATGTTAAAAGTCCTAACTCTCGGTACCTCAGAATATAACTGTATTTGGAGATAAGATCCTTAAAGAGGTAGTTAAGTTAAAACGAGACTTTTCTGTTAGGTCCTAACCCAGTGTATCTGTGTGTACTATTATAAGAAGAAGAAATTTGGGCAGACATGTACACACAGACTGCAGGCTGTGAGAAGATCATAGAAGACCTTAGTTCATCTAGAAACTTAGAAGAACTCAGTCCTGATGAATGATACGGTGAGAAAATAACTTCCCTTTGTTTAAGGCACCTACTTGTGGTATTTTGTTATGGCAGCGCTAGCTAACTAATACAAGCAGATCTCAAATATTTAGATGACCAGATTTATATATAGTGTTCTTTTTTTCTGAAATGCTGAGGAAAAGATTTCATTCAAGATGAACATTCTTTTCTATTGTTTGATAATTATATAAACTCACTAAAGACATTGTGTGACTAACATCTCTCCCTCCAATCCCTCCTTTCTCTCCGAGTAAAGTTCAGGGCAGCTAGGTTGGCCTGAACTTCCCATTCTATTTTCAGGCAAAAGGCAGATAGGTCAAGTCAAGTGTAAGGCAAGTGTGTTGTCCTGTGGAATGCCATGCTTAATTCTCCCTGAGACTATGTGCGACAGAACATGTGAAGGCCACCTCAGGAAGTTTGATATCTAGCATTTTTATTTGTTACCTGTATGACCATTTTCACTTCTCAATCTCCAACACCTCTCCAACAGAGGTCAAACTGATACATTAGAGCCAAAAGCAACAAGTTCAGGAAAGCACTTATTACTGAAGATACTAAATGAGCTCAAAGGTGGTCTTGCTGGAGCCTGTGAAAAGCCAGTTTTTCTTTGAAGAACATGCAAAGTTTGAACAACTCTAGCCTGCTATTAAACTCATGCTATTAAACTTAGGTTATTAAATTAATGCTTGACTATACAGGCTTTCTCAAGTTAGGAAAATGGTGTCTTAGTGTGATAAAATGTATACAACTCAAAAGTTACTATTTAATAGCAAGTATTTTAGTAGCACTAAGTACATTCACATTGTTGTGTAACCACCTTCACATCTACAGAACTTCAGAACTTTTCGTTGTTCCCTAAACTGAAAATAGACTGTACTATTCCTGGCCCGTCCATCCCTAGACATACACTATTTCACTTTCTGTCTCTTTGAGTTTGATTATTCCAGGTATCTCATGAGAGATAAATTGTATGGTATTTTTCCTTTTGTATCTGGCACATTTTAGCATAATGTCTTTATGTTTCTGGTACATGTTATAACATGTATGAGAATTTCATTCTTTTTAATGTTGATTGCTCAGGCTTAACTGGGAAAATGAATAGAAAACAATGAGAAGTTTTTTTTTCACTTTACATTTAACAAAACATTGGGATTTCTGAAAAGTTTAAAAAATTATATTTAACAGTGTTTGTATAATCAAAATTGAGCTAATCCTTAGAATGAACGAGAAGTGATTCAGATTTTCAACTTTGGGGAAAGTAGTTTTCTAACAAAATCATATGATTGCTTCATCAGTTATATTTCACTCAGCCAGGTCAAGAACAGAAAGGTACTTTTGCAGAAATATCCTTTGGCTTGTTCAGTTCTCCCAAGAGCCCCTCAGTTCACAGAGAATCAATTCTCTTTTGAAGTACCTTTTATATCATCCTAAGAATTCTCCACAATTGCTTTCTGGTCTAATTGCTATCTGGCCTAACTGTGCTAGTCATTCCTTTGTTAAACTGTCTATGCATGTGATTAAAGCAGTTTTCTAATATTTTTCAGCAGTTTGTCCAAAGCTTGCATCTGGCCAAATTTGTAAATTTAGTTTATATTATCCTGCTTTTATGTACTCTGATGTTTGTAGCATCCAGAGTGACATAAATAGGTTCCAGAAAAAGTATACTAGTATGTAGGGGGTAAATTTCAGCAATAATTGGTGAGATTATTGGGAGTCATTTTTCATATGACAGCTTTCGATTCACGGTCTTAGGTCATCATTAATGAGCATTTGGGTAGCGAAGAACCCTCTCCCTTAAAGTCATCATACTGTAAAGTCTCAAAGTTCAAACTGGCAGAGGATTAAGGATCTTTGGTTTTTCACATTTTCAGTTCTCTTGTTTCTAATGCTGAGTCAGCTTACATTGTGTTGAAAGTAATCCATCTTTGGTGTTCACGGGCCTAATGTGTTTAATATAAATAGAGAAGTATACTGTGGACCTGTGGGAACCACATCTGTGTCAGGCAGTGCCCTATAAGTCACTTTTCACCGGAGAATTTTTTAAAATAAAAAATTGTTTTTTTCTCCCACATCCTCATTGAACAGTGATGTTGAAATATGTTGTAACAGTTAACTAGCAAGAAATCATGAACATAAATACAATTGTTTTTACCAGTTTAACAACAAGGATAATTCTCCTTTTCACTCTCCATCGCTTTAGTCAGGTCCACTGGGAGTGTGAAGCACTGGCTACAGCTCTTAAAGTAGGCATGGGGTTTGGACAGTGTAGCACATCCTCCCTTCTGATGGGATACAGGGAGAGGAACCCCAAACCTGATGAGGCAGGGAATCAGGAACATTACTCAAGAGGTGGTGGTGTATAACATTTTAAGCTAAGATTACAGGTGAACCACTAGTGTCTGGCTTGCTACAGGATTTTTTTAATACACATTTTTGTTGTCAAGATACTGTACAGAGGGGTTACAGTTACATGAGCAAGGTAATGAGTCCATTTCCTATCCATCATTATTACCCCCTCCTTTGTTTTTCCCCTACCATCCCTTCCCCTCCCACCTCCCCAACTTCCCCCCTCCCAAAGTTGTAAATTTTGTTTTCAACCTAGTGTCTTCTATATCTTGTTGTTACAGTGGGTCATCCTGTATCCTTATTTCAGCATTTTGTTGTTTCCCTTCCCCTCCCCAAATTAGAAAAATGTATATACAAGATGCAGGACACCAGAATCAAATACAGTGACAACAGGTATTATACCATGAGGGAAGAACATATAAAGAAACAAAAAAAAATCACATAGTACATTAAAAAGAACAGCAAGAAAGAAAAATCTCTTGTGTCCTTATCTTGGGGTTCATTTCGCTTAGCATCAGCTTATATGGTCATATGTACATAGCTTTTGACCTTTTCTGCTTGTCCTAGACATATACTAGTTATTGTTGCAGGATTTTTTAAGGTAGATTATATACATCTGCTTACTAGATTTACAGATGGATAAAATCATCAGCTAGTGAAACTACCATTAGAAAGGAGAAGTGCTGGAGCCATTGAAGAACTTAATTCTGAACATAAAAGACAGGATGAACCACTGATGGGGTTGGGAAATAGCAACTGTAATGTAAGATTCATCAACATAGAGACACTTGTAAATGTAACTTATAACATGAGAAAGAAAAGATGTTATGTGTGTTGCTGACTAAATACTTGATACTATGAATTTAATATCCTTTGCAGTAAGAAACGTGGTAAACTTTGAGCATGGTTAACAATTTTATTAAGAATATTATATGGCATAATGAATGACCAGGTATAGTGGCTTAAGCTTATAATCCTACAGAGGCGAAGATTGGGGGATCTTGGTTTGAGGCTAGACCCAGCATTGGGTTGAGACTCTGTCTCAACCAATAGCTAGGTGCTGTAGCACATGCCTACTATTTCATCTACAGGAAAAGCACCAGGGCTGGTTGTAGTGGCGTGTACTATTATATCCATCAAAAGGGGAAAGCACAAGAGAGTACCAGAGGCTCATAACTGTAATCCTAGCTACTCAGGAGGCTGAGATCTGAGGATCACAATTCAAAGCCAGCTGGGGCAGGAAAGTCAGTGAGACTCTTATCTCCAGTTAACCACCCGAAATCCAGAAGTGGCCTGGTGGCTCAATTTGGTAGAGCACTAGCCTTGAGCAAAAAGAACTCAGAGAAAGTGCCTAGTCCCTGAGTTCAAGCCCCATAACCAAAATGAAAATGAGGAAGAGCACAAACAGGAGGATTGCAGCCCAGGCTGGCCCAGAAGAAATTGAGAGCCTATCTTGGAGTAGCCCCCCAAAAGGGTAGTAGGATGTTTCAAGTTGTAGAACACTTGCCTTGTAAGTGCAAGACTCTGAATTCAAAGCTGTTTACCCGCCCCCCAAACACAGACACATACACTCCTCACACACAATGATCTGACATACTGGATGCTTTGGCATAAAAATTAGGAATTGAAAGCCATCAAGATAAGGAGAGATTTGCCTTCCCTGAAATAGAAGCATATTTAGCTACACAAATTTCATTGGTAAGTCATTAATTATAAAATAAATCAGAGTTATAAACAAGAGTATAAAATAAATCAGAAATAAAATCTATTAGCCTTATTACCAGTGTCCTGAAATTCAAGTTCTCTTAATGCCTCTAAGCCTATTTCAATGTTTCTAAAATATTTCATTTTATGAATAAAAGTAGGTTACTCACATTCCCAGCATTATCACTGACTCACCATTTTCAGTGAAAAAAATTGTATCATTTTCAATACTTGCCATCTCCATTCCTAAAAATGAGAATCAGAATAGAGTGGCTGTTAAAATGAACCACACAGTAGCTTGAAATCTCATTCCCATGAGAAAATATTTCACAATAATGAAACAGACCTGTCCTTACTTCCTAAGACTGAGTGAAAATGAAGGAATTTAACTTGCATAACATTTTGTACCAAAAATGTTATGTAATATGAGCTTAACACATTTGAAATGTTAATTTAGGGTTAAGCACGGTGGTTCATATGATTCTTGCTTTAATTTCAGCTACTCTGGAGGCAGAGATTGGAAAACTATGGTTAGCCCAGGCAAAAATGTTAGAGACTCTGTTTCAAACAATAAGTCAGGAAGTGGTACACATGCCAGTCATCTCAGAAATGGAAGAGACCACCAGTTAGAATTGTTGTCTGAGGCCAGCCCTGAGCAAAAAAATGTCTGTTTTCACCTGAAAAAATAACGAAGCAAGAAAAGACTGATGCATGGCTCACATGCTAGATCACATGCTTAGCAGGTACAAGGGCCTGAGTTCAGACCCCAGTACTGCAAAATAATATGTTAACTTGAGGCTTATGATGAAAGAAAATTCATCATCATCTGAATGTTTCATCTTTTTCTGTAAGCTTTAGAGTGATCTCAGTACTAAAACTTAGAAACTTTGTAAAACTTAATTTTAAAAAACAGTTGAAATGAATTCTTATAATTGACCCAGCCCTAGCTGATGGCTCACGCCTGTAATCTTAACTATTCAGGAGGCTGAGATCTGAGGATCATGGTTCAAAGCCAGCCCTGGCAGGAAAGTCTGTGAAACTCTTATCTTCAATTAACCACCAGAAAACTGGAAGTGGCACTGTGGCTCAAGTGGTAGAGCGCTAGCCTTAAGCTGAAGAGCTGAGGGACAGCACTCAGACCCAGATTTCAAGCCCCACGACTGACCAAAAAAAAAAAAAAAATTGAACCAGCTCTACAGCAAGTTCTGCACAGAGTTGAAAGGGGCTGTTGGGACTGACGATGACTCCTAGGATTTGTGCTTCAGCAGCTGAGATGATGGCAATATAATAAGATGTTACCATGGTTATTAATTGTCAGGGTATGTATCTGATAACCTGATTCACAGGAGTGGAGGAGATCATCATCTTACGAGACTATAATGTGAGAAGAAAAAAACATTAATAAACTCTAGTTTTAAAGATGAAAAAGAAGTGCTGAGCCTCAGCAAATGGAGCTCACAGATGATAAAGGGAATACCATGGGACCCAAGGGAAGGGGGTACCATGGGGCAGGGAACATTTGAGAACTGCTGAGCAGCCAAGAGAAGAGGATTGGGGTCTATGGATTGAATTTCTTTTCTTTTCTTTCTTTTTTCCCCCCTGCCAGTCCTATGGCCTGAACTCAGTGCCACGGCACTATCCCTGAGTTTCTTTTGCTCAAGGTTAGCCCTCTACCTATTGAGCCACAGTGCCACTTCTGGCTTTTTCTGTTTATGTGATACTGAAGAATCAAACCCAGGGCTTCATGCATGCTACACAAACATTCTACCACTAAGCCACATTCCCATTCCTTATTGAATTTCTTGACATGGAAATTGTTGATGATGTTGGCTAGATGATGTTGGAGTATGGAAAGTCACATGTATTTTTACCTTGTTTTCTGGAATCTGGGATCAGCATGCCTTTAGTTTACTTACCAAGTTGAGATGTATTTTCAGCATCCGGTACAGATTTGTTATTTTAAAAACATTGTTACTGCCTTAAGTCTTGGACATTTTATCAGGAGAATAAAAACATATGAATTAAAGGCAGTTAAAATATTCATACATATTTAGGTTTTCTTTTACCTCTTTGAGTGGATTGTGAACAGTAAATCATGTCAGTCATCCCATTGATGAGAAGATCACTTGTAAGTGTGTATGAATTAGTATTGCTGTTTGAACAATTTGAAGAAAATGGAATGCCATTATAATTTTCATCCTTTTCTGATTATATATATATATATATATATATATATATATATAATAAAAATATGTACTCAAAAGCTGGGCATGGTTGTAAATGCCTGTAATCCTAGCATTTGGTAGGCTGTGGCAAGAGAATTGTGAGCTTCAAGTTTGGCCTGGGCTACATAGTAAGACTTTACCTCAAAAAAACTGAAACTTCTACACACAATGTTAACTGTAAAAGTTGAGAACATGAAAGTCAGGCACTAATGGCTCAGTTACTCACCAAGCTGAGATCTGAGGATATCAGTTTGAAGCCAGCCTGGGCAGGAAAGTCCATAAGACTCTTAGGTCCAGTTAACCACCAAGTAAGCCAGAAGTGGAGCTGTGGCTCAAGTGGTAGAGGCTTGAGTTGGCATGCATACACACACATATACACACAGAGAGAACATGAATAATTAGTTATTAAGACTGTTGAGGTGTTTAGCCAGGCTCTAGTGGCTCACACCTGGTATGTTTTAAGAAATTCTAAACACATAAACCAGTATTTCTCTCTTATCTACATTTCTACTTTAGCCAAAGTTGAACAACAAGGAATATAAATGAAATAAATCCCTAAATTGTTAGAATATGAAGACAATGTAAGATCATAACATTTTAGACTTAGCGATAGTGACTTGTTTAGGCCACAAAGCCCAGTTCCCAACTGGTACAACCAGTCAGAATTTTCTCCATTTACTGTGTTGCTTCATGCATTCTGGTTGCTCACGTTGTGAACATTGTGTCTGTACTCAAAGTTTGAAATTACAGAGATTTCAAATTTTGGACTAGAGTTGTTCAACCTGTAATACATGAGCAACCAGAAGATATAAAGCAGCACAATAAATGGAGAACATTCTGACGATGTTTGAGTTGGAAGCTGGGTTCTGTGGCCTGGATAAGTCACTATCCCTTAAGTCTAAAATGGTATGATCTTACATTATTTTCATGGTTTAACAATTTAGAGATTTAATTTATATTCCTTGTTGTTCAACTTTGGGTAAAGTGAAAATGTAGAGAAGAGAGAAAGACTGTTTTATGTGTTTTGAGCTTCTTAAAACACAGCAGGTGTGAGCCACCAGCACTTGGCTGAACACTTATATTCTTTTTCGGCTCCTGTCCAATCCAGGGATATTAACTAGGTACAATTTTGAAGTGCATTTTTCTTTTTTAATCCAAATGATCATGGATGGAAGAAATTAATTGTGATATGGGAATGTCTTAGGTAATAATGGATTCTTATTTTGATTATTTCCCTTTAGGAAAGACACTGCTGATCCTGTAACATGGAGGATTGTCTTCATACCTCATCTGAAAATCTGTCCAAATTGGTCAGCTGGGCCCACAGCCATGGGACCATTTGCAGCCTCATTCCAAACCTGAAACATTTGCTTTCTGAAGGTTCCCATGGGAACCTGACCGCAATGTGGGGCTGCAGTGCTGGTCATGCTTACCACTGGCCACTGACAGCTACTTGCAGAGCTGGATCCCAAGAGAGGGTCTGTTTCCAAGACAACCGAAGTTTTAACTCTGATAGCCCTAGTATAATCGGGGTGCCTTCTGAGACACAGACTAGCCCTGTTGAAAGGTACCCTGGGAGAGCTGTGAAAACAAAGCTAGACTGTAACCGGACCAGAGACTCTTGTGACTTCTCCTATTGCAGTGAGCCCTCAGAGGTGGATGAAGCTGTGGAAGAGTATGAAGATGAAAACACCCTGTTTGATATGGTTTGTGAGTCTTCCGTTACAGATGAGGATAGTGACTTTGAACCCCAAACCCAAAGACCTCAAAGCATTTCTCGCAAAAGGCCCATAGTTCCGTCTTCCCTCCATTCAAGTTCCCAGACACAGATGGTTGATGAATGCAGTAATGATGTCATCATCAAGAAAATCAAACAAGAGATTCCAGAAGATTACTACATTGTAGCAAATGCAGAGCTGACTGGAGGGGTAGATGGGCCAGCCCTTTCATTGACCCAAATGGCAAAACCCAAGCCTCAGACTCATGCTGGTCCTTCCTGTGTAGGGTCTGCTAAGCTGATTCCCCATGTAACATCAGCCATCAGCTCAGAACTAGACCCACATGTTATGTCAGCATCCCCCTCTGTGATCTCCAGACCACTCATCCCAAAGACTGCCAGGGTATCTCTGGCATCACCAAACAGAGGACACCCTGGTACCCATGGCACCAACCAGCAGGTGGCCATGCAGATGCCTGTGAGCACATCTCATCCTAACAAACAGATCAGTATCCCTTTGTCTGCCCTGCAGCTGCCTGGACAGGATGAGCAAGTTGCTTCTGAGGAGTTCCTGCCTCATCTTCCCAGCCAGGTCTCGTCCTGTGAGGTAGCCCTTTCTCCTTCCGTTAACACAGAGCCGGAAGTGAGCTCCAGTCAGCAGCAGCCCCCAGTCGCTCCAACTATAACCACTGAGGCCACAGCACAGTGCATACCAGGTATGACACAAGGCGGCAATGAGTCTCTCATCCATGTACCTCACAGAATTTTGCGCCATCAGCATTTCTAAAACGATTATTTTGGTTTGCTAAGGTGCAGCCCCTCTTTATTTTCATAAAGACAAAAATAATGAAATATATCACATCAGGAGCTACTATGAAAGAAACAATCTGAGTGAATTAAGGCCATTTATCCTTGATAAGTTGATGTACCTTAGAGATAGGGGCAGCTCTAAGTTTGTGAGTATGATAGTACAAGACTAGCTTTAACACTGATAGCTCCTGAAGCTGGATTTCTTTATAGTGAACTTATTTTTGGGAAAAAAATAATGTTCTCCTATCAATGTTAAGGTTTTAACTGCTGTTTGATGTCAAATGGTGTTGGGGAAGATATATTAATGACAGTAGAGCTAATTAACACCAATTATTTATCTGAACCACCTTCATACTGCTATTCATCTTAGTTGGTGTGGTAGCTAAAAAGAATCGTTTAAAGCAATGGATATGTCTATAAGAAGTGCTTTGATTTTTTTTCTCCCGTAATTTAAAAGAATAGAGTAACTTACATTTCTGGAATATGTCAGCCTAACTGGAGTAGATGAGAGGAGAATGAAATAATTATTCAAGGCCCTGGTACCTATCACCCTAATGTTCTAATGTCGTTCTTTCAAATGTTCAATGTCTATTTAATTTGGAGTATTGTTTCATAGGGGAGATTTAGGTTCCCATGCTTTTGGATTTACACTTCAAATTCAATAGGCCAGAAGTAGAACCATGCACAAGGATGAACAGATGTGAAGAAAATATAGAAAGCAGATCTCTTTTGCACATTTTGGTCCTTCTCAAAAAAGACATGTATTTTGAGGAAAAGCCTCTTAGAAGCCTGAGTCAATGTCTTTAGCCTAAAACTTCTTAGAGTTAAGTTGCTTTTATACACATGCTTTTCCAATTTTGGTGTCAATTTTAAGATTCCCCAAAAGGAATTGCCCATTTATGTTTTTCTTAGCACATTCATGCTATTGATAAAATATACACTACACTAAAATATGCATGTCATTTAGTTGCTATTTAATAATAATACTGACAGGTGCCAGGGGCTTATACCTAAAATCCTAGCTACTCAGGAGGCTGAGATCTGAGACTTAAGGTTCAAAACCAGCCAAGGCAGAAAAGGTATGAGATTCGTTCACCAATTAACCACCAAAAGGCCAGAAATGGAGCTGTGGCTCAATTGGTGGAGCATTAGTCTTAAGCAATAAAAGCTAAGTCATAGTACAAGGCCCTGAGTTCAAGCCCTAGTACTGGTACAAAGAAGAAGAAAAAGAAGAAAATTATGCTTGTCAGTTAATTTTTTTTCTTTTTAAACTAACAGCTTTCTTGTGATAATTCATATACCATGCACAATTAAATATGTTTGCCATATCAAATCTCACATTTTTATCTCTCCTAAAAGAAGCCCTATACTTATTAGTAGTTTATTTTCCCTTCTCTCCCTAGTCCCTGGCAACTACTGATCGATCTACTTTCTGTTTTTATGGATCTACTTATTCTGTATATTTCATATAAATGAATCATATACAATATAACCATGTCAGACTGTTTTCTACATTTATCATAATATTTTCAAGTTAGTATTTATTACTTTTTATTTCCAAGTAAGATTTTGTTGTATGATATACCCTATTTTTCTTTTCATCAGTTTACAGGTATTGGATTGTTCCTTCTTTTGTCTTTTATAGCAGTCCTATGAATATAAAGCTCTGGTATGGATATATCTATATTTGTTTTGTTTGGGTAACTAACTATGAGTGGAATTGCTGGGACCTATGATAGTAACTCAATATTTAACTTTTTGAGAGCTTCCAAACAGTTTTACCAAGCACAAAAATCCCATTGTTTTCATGTTGCCATCAAGTCATTTTTCTGTGTTTTTAGAAAATTATCTATACTATTGTGTGTGTAAGGTAGTAGTTTGTTTTACAGTTTTGACTTGCATTATCTTAATGATTAATCATATTGAGCTTTTTTCATGCTTATTGGTCATTTGTATATTTTTTGAGAAATATCTGTATAAATCCTTAATCCTTGTCTTTTTATAGGTGAGTTTTAAAAGTTCTTAAAGTATTCTGGATATATTAAGTCCTTAACCAGATGTATGACTTGCAAATACTTTTTCCCCTTTTGTGGGTTGTCTTTTTCTTTCTTTAAGTAACTTTTACTTTAATAATTGAATAATGATGTAGTCTTTGGCTACTCTTCATATTCCTAGGCACATGTTACATTATGCTAGTGAATGTCTTTGCACAGTAAATTTAATTATATATATATATATATATATGTTTATGTATATATACATATATATGATATAAGTGATACCTTTTTCTTAAATCCATGGTTTATTTATATGTCCCATTCCTTTTTCTTTTTCATTTTTATTTTCATAAGTAGGAGACATAGTCTAGAAGAATTTTCTGCATAGTTTATCTTTAAGAATATAATTCACAAATGTATTTTACAAATTGGTCTAGTACACTCAAGCAATTTAGTAAGTGATGTTGCTTTTTTTCTCACACTAACTTTGCAAAGTGTGATGCAAAAATATTGAGCACCAGAAATTTTATCCTTTTTACATTATTTTATACTATTTTCTTCCCTTCTGGATAGTGTATTTCTTGTAATAGCTGTAAAAAGCAGACATGGCCAAAGATAGTACATAATGTATACATTCATTAACTGTGATTTGACTTTACTCTCTCACAAGAGTTGGTTTGGCTTGGCTTGGAGGTGAACCCATCAGAGCAGAAAGAAGAGTAGTGGTAATGAAAGTATTCTAAGCAGTGGTCCTCTCTATAGAATATGATTCATGGTTTTGTGGAAGGATATCATATTGCCAACATATCAGTAACTTTAGAGAAACACTATTTTAACTGGGAATGTCAATGAGACAAAATTCTGACTCCTTTTTTTCCATTTTTTTTTTATTGTGAAAATACTGTACAGAGGGGTTACAATTACATGAGAAGGTAATGAGTACATAATCTTATCAAGCATTGTTGCCTCCTCATTTTTTAATGAAAGATTTTATATGTATGTGTGTATCTGTATATATACAATGTGTGTTTATCTTTGTGGCTGACCTTTTTTTTGGTTGGGTGCACTCAGAGCCTGGGTGCTGTCCCAGAGCTCTTCTGCTCAAGGTTAGCGCTCTACGTAGCACTTTGAGCCACAGTGCCACTTCCATAATTTATCTTTGGTTACTAGAGTCCATGCTAAGGTTCTGTATTCTAAAGTTTATTTGTGATTATATATTTATTTATAGTAGCTAATCTTCATTTAAACAAATATTTTAAAAAATCATAATGTCTACCATATGACAGTGTAAGTAAATGACTGTATAAATGGATCTTATAAAATTAATATGTAAAGCATATTTGGGACCAAGCTAAACAGAAAGGTTCTGGAAGAACTAGCTTAAAGCTATACCCAGCTCTTAATATAGATACTATACAAACTTGAGTCTTTATCATGTCATTGCAGAAATATTGCATATCTTAGAATAATATTTTTAAAACAACTTGATAGATTTGCTACTGAGTTAGCAAGAAACAAAGAGCTATTATTCCTGGGCTGAGAAGGTGGCTCAGTGGTAAAGCTTGCCTTGCATGCCTGAGGCCCTGGGTTTGATTCCTTAGTACCACATAAGCAAAAAGAAAAAAGCCGGAAGTGGCACTGTGGCTCAAATGGTAGAGCGCTAGCCTTGAGCTGAAGAGCTGAGGGACAGCGCCCAGGCCCAGAGTTCAGGCCCCATGACTGGACCCCCCCCCAAAAAAAGAGCTATTATTCCATTTTGTTGAGTTGTACTAATTTTATTTAAATTCTGTCCCCTTAACAGAAAATCCATCCTTATTTCTGTTCAGAACTGAATTTATATTCATAAAATGTTAATCAAGGTGCAAATAAAGTTATTAATTTTCATGTCATGCCTGCCATACTGCTCAATACAAATTTTAACAAAAAAATAAGTGGATATATATTATTAGAGGAGTTATTGATTATCTAACTATAGCTCAGATTCCATTAACTTTCAGGTTTTTACACAAATTTAGGGCATTTGTCATAATGATATTAGATCCCTATTGCATCATGGGTTACATTTTATGTGTATGTGTATATTTCTTAAATATACTGACTTAAGAATTGTATAAGAACATTTTATTAATCAGCACTTCTCAGAAGTTTTATGATAGCAAATGATCAATTTTTGCTTTTTAGATTTTTTTAAAGTTTTTTAAAAAATTGTTATTATAGAGGTGATACACAGAGGAGTCACAGTTGTGTAAGTCAGGTAAAGAGTACATTTCTTCTTGGACAGTGTTACCCCTTCCCTAGCTCTCTTAGTTTTTCCCTCCCAGCCTTGCCATCAAGTTATATAGTTCATTTTCAGCATAGTGTCTCTCCATTTCAGTGGCTTTTTAGACTTTTAATAAATGTACTTTTTCTTTTGAAAATACAGTTTTATCTTTTTCTGATCAATTTAAGTGTCCTTTATGTGCAATTAATTATGGGGATACATTCCAAGAAATATGTTGCTAAGCAGGGTACTGGTGGCTCATGCCTTATAATCCTAGTTACTCAGGTGGCTGAGATCTGAAGATCATGGTTCAAAGCCAGCCTGAGCAGGAAAGGCTTTTGAGACTCTTACCTTCAATTAACCATCAAAAAGTCAGACGTGGAGCTGTGGCTCAAGTGACAGAAAGTTAGCCTTGAGCAAAAAAGCTCAGTGACAGTGCCCAGGCCCAGAGTACAAGCCCCAAAATCATCACCCCCCCCCAAAGAAAAGAAAGTGTTATTAGGCAATTTTGTCATTGTGCAAATATCAGCGTGTACTAACATAAACTGTAAGACACAGTTTGTAGTTCCTAGGCTACAAATCTGTGTAACATGAATACTATAGATAATTATATAAACAGTACATGTTTGTGTATCTACACTTAGCTAAAACTATAGTCTAATAGATGAAAGATAATATATCCATCTAGGACACATGAATGGAACTCCCAGGACTAGAAGTTACTTTGGGATGGACAGTAAGTGACTGTGAAGACTTCAGACATTGTTGTATTCTCCTGTAGACTATAACCTCTATACACTTGGGCTACACTGATTTTTTAAAATCCTTTTGCAATAAAAAAAATCAACCTTAGCTTGTTATAAACTTTTTAAACTTTCTGACAATTATAACAGTTAAAAGTATATTATACAGTTATATAAAGATATTTTCTTACATATTTTCTTGTTCTCTATAAGCTTTTTCTGTTTAAATTGTGTTAATTTATTTTTTATCTTTTGAAATATTATAGTTAAAACACAAGACAGATACCCTAGGCCTTCATGGATTCATCAGTATGACCACTTCCCCACCTTTACCTCTTTTCCCATTACAAGGTCTTGGTAGGCTGTCTTACACATGGAATTGCCAAAGCTGCTGTTTTTGTAACACCCTCTGTTGCAAAACAGAAGGAGGGCCTTCCCAGGAATATTGTAGTTAACTATTCTTTTCAATAAGTAGGAATAGGGCTGGGAAGGTGGCTCAGTGGTACAGTGCTTGCCTTGCATGCATGAGGCCCTGGGTTCAATTCCTCAGCACCACATAAGCAAAAAGAAAAAAGCCGAAAGTGGGACTGTGGCTCAAGTGGTAGAGCACTAGCCTTGAGCTGAAGAGCTGAGGGACAGTGCCCAGGCCGAGTTCAGGCCCCATGACCGGACCCCCCCCCAAAAAAAAAGTAGGAGTACACTCCAAATTAAGTGATCAAAAAGTAGCATGATATAGTAAATATATAAACTAATAAGAATCATTTATTTTAAGCATTTTACTGAACATAATTGTGTTCTCTAACTTTTATACCTAGGTATAAAAGGACAGTTGGCTTTTTTACACTGACATTGCTACAGACACCCGCAACATTGTGGCTCTGACATCAATAGATAATAGGAGTTTTTCAGCTCTGTTATAATCATATAAGATACTATGATGTATAGTTATCACTGAAATGTTGGCTTGTGATGTATGACTGTATTAGAAATAATAATTTAGAGTATATTGTGTATTACAAATACATTAGCCATTAAGTTTATTGACAATATTTTGGGGAGTATGGATTTTCCTAAATTTTTTTTGGGGGGGTCCGGTCATGGGGCCTGAACTCTGGGCCTGGGCGCTGTCCCTCAGCTCTTCAGCTCAGGCTAGACTTGAGCCACAGCACCACTTCTGGCTTTTTTCTTTTTGCTTATGTGGTGCTGAAGAATCGAACCCAGGGCCTCAGGCATGCCAAGGCAAGTGCTCTACCACTGAGCCAGCTTCCCAGCCCCTGGATTTTCCTAATTTTTATCAATGTCTTTAGTTACCATCGTTTCTGTTTTTGTTATTTTCTTTAGGAAGTTGTTTCTCTACTTTAAGATTAAATAAATAGTTATCTAGAGATTAAGGGTGTAGCTCAGTGGTAGAGTACTTGCTTAAATATGTAAAGCCCTGGATAGATCTCTGGCATCTCAAAAGATAGTAAAAAAAAAAAAGTAATTATATTTTCCTCTAGTTCTTTCATGGTTTTCTTTTCTCCTCTTCTTCCTTTTTAACATTTAACTCTAAAATGTGTTTTGAGGTGGAACCTAATGCCATTATTTTTGCAACATTTCAAATTATTTATTGAATAATTCCTATTCTCCACTGTATTAATATATCACATTTTATTATTGGGTCTATTTCTAGTTTTTTTTTGTTTGTTTTTTTCTTTGATCGGTCGTGGGGCTTGAACTCTGGGCTTGGGTACTGTCCCTGTGCTCTTCAGCTCAAGGTGAGTACTCTACCCCTTGAGCCACAGCACCACTTCCGGTTTTCTAGTGGTTTATTGGATATAAGGGTCTCACTGACTTTCCTGCCTGGGCTGGCTTTGAACCATGATCCTCAGATCTCAGCCTCCTCAGTAGCTAGGATTACAGGTGTGAGCCACCAGTGCCCGGCTTATTTCTAATTTTTTATTTATTTTTTTTATTTATCTCTATCTTTTTCTTCTAATTTTTACTGTGTGATTATATTTTCTGGAAAACTGCACTCAAAGAGGCATATGGTTTCAATAACTTAATATACTTTTTGAAAAATAACTAATATAAAATTGAGTTCAATGAGCTTTTAAAATTTGATTAAAGTATATATTACTTTGAGTTATTTGGTTCATTTTGACACAATAAATAATGGCTTCTTTTGTTAGGAAAAGGATCCCTCAAATTAAAATCCAAGGAGAGAATAAATTGCTTTATAGTTCAAGGAAAGATGTTCTAGCAAGCATTCATCTATGGTTTTGGCCTCTAGTTGTAGTCATCTATGGTTTACACATCTACTTCTCTCTTGCCACTTACTACCTTGGCCTCTTGGTTCTAATGCCTCATCTCAGCATGGTACCCACTCTGGAAACAAACACTATTGTAATTAGTGCTCTGCATGCAAACTACAACGCTAGGGCTGGGGTGGGATCAGGAGGGATGGAAGTGTTCCTCCAAGAATATTCTAAGTTCTGTACTTGAGAGGTACAACAGACCAGAGATCTCTACTATTGTTTATTATTTGTGCTGTTTGTTTTGGTTTGACTTTTAGGTATTTTTGTGTGTGGGTAAATAATAAGTTTTTCTGTTATTCAAAGACATAGTATACTAGAACAGTGTTCTAATAGAAAGATTTTGTAAAAGTATATACTTCTGTTATATTTGTGTACATATGCACACATGTATGTAATACTATTTAATGTATTTCCTTATTCTGAAAAAAAAAAGTATACCTCTTGTTACAAAACGCTACTAACATTTGTTTACTTGACCATACCTTTTCCTGTGCTTCCCTGCAGGAAGACCTGAAACAAATTTTCAAAGATAAGAGAAGCTGAGTTAAAATGCAGACTCATCATTTTCCTCCTTGTTGTAAATAGTGCTCATCTGAAGATTGTGTGGCAGGCAGCTCTAGGTATTCTAGCCCAGAAGAGCAGATTCTATAACATAGAATATCTAACTTAATGCCCAGTCCCACCTGGTAGCCTTGCAACCTGAGACCCGGTTTCTGTATTTGCAGATTAATGGTGATATCTGTCTCCCAAGTGTTAGTGTAAAGGACCAAATGCAAAAATATAAGTGAAATATTAAAGAAGGACCTAACATATAATAAATATTCAATATATGGATAATTCCCACTGGTATTAAATTTTCATTCTTAAATAAATCCATTCTTAATATATTAATTCATTTAAGTAATATTAGTAGTTTATTCTTGGTACTCTGTACCAAGAGTACAGAGTAGTGAAGTACATTCTGATTTTAAACCTTTATGCCTATATATCTCCTAAAATATTGCCCAGGAAACAATGCCATGAATATCACTTAGGACAGATGTTCTTACTAGAAATGTATCTCAGGCCCCACCCCAGTGCAGACCAGCAAAATCACAATCTGCATCTACCAAGATTTTCAGGTAACTTGTATGTGCATTAAAGCTTAAGACAATCGTCCAGGGAACACAGAACCTACTTTAGAGGCCACATTTTCAGCTTATCCCTGCACCCAGTAACTGGACACTCTTCCTGTGTGAGCATTCTTCCTCATATTTGCACTTCCCTGCAGGAAAAGCCAGAAATTTGCTTTTGCAGTTTATAATTTAGCAAGTGTATGACCTTAGGGTTTGCCAGGCAAATGTACCCACAACAGATCGGGGTAATTCAAATTAAAACTACAATGAGATACAATTTTCCTCATACCAGAAAGGTAATACTGTGGAAGTTAGAGAAAAAGCAAAGACATACTGCTGTGAGTATAAATTGGTACAACAGCGCTGGATAGCAGTTTGCAAAGTCGAATAAAGGTGTGCATTGATATAATCTGGGAATTCAGTTTTTAAATGTTTGTTTTTAGCATATCTTAATTGTACAAGAGGGGTTTCATTGTTATATTTCTTACCTATGTACATATATCATTATCAGTCTTAACCCCCTTCCAACCCACATTTCTCTCCCTTATCCTACTCTTTCCCAGGAAATCATTTTGTAGATGTCTGCTCTGAGAGACTTTTTCATATTTTTAAAATATTTGTGTAAGGGTCTGTCTTGCAACTTTGTAATAATCAAGAGGAAAACAAATCAGTTAACCTCAATATGTGTCAATAAACAAATTTTTTTAAATGTGTTATGCTTATAAATGGAGTAAATGAATCAGCCAGATACATGTTTGTTAATGTGGATAAATCTAGAAGAAAGTTGCAAGATATGTTTTTTTAGGTGCACATTGCCATATATTGTATTTTACACATACACTCACATATAGATGAAGCGTGGACTGGAATGAGGCATGCCAGATACATGATAGTGCTTGCTTTTAGGGAGGAGGGGAAAATTAATACACAGGAAACATGAACTGTATCTTAGGGCATTTTCTTTCTAAAAACATAAATACAATGTTATCATTTATTAAATCTGAGAGGTGGGAATTTGCACCTAACTTCTTGTGTGACTCCAGAAAAGACTGACTACCTGGGTTCAAGAACTACCTCTTCCTCCTCCTTTTTTTTTTCTGGATGATTTTGACTAGTAGCTTAATTTTTTTTGTAAAAATGATACAGAGTTAATACTGAGATTAGTTAGCCACTACAAACCCCTCCAATTAATGGTAAATATACTTCATACTTTTTTGTATGTTTTAAAGTATGATTACTTTTTTTTTTTTTTTTT
>NW_012267283.1:300878-364722 GCF_000151885.1 Dipodomys ordii | reverse complement strand
AAAAAAAAAAAAAAAAAGCTGACAGAATTTGAAAGGAATGTTCTGTAATTTGGGGTGATAAAGAATATGTGGCATACTAGGGGCTCATGGGTGAGATTAGACTATATTTGTAGAGTTAGCAAGTTAATCTAGTTAGCAAGTTAAACCAAAGCCAGGTGGGAAATTATTTTATACAATCGAGGCAGAAAGCCATTCTCAAACCCCAACTTTGTGAGAGATTTGTAAATGTAGCATAGCTGGTAAGTTCTGGAAATGGGCAATGTTGATTTGGGTGGACAGTCAACAATTTCTATAACATTTCCAGTTTATTGAGATAAAATAAACATGCCATAAAAGTTACCAGTTTGATAGTTTCTAATACCGAGTTGCACATCCATGAGCACTACATTTCAGTACTCTTGTTATCACCCCCCCTTTACCTCCAGCCCCTGATCTACTTTTTTTTTCAGTAGATTTACCCATTCATAAAAGAATCATTTATTAAAATTAGTTTTCTATCGTTAGCTACAACAGTTTTTGAAGTCCATAGCAACTGGATGGCTCTTGTTTCTTAACATGTTTTGCTTGATAACTACAAATATATGCACTTTTCAGGCATGTACTATCTGTCCACCCACTTAAAATGTTTTAGATCACAATTAAGCATTTGAAACATTGACTTTGCCAGGTGCTGGTGGCTTACACCTGTAATCCTAGCTACTCAGAAGGCCGAGTGAGATATGAGAATCATGGTTCAAAGCCAGCCCAGGAGGGAAAGCCCGTGAGACTCTTACCTCCAATAAATCACTAGAAAATCGAAAGTGGCGCTGTGGTTCAAGTGGTAGAGCGCTCGCCCTGAGCTGAAGAGTGCAAGGACAGTGCCCAAGCTCAGAGTTCAAGTCCCACGACCAACAAAAAAGAAAAAGGAAAAAAAATTGACTTTAAAAATTTTCAGTTCTTAGTTCTTTCACAGCAGGCTTCAGGGTATATCTACGTTACAGGATAAATCTCTTCATTTGTTTTTATGGCTGGATAATATTCTGTTGTATGGATAGACCATATTGTGTTGATTATTAATATGTTGATTTCCTCTACTAATATATTTTTTGCTGTTATGAAAAATGATCTGTTGTGAACACTTAATGTGCAAGACTGTGTGGATGAATATTTTCAGATTCACTTCAGAGCATACCTAGGAGAGAACTTGATTATAGGTCATATGGTACCTCTGTGTTTAACTTTGGAGGATTACCAAATTGTTGTCTTGGGTTTGTTTTTTTTGTTTGTTTGTTGGTCATGGAGCTTGAACTCTGGGCCTGGGCACTGACCCTGAGTGTTTCAGCTCAAGGCGAGCGCTCTATCACTTGGGCCACAGCACCACTTCTGGTTTTCTAGTGGTTTATTGGATATAAGAGACTCATGGCTTTCCTGCCAGGGCTGGCTTTGAACCCGTGTCCTCAGATCTCAGCTTCCTGAGTAGTTAGGATTACAGGCGTGAGCCACTGGCACCTGACACCAAATTGTTGTCTTAGGCAGCTATGTCATTTTGTATTCTCAGTAACAAGGTATTTGGATCAAATTTTTCTTGGGTAAGGAACATCTGACTTGAGGATTGTATGAAACCCATGAAATCATTTAGTACACAAGTCAGATACATATGCCTCTCAGCTGTCTGCCTGTATTGATAATTTTATATGGTTTTGAATGGTGTTATAAATATGTAAATGGCCCTTGACAAAAGAAAAAAAATTTCCCCACCCCCACATCCTTGCCAACATGTATTATAATCTGACTTTTGAGTATAGCCTAATCAAAACAATGTAAAGTGGTATCTCATTGTGATTTCAGTTCATATTACTCTGGTGACTGACAGTCTTGAGCATCTGTTCATATTTTTCCACTGCATTTAATATACAAGGGTTTTTTTGTTGGCATATATTGTACAAAATGGTAGGCATATTTCATACATGCATTTATCGTACTTGAGTGATATTAGAGATACCCATATTTTTCACTCATAATAATCATCCACAAATCTTAGTACTTTCATGACAACTATCTATCATCAAAGAGTAAAGCTGTTAATGACCTTTCTTCATCTCTCAGTGATTGATAGAGAATTGTATTAATTTCAAAAAAATGACAAAGGCTTGTCACTGCATCTGATAGGGCTCAGTGTTTTTCAGTACAGACACGGTGATCCACAGTGGTGCCAGAATGAAATATCAAATTTCTTACTTAAGCCATAAAATAAATTAAGCTATAGTAGCTTCTCGTATACTGACAGGATATACGTATTTAGTATATACACATATTTCACAGCTCTTGTTCAAGAGCATTTTTATGTATAGGGCTATACAATCAAAAAGATCTGGAGACCTCTGACAAAAACAGTACATAAAATGGCTGCTGAGAGTTGAAAATGGAAAAATCACTTATTAAATAGTGTCACCCTTCTTTCAGCAGGAAAGATAAAAAAAAAGTATAACTAGTATCAGATTCAAGTCAAAGATTATAAATTTATATTCTTTTAAAATAATGCCTGAGGGGTTGGGGATTTAGCTCAGTGGAAGAGGGCTTGCTTGGTGAGTGCAAGGCCCTGAGTTCGGTCCTCAGCTCTGGGGAAAAATTTTAAAAAAAAATAGAATAATGCCTGAAATTCCCTTTTACAAAATAATTTTAGCCTCTAGAGTATACGAAGATTTATGTCATAGGTCACTAGCTCTTCAACACTTGTGTGCTATTATAATCAATGTTGTTAAATTATTCTGTGTTATGGAAAGCAGCCATCTTGTTGTGAAGAGAAAGGTTTATTTTCTTGTGCTGCCTATACTTATAACTGGATAATAGAATGCTAATCCACACTGAAAAAATTTTTTTTATTTTATAATGAATTCTTCAAAAACATGTTTTGTTATCATCCACTGACCCACTTAGAGAAATTAGCATCCTCCCCCTATCCATTAGGTTATTGCTTCTTGGGTGGAATTTAATGAATATTAATAGCCTAGCTTATAAGAGAAGGAGATAATTTATTAGGGTTTTGTGCATTTCCATTTTTATGTGTTATCTGTTTTCCTTTTGCTTTATGTGCCATACATCTTTTATTTCAGGTTGATTAATAACTCCTTTTTATTTTTCTATTTTATTATCCATTTTCAGTATAAGATGCCTTTATATTTTGATCTCTACTGACTAAGGTAGGCAGTCATGTAAATTGAATGTAAATTTAAAGGAAGAAATTGTTTCTTTGTTTTTTTTTAATTTTTGTCACACTGGGGATTGAGCTTGGGGCTTGTGCTTGCTGTGAAAGTGGTATACTATTTGAGCCATGCTCGTCTTTTAGGGATTTTTGTTTGCTTTTCAGATAGGGTCTTCTGCTAACTTCACCCAGGCTGTCCTTGCCATGATCCTCCTACCTCCACATCCCAAGTAGCTGGGACCACAAGTGTTACCATACCTAGCCTCAAGAAATGACATCTAATAAAAAAAATTGTAGTTACTTTATATTATGGGTATAGCATTTCATCTCTTGGATTCATCAGATGTTACATTATGTGCTGTGTTTTTTTTTTGTTTTGTTTTGTTTTTGCTCAGTCATCAAACTCAGGAAATGTCTACAAACTCATGAAAAACACTTTTCAAACACTCATTTCTGTTATACTGATGAACTGTTGACAATGGGTAATTCTTATTTAATTCCAAACTTCTCTTCAGTCCATAGAGCCACGTCTCTTGACTCACTCTCCTTGATTACTGCATGCAAAATAATAATAATAGCCAATGCTAAGAGTACTTATTATCTCAATAACTACTTATGTTAACTTGGTTCACACAGCTGTATTTTAGGTGTATAATAAATTAAACTCCATTTTGCAGATGAAGAAACGAAGATTAAAGTTAAGAAAGATTAAAATTACCCAAGGTCACACAAGGAAAGGGTGAAAGACTGGATTTCTCTGTTTTTATTATTAATTTTACTTGTTATTAAGGAGTTGCACAAAAGGATTATAATTCCACAAATTAGGTTATGAGTACAACGCTTTACTAGCATTGGACAATGTCACCCCCTCCTTCATTTTCCCCCTCCTGTCTCTACCTACAAGTTGTATAGTTCACTTTTTCCATAATATATATGAAATACAATGACTGCATTTTCTTTCTTTTTTTTTTTTTTGGTCCAGTTATGGGGCCTGAACTCTGGGTCTGGGCGCTGTCTCTCAGCTTTTTAGCTTAAGGCTAGCGCTCTACCACTTGAGCCACAGCACCACTTCCAGCTTTTTTCTTTTTGCTTATGGGATGCTGAGGAATCGAACCCAGAGCCTCATGCATGCAAGGCAAGCACTCTACCACTGAGCCACCTTCCCAGCCCTGACTGCATTTTCTTACCCTTCCTCCACTCCTATACTTCTCTTTTTCTATCCTCTCCCAAAAAATATGTTTTTCTTTCCTTGTATTTGTTTTGATAAATAGTATTTTTTAGTTGTTCGATGGATTGCTTGGTGAGTGCAAGGCCCTGAGTTCGGTCCTCAGCTCTGGGGAAAAATTAAAAGTATATTGTCCTTTAATCAGTTTGTTATTGTTTAAATGCATTGAGCCCTGTACATGTTACCATGCCTAGTTTTATTTTAGATCTAGCTTCCACATATACGAGAAAACATACACTCTCTCCAAGCCTAGCTTGCTTCACTTAACATAATCTGTTCTACTAAGTTCATCTATTTCCCTGCAAATGACATAATGTTTTTCTTTCTAAAGACTTAGTAAAATTCCATCATATATCTGTTACCACATTTTCTTGATCCACTCATCTTTTGTAGGGCATTTGGGTTGGTTCTTCAACTTGGCTATTGTGAATAGTGCAGCAATGAACATGGATGTGCATGCGTCTTTACTGTATTCTGACTTGTAATGCTCTGGGTAAATACCCAAGAATAGTATTGCTGGGTCATAAGTTAGTCTATGTTTCAGTTTTTGAGTGGTTGTACTAGTTTCCATTCCCACCAACAGTGTATTCTTAACCGAGGAGTCTGATGCCCAAGTTCGTATGCTTAGCAACAGTGATGTGGTTCACTATCCTACTCCTTAGCTGGACGTGCTGTTCTAGAATATAAGCAGCCTCTTCTCAGTTTTCTTTATTTTTCAAAACAAAAAACAACTCACTTCGAGCTTCTGCTCTTCTATTTCTACTTCTAATCTCCAGCTGTTTTCATTGTGTCTGTAAGAGGTAAAAACCACTGTTTAACAATTAGAGTAGGCACTCTCAGAATGACGCCTCCTAGGCTGAGGCTCTGAATGGATTTTATTGAATGTTGAAGCAAAAATGTAAATAGTAAAATTCCTAGAAAATGTAACTTTCCTGTGTTTTCTCTTGACTTTATATTCTTTTTAGGTAGTTTTAGTGTACTTGTTCTAATAGTCAAATTGGTGTGTAATATTCATTTCTTCAACAATGGATGAGTCAGTGAGAGAAAAAAGTCTCTTGTGAAACTTAGATTACAGATATTAGTCAAATAATTTCACGTAGATAATTATGAATTTTTAGAAAAACTGTGATAGGAAGGAGAAGAGGATCAGTTATAGTAAAGAGAGGATGTTGGAAAATTCTTAAAGAGTGACATTTGAGCTGATTGTGAAGGTTGAGAGGTCAGGAGTAGAGTCCTGATGAGAGAGCTCAGCTTATACAAACTCTTGGGAGAGGAGATAGTAAAAGAGCACATTTGAAAACCTGAGGCCCTATGGCCACATTAGAGGAAACTAGGTTGGCCTGGTTTCAAATGGAACTGGTGAGACAGACCAGAACCTGGTGGGAAATACTGAGGACTGAACTTCAGTACTGAAGGAAATCAAGCCAGAGAGCAAAGTGGATTTAAATGGCTCTCAGGCAGCCATGTGAACCATAGCTTGTTTGCAAGTAGGTATAGAAACCCTCTTGAGCTAAGGAAGATTGTTGAATCACCAATGGATAATAAATTTGATGTGAAATTCTTAAGCCCTTTTTCCCTTTTTTGAGTGGGAGGGGAGTATTGGAGTTTTTTGAGTTTTGGGGTTTTTTTTTGGTTGGTCGTGGGGCTTGAACTTTGGGCCTGGGTGCTGTCCCTCAGCTTTTGAGCTCAAGGTTAGCGCTCTACCACTTGAGCCACAGGCGCCACTTCTGCTTAGTCTGTTTTATGTGGTGCTGAGGAATCGAACCCAGGGCCTCATGCATGCTAGGCAAGCACTCTACCACTGAGCCACCTTCCCAGCCCTAGTATTGGAGTTTGAACTTAGGTCCTTGTGCTTGCTGAGCTTTCTTGCTAGGTAGGATTACAGGCATGAGTAACCAGGATTGCAAGCATGAAACACTGGCACCTTGCTTACTTCTTAAAATCTGTATTTTTGAATGACCATTCAGGCATTACTGAGTAAAAAGTAGTTTTTCACTTGGATATATAACAAAGCAACATTTTCAGAGAAAAACAAAATAAGACAAAAGAAATATGAGTACTATACTAAAACTTAGTAATTAATATTTTAATTAAAATTTAAAACAGCTGGGATGTGGCTCATCAGTATCATGTGTGATGACGTAGTCAATTTTCAGTACTAGAGAGGAACTTTGGTGTGTGTGTGGTGTGTGTGTGTGTGTGTGTGTATTTGTGGGTAATACTAGGGTTTGAACTCAGGGTCTTGTGCTTGCTAGGAAGGTATTTTACCACTTGGATCATGCTCCTAGCCCTGAGGTAATTTTTTTCCCCTGTGCTTGTACTCTCACTTGGGTATTTCATTCGGGTCTGGCATTCTACCACTCGAGCCACACATATACTGTTAGCTTTTTGATGACTAATTAGAGGACTGTCTTCAAATTTAGATCCTTGGATCTCAGCCTCTTGAGGAGCTAGGACTACAGGCTTGAGCCACCAGTGCTTTTTTTTTGTTGGGGGGTGGAGGGGGGACAGGGGACCAGTTCTGAAATTTTTTGAATTGGAAAGATATATACCAAAACGTCTCTAATGGCTATTTTTGGATAGTTTTTATCTTCTTTATAGTCTTAGTATTTTAGGAGAGTGTTTTATATTATTATTTTATGATGAAACTAACGGAGGCATTTTATTAGGGAAAAGTACTTAAAATCTCCTTCCTTATATAAAGGTTATATTTTAAACCATCTTTATTTTTATCTATTTTATTATTTTTTTCGTCTGAGGCCGGGACTTGAACCAGGTACCTGATGCTTTTGCTCATTGGCCATGCCTTCAACCTCAGTACCATCTATATTTTAAACTTCAAATACTTAGAAATTAGGAGTTACTTATGCACAACAAATTAAAGAGGTATGTAAACTCATTGAAGTCATGTCTGAATTCCTGAACTGGGAAAGAATCTAATTTTTACTTTTGGAAATGATGCTGAACAGATTTTTTTTTACCAAAAAATCAGATGTTAAAAACAGTGAAAAATCATGTGAGTTGATGACATTATATCTGTTCAGAAGATTCTGTGTTGTATACTATGTGAATCATTAAAGAATGAACTAAAAAGGAGAGGTAAGCACAAGTGTAAAATGGAGACTTTATTACTGAATTTACATTCTGTGGAAAATGTAAATATTGCATCTATAGTGAATCTATGTATCTTCTACTGTCTTCAGTCAAGGAAAATGAGAGTAAAAAAGCAAGATTGCTTCTGAAATGTATATGACATGTCGTATATCAAAGGCTGCTGGCAGCAGCTCACTATATATTTTATATATTACACCAGTAGCAGATATTTCAGACACAACACAAAAAGGTATTCTTGATTCAGTGTCTCTGGCAGTATAATAAAGAAGTGAGGGAGAAATCTCTACAGTCTCTAATAAGCAATATATCAATGAATGCTGTCAGATACTGTAGAAAAGTCCACAGGATGATTTATTACATTAATTACTGTCACAGGTTTCATGGTGCTAAGCCTACAAATGCAGCCATACTCTAAAGTTGATTTAAGAATTTATTTTTGCCAAGACAAAAGTACTCCTTATTGCCATTAATTATAATACAATATTTTCTTCTCCTCTTCCTTTGCCTTTGTTCTGATACAGAATGTTTAATTTCCTTTCTGTGACTTAGAATTAACTTTGAAATTGCAGGAGCTTCCTCTAGTTTCACACTTATCAGATGAACTCTAGCCATTTTGTGCTATCTTATTTCCTTAATTAAAATATCAGCATTTTTAGAAATGAAAAAAAACCTGATGATTATACCCTTATTTAATTCTGTACTAAATTCATAGTCCTGGTGCCTCTTCTTATAGCCATGCAGTAAGCTTATCAGTACACAGGATTCTCTGTCTTAGGGAATTAAGGTCTTACAAAGAGCTATTTACATATATCTACTAACTCCAGTTCATATGTGTCCATGGTAAAATATTTATGTGGGAATACCCAATACTAGTGTCCTTTATAGGGAGGTTCAGGTGAGATAAAAACACTTTGCTGCTTTGTTTTCCCTTCCTTTCTTTTCTGTCCTGATGCTAAAGATCAAACCAGAGACTTATACGTGCTAAGCAAGTGCTCTGCCACTAAGCTACATCCCCTAGTCAGTCAAAAAGAGACTTAGATTTAGTGAGTTGAACACATTTCCTAAGCAGCAGTGTTTAAAGGATTGAGCTTACTGACAGGGTGCCCACCACAGAGCTAAGGTGTTTTATTTTCCTGTCTTTCTCAACCCTTATACAACTCTTAAGAGGGAAATACAGTTATGACTATTTTACCATTGAAGAAACCAAGGGTTAGGTCCAAACAATACATGGATTCAGGTAACTCTGGTTACGCACCATTGCTGGAATTTGAAACCAGCATTCTTACTGGCAAAACTGGAGGTATTAGCCATTAGCCAGGCAAAAGGAGTCAGATAAGATACAGATTTTAAATAGCCTTTGGCAAATAGGTAAACGTTTAATTTCAGAATAATTCCAAAGGTGTTACAAAAAGAAGAAAGGTCTAACCGGGTTTTGGTGGCCGGTAATCCTGATTACTCAGGAAGCTGAGATGTGCAGTGGGGCTGGTGGGGGGAGGGGTATGTCTCCAATTAACCACCAGGAAACTGGAAGTGGAACTGTGGCTTAAAGTGGTAGAGCATTAGCCTTGAGCAAAAAAAAACTTAGGGTCAGTACATAGGCCCTGTGCTCAAGCCACTAAGACTACCCTCCCTCCCCCCATAAAAAGGTCTAAATCCAAATAGGTTTCCAGGGAAATAAATAATTTTTACTAGAACCTGCTGTTGTAGTAGCATATAATTGAGACAGGGTTTGGGCTTAGGCTTTCTGGAAGTCTGAGGAGCCTTAACCTAGGGAAGGCAAGGCTAAGGCATTGTTTCTCAAAGTACTTTTCCCTGCGGACTATGCGTGTGTTAGATGTAGAACCATTAAAAGACTTGCTAAAAATTCATACTCCTGCAACTTGTTGGCCACGAGTTAATTCCCCATTGTAAAGATCTGGGAGATTAGTTTGTCATCTCCTTTGTACATGCAGTGTCTCACCCTTGCATACTTTCCCTTGACCTAACTTAATTCATACATAGAGACATCTCCTGATATGGAAAAGAAAGAGGCCTTTTCCCTGTACTTTAGGGCCCCTTTGTTGGTATAATAAATATTAGTATACTATGTGCTTTGTTCTGTTTTCTGAATTCTTACTAAGGAAAAATTTCTCCAGAGTCTCTAGTCACATAACATATACTGAAGAGAAATGAGCAATCGACTTAATATCTATATAAGTGAATCCTGTTTCAGTGAAAAATGCTATCAAAAATTATACTGGACTAACTGGTACAATTATACTAAATTTTAGTCCTCCTGATGTGTGTGAGAGATGTGTTTTACTAAGATTGGAAAAGATTAACTGAGCATAAAAATAATTTGCTGGTCAGATAGCTATAATAGCATACACATCTAGTTTCAATTAGTGATGCTAACAATCCTAGAAAATGCCCTAGTTTGAAAAAGTATTAAAGGCATAAAAAATGAGCAAGGAGTTGGGTATTGGAAGGAGAAAGAAAACACCAAATGTTTAAAACATTTTATGGCAATTAGAAAATTACCATCATTTGTTTAATACCTTAAATACAGGCCACTATTATTTCCAATATGTTGAAGATACTGACAGCTACTATTATTTCCAAAAATGAAACAGTGTGATGGTGCATATCTATAATCACAGTTCTGGAGAGGCTGAGACAGGAGGATCAAGAGTTCAGGGCCAGGGGCTGGGAGGTTGGCTCAGTGGTAGATTACTTGCCTTTCATGCATGAGGCCCTGGGTTCGATTCCTCAGCACCACATAAACAAAAAGCCAGAAGTGGCTCTGTGGCTCAAGAGGTAGAGCACTAGCCTTGAGCTGAAGAGCTGAGGGACAGTGCCCAGGCCCAGAGTTCAGGCCTCACAACTGACCAAAAAAAACAACTAAATAGAGGGACTGGGAAGGTGGCTCAGTGGTAGAGCACTTGCCTTGCATGCATGAGGCCCTGGGTTCGATTCTTCAGCACCACATAAGCAAAAAGAAAAAAAAAAAGAGTTCAGGGCCAGCCTGCACTATACAGTGAGATGAAAGCCAATCTAGACTACTGTGGTAGGGTATAATACAATACTCTCACATGTGGATTAAACATTCCAACCTCAGCTTCATAAATATAAAACTACTCACCAGATTCTTTTTACTTTTTAAAAAACGTTCTTATGGGCTGGGAAGTTGGCTCAGTGGTAGAGCGCTTGCCTTGCATGCTCGAGGCCCTGGGTTCGATTCCTCAGCACCACATAAGCAAAAAGAAAAAAGCCGGAAGTGGCGCTGTGGCTCAAGTGGTAAAGTGCTAGCCTTGAGCTGAAGAGCTGAGGGACAGCGCCCTGGCCCAGAGTTCAGGTCCCACGACCGGACCCAAAAATAAATAAATAAATAAATAATAAAAAACCGTTCTTATTTAATAAGATTATTGACTTACATTCAGTCGTCTGTAAAGAGAATTCAGATATTATTTTTTCCTCCACCAAGTGAAAAAATGGGGCAAAAAACTCTTCTCTTAAATGAAAATAATAAAGGAGAAGGTAAGCATAAGCAATTTGTATTGCTTCAGACATATTACTTTAATAAAATCACACAAGGATGTGGTGGCTAAATTTGCTTTTATTTTAAATACTGCAGCAATAGAAGCAAATGCTGAATTTAAATTTAACACAAATCTCTTCAAATTAAGTGATAATAAGATAGTGCACTAATTGTGTGTTTTTCCATGATTCTCCTAACAAGGAAGGAAATAATTGGATTAAAGGGGCATAGAGACTATGCAAATAAGTACAGAAAATCATGACTACATAAAAATTTGACTCATTGGGAAGCATTCTTGAGAGATTCTAAGGTTTTTCCTAGGACCTCCTCTAGGTCACAGAGAGTAACCCAAAACAGACACTACCAGCTGTGCTATGCCCCCAGCCCTTTTTGCTATAGGTTTTGTTGTTGTTTGTGCAGGTCCTAAGGCTTGAACTCCAGCCCTGGATGTGCTGTTGTCAAACCTTTTTGCTCAAGACCAGTGCTCTACCACTTGAGCCATGCCTCCATTCTAGCTTTTTTGGTAAATTGGAGATAAGAGTCTTATGGGCTTTCCTGATCAGGCTGGCTTTGAACTATGATGATCAGATCTCAGCCTCCTTGAGTAGAGTAGCTAGGATTATAGGCGTGAGCCACCAGTGCTGTCTGGGTTTTTTGTTTGTTTGTTTTTTTTGGGGGGGGGTCCTGTCGTGAGGCCTGAACTCTGGGCCTGGGTGCTGTCCCTCAGCTCTTCAGCTCAAGGCTAGTGCTCTACCACTTGAGCCACAGCGCCACTTCCGGCTTTTTTCTTTTTGCTTATGTGGTGCTGAGGAATTGAACCCTGGGCCTCTGGCCTGCAGAGCATGCGCTCTACCACTGAGCCACCTTCCCAGCCCCTGTCTGGGTTTTTTTGTTCATTTTTGTTTTTGTTTTTTTGAGATAGGATCTATTAGTTGTTAAGAGAATACTTGGAGCTTAATCCTTCTGACCTCCTAGTAGCTGATATTTCAGGCCTATTGATGTGCTAGCTATATTTACTGAAAGCACACTTCACTGTGTGGATTCTTCGTTGGAGAAGCTTAAGTGCTAAGTATTATGGCTCTGAATAGTACAGTTAGAAGAACAAGAGGTCATTCATTCAAATAGCCAAAGCCTTAGGCCTTCTATATAGAAGAACTTATCTACTCTATTTATAACCAAAACATATCAGTGATGCAAGGATCAATAAAAATAAGCACTTCATGGAAGAGGATATCCAGATGGCCAAAAACCTAGAAAGAAGTGTGTTCAACATTATTAGTGTAGGATCTACCTCTTCTGAAATAAGACAGACTGATAGTTCTTAGAGTTAGGATATAGAATAACTTGAGCTCTCACACAATCATGGTGGGAAGGTACTGATGAAACTACTTTGGAATGTTGGTTATTTGTTAAGGCTGAGCCTATGATTTCTTATGACTAAGCAACTCCACTTATAAATATACACCCAATGGGTCTGGGAAGGTGACTCAGTGGTAGAGTGCTTGCCTTGCATACATGAGGCCCTGGATTTGATTCCTCAGCACCACATAAGCAAAAAGAAAAAAAGCAGGAAGTGGTGCTGTGGCTCAAGCGGTAGAGCTCTAGCCTTGAGCTGAAGAGCTGAGGGACAGTGCTCAGGTCCAGAGTTCAAGCACTACGACCGGACCCAAAAATAAATAAATAAATAAACACCCAAGAGAAATGTATGCATATGATCATGATAAGATGCCTGTGAGAATGTTCACAGCAGTTTTGTTAAAAATAACCCCAAATTGTTGTTCTGAGAAAAATATATACACATCTGAAATGCTATGGTGTAATTCTATGGTGCACTTAATACACATTAAAATTAATACACAGTAAAAATATAAAATAAAACAAGCTCTGTTGAAGAGGAAAGGGTTGAGCCAACAAGGAATGGAATAATGATGATGAAATTGGTTGAGGTGATTTGTTTGCATTTATGAAAATGAAACTTGAAATCGTTTTAAGCAGCAGCAAGGATAAGGGACACAAGGGGTGAGATTGACCAGTATGCATTGTATTACATGTGTGGAAATGTACCAATGAATTGCCCCCACCCTGTAATATATACTAATTAAAATAAGAGGAAGTCCCAAACAGAAAACAACAGAAATCTAATAAAATGCAATGTCCAACAGAATAGAAAAAACGAAGTGTTATTAATTTATACACTGGAATGTTCTACAGCAATAAGGATAAACTACCTGTGGATATACACAATAGTGTGAGTGACACAATCAACACTGGGCAAAAAAAAAGGCCATTACAAAAGTGTTTACCTCCTGAATCCATTTATGAGTGTTACCATAATAGTTTAGTTTTGCCAGCCAAACTTCAAGTTAAGATAGCTGTTTTCTTAGTATAAGAGAAGAAAAACATGGCTTTTGTGGTTCATTTTCTAGATCTGGGTACTGGGTTCACAATTGAAATCTGTTTGTGGAAATTCATCACTGCAGTTAGTGGGTTGAATATCATCTGCTTTATTGGATGTATGTTATACCCCAGGATGAATACAAGATAATTATAATTGTTCCATAATTATCAGTTGTATTAGCTGAAATTTTTTACTATTATTTGATTTTAAACCTACTTGTCATTCTCCCTAATTTTTGTAAAATCAAAGTACATTCCAAGCTTCTAGGAAAGAGTTGACAAAGGAACATTTCTCTTGTTCTTATCCCTGAGAAAAAAGCACCAATCACTCAACTTTAAACTGACATCCAAAGGCTTTCAAAAATAAGTTTCAGTTTACTTTTGTATAAAGGACATAAATAAAACTGAATATTTTATAAAATGAGAATTCAGATTGAGTAAGTTATAATCTGTATCTAGGCTGGGAAAGTGGCTCAGTGGTAGAGTGCTTGCCCGGCATGCATGAGGCCCTGGGTTCAATTCCTCATCATCACAGAAGCAGCAAAGACTGGAAGTGGCACTGTGGCTGAAGAGCTGAAGAGCTCAGGGACAGCTCCCAGGCCCAGAGTTCAGGCCCCATGACCGGTCAAAAAAAAAAAGAATCTAGCCAGGCACTGGTGGCTCACGCCTGTAATCCTAGCTACTCAGAAGGCTGTGATCTGAGGATCACGGTTCAAAGCCAGCCCCGGCAGGAAAGACTGTGAGACTCCTATCTCCAATAAACCACCAGAAAACCAGAATTGGTGCTGTAGCTCAAGTGGTAGAGCGCTCGCCTTGAGCTGAAGAGCTGAGGGACAGCGCCCAGGCCCAGAGTTCAAGCCCCACGACCGACCAAAAAAAAAAAGAATCTATCTAATGACATGATTTGATAATAGTTATCACATAATTATTATGACTGCAAACCTACTGAATCTGGAAAAAAATGGGTAAAAATTTCAACCTTTACTTGATCTTGAATATTTTAGTACTCCTGCAGAACACAATTCCAATTTAGAGAATCAACCCTCAGGAAATCCCTAATTCAAATTACTTTAGCTCAGGCCCCAAAGTGTGTTTCCTTTTTTTTTTAATTTATTTTTATTGTAAAGGTAATATATAGAGGGGCTGGAATTACATAGGTCAGGTAATGAGTATATTTCTTTTTGAACAGTGTCACCTCTTCCCATGTTTTCTCCCAATTTTTCCCTCATACCCCCTCCTCCCCAAGTCATATAGTTCATTTCCAACATAGTGTCTAGTAAGTATCACTGCTGAACTAATTCAGCAGTGAATTAGTTCACCCTTTGTCCTACTATTACTGTGCTTCCCCTTACCCTCCCCAAAACAGATAAATTTACATATAAGACATGAAGTACAAAAATAAAAAACGGTGACAAAAAGGAAAAAACAAAACAAAAATTGCAAAAAGTAACTTTAAAAAACTCTTCTTTCCATTTCTTAGAGTTCATTTCGATAAATATCATTTTATATGATCATATACAAATGATTTCACCTACATCAGCATCCATATAGTATAATAGATTTAATCATTGATTTGTAACTTTTGTTTGGATTCTCAGTCTGTTATACTCTTCCTCCAACATGTACCTTAGTAGATTTGCATAAACTCAGCCTCCTCGCTGATAATGAAGTTACATAGAAGATCCCATGTGAAAGTTGAGAAACTGGACATGTTTTCCCTAGCTTTGTCTGTGAATGTTTACTTCTTAGAAAGTCTTTGAAGGTGGGGCTGGGAAGTTGGCTCAGTGGTAGAGTGCTTGCCTTGCATGCCTGAGGCCATGGGTTCAATTCCTCAAGCACCACATAAGCAAAAAGAAAAAAGCTGGAAGTGGTGCTGTGGCTTAAGCACTAGCCTTGAGCTGAAGAGCTGAGGGACAGTGCCCAGGCCCAGAGTTCAGGCCCCACGAACGGACCCAAAAAAAAAAAAAAAGAAAGTCTTTGAAGGTTAAAGACTGCTATGATAGATATTTCAACAAATAGCCAAAATAACCGGTATCCTGGCCCCTTTGGCTTTATGTATAAATAGTCAAAGAAGCCAACTGGTGAAAGGTTACCTCTAACCTGTGGTTTCCATGTTTTTGATGGAGAGATAGAAATCATTATTGTTGATACATGAGCAATTTCAGCTGGGGAAAAATATTATAACTGAAAGTTTAAGTTTATTGAAGTATAAAATCTACTTTCTCTAGCCCTGGTGGCGCACGTCTGTAATCCTAACTACTTAGGAGGCTGCGATATAAAGATAGTGGTTCAAAGCCAGCCTGGTCAGGAAAGTCTACGAGACTATCTCCAATAAACTACAAAGAAAAGGCCAGAAGTGGTGCTGTGGTAGAGTGCTAGCCTTGAGCCAAAAATACTCAGTGCCTAGGCCCTGAGTTCAAGCCCCAGGACTGGCACCAAAAACAAAACAAAACACCTACTTTCATATATTTGAATTTTAGAAATGTAAACTCAAAATTTTTAAATATCTTAACAAGTAGAGTTTAGTTTATTTTATAAAGCAATCTGTAGTTGAGCAATTCTGCTTTAGAATTGTCATTTTAAAATAACGTGGTTCTTCACAACTGTATTTAGTAATACAAAATATGTATTTCATGAATAAAATTAGTTATTAGGAACTTTATTTTTATTACTGGGTGTGGTAATAACAGACTTTTAACCAAGTAGAATTACAAATGATTGTGAAGTTTTCTCTACATGATTGGGAATAAACAAAATGCTTGAGGATCAGAAATTGTGTTTTTTGTTGTTTTAACTACTATGTTTGCCTCTCAAGAATCAATAGAAAAACCAACATCAGTGTGTTATCAACCATGTATTCTGGTTTTCTTTGTGCAATTCTGTCTTTAGGGCTTCTTTTTGAGTTACCATATCTCACATAATAGTTGGGCTTGTTGTTCAAAAGTTTTTATTAGTAATGTTAAGTCCCAAGTTTAAATACTAACTAATACTATTTAAGTTATAGCATCAAACTTGTAAAAGAAAAAGAAGTAGGTAAAATAGAATAGGGCTTCCTCATAGGACTCAATAAAACTTTATTTTTCAGAGTGTGGTCTCTGGAACCTCATTCTGAGAATAGAGGTACTGATTAAGATACAAGTTCCTAGGCCTGCCTCCAAGTAGCCTGCATTTGTTTAGGCATCTTGACTAATATGAAGCATAGTGAGCTGTATGAGACCAGCAGCATTCCTAGTCATAGGTGACCCATAGCAGAAATAAGCAACTCGGTCTTTGAGGCAGAGTATAAATAATGAGTCAGTAAAAATAAAACATTGTATCCAAGACAAGACATTTTGACTGATTGTAACAGCCTTGAAAATTTCACATTTTATCATTGCTTTATGCTAGCTGAGAAGTTGAGTCCTTTCTTTACTCAAAAAATACAGCTATTTTACTTATTATAAACTGCTTTATGGTCACAAACAAAATTCTTATAAACTATGTCTGCCTGAGTTGCTAGAGAAGAGCAAATATCAAATGTACTGTCCTCAAACATCCATTCAGTCATTTTAATACTATATTTCTAGGGATGTGTGAAAGTAAATGCACAGGTTCAGTAAAATAGTCCAGTACCACCTTCTGATTCCACAAGTGTAGGGATTCAGAATGCATCGTCAGCTCTCAAGTGGTCCTCCATTTATCCATAGGATAAATATCTGCCCCACATTCTCCCCCAAAGGAAGGCTGCCTCCAGTCTTATTCTTCCTGCAAAGAGTGACACAAGACACAGTGACACCAGTGGACACGAGAAGTTCACTTTGACAGTTGTGGGCCGTTCTCTTGTCTAGAACATTGGTGAAACTGTCGTTGGCGTTGATAGTGTTGACAGATCTGTAAATACCATTGATGGTGATCTCTGTAAAATGGATCCTTCTTTCTCTTTTCGTTATAAAAGGAAACTTTATTTCAGAGTAGAAAGTGCATTGTCTGAACTCATCAACACCCTCTCTATCCCTCCCCTCCCCCGTTTGTTGCAGACCAGGATGAAAGAGCAGCTGAGCTCAGCAGGGAGCAGAATGAGAAAACCATCCGGAGCACGCAGACTGCGCTCCGCAATTTCCGGGAGTTCCTCATCTCCAAGTACCCTTCGGAAACCCGAGAGATTTATGTCATCCCTTGCAAGGAGTTGGATGCCTACCTTGCCTCTTTCTTTGTTGATGCCAGGCAGAAAGATGGGTCCGAGTACGAACCCAACAGTCTGGCGAATTATCAGTGTGGGCTAGAACGGTACCTGAAGGAACACAGGTATGGCTACAGTATCACCAGGGACAAGGAGTTTAAGCGCTCCCAGGAGGCCCTGAAACAGAAGCAAATCGAGCTCCGCTGCAAAGGCAAAGGAAACAAGCCGCACAAGTCCATGAAGCTCACCTTCGCAGATGAGCTCATCCTGCGCAAAAGAGGGCTGCTAAGCCGGTACAACCCGGAGGGTCTGCTCAACCTCGTCTGGCTCAACAACACGAAAGCCTTCGGCCACTGCACGGGCTTCCACGGGTCTACCTTGAAGTGGGGCGACATCCGGCTCCGAGTCACAGAAACGGGCCTAGAGTACCTGGAGTGGATGGGTCAAGACACTGGTGACCTGAACGCCAAAACCAAGAGGGGGGGCACGGACTCGCGTGTGTATGCCACCCAGCACGCCCCACAGACCTGCCCGGTGCAGGACTATAAGGAGTATGCCCAGCGGCGGCCCCCTGCCATGCGCTATGAGGATGCCCCCTTCTACCTGTCCATCAAGCCAGTGGTGAACTTGGCGGCTCTGCACTGGTACAACTGCCAAGCCCTGGGCAAGAACAAGCTGGCCAAGATGGTGAAGACCATGTGCGAGAAGGGCAACATCCCCGGCAGGAAAACCAACTTCAGCGTGTATCAGAGCTGTAGCACCTTGTCGGAGGCCCAGAGCAACCAGCTGGTGCTCATCTGCAACAACCTAAGCCAGCAGGCCGCCCAGTCAGTGGCCGGCCACTCCAACAGTGGCAATTTCATCGTCTCCGCCTCCTATGACTCCTCCTCAGACACTGCTTGACCAGGTGGCTTGAGCAAGAACCCAGTTTGATTATTGGGTCCTGAGAAACTATGATTATCCACCACTCCTCCTTCCCTTCCGTCTGCCCTCAGTGTTAATTAACTTTATAAAAATATAAATATATAATATATTTTTTCTTTTTACAAATAAGACAGTGGCAATAGTTTAGTATTACTGCCATAGTATTTATAGCTTAAAAACATATATGTACTTGTGAGTGATTACATGTTAATTACTGTTACAGACTTGACAAAACTTTATCATGGTTCTCAGGCAACAGGAGAGAAAGAATTTGGTTTTTAAGAAAACTGTCAGAAAGGAAACTGAGAGTCATCTTAAACACTGTGTCCTCAACTCCTGCTTTTCCTCCCTACTTCTCCTCTCACTTTTGGTCTCCTTTACAAATGGCTTTATTTTTTTATTTTTTAAAATTCTATATTAATCAGTAGGAGACAACACTTTTACTACTCACACAAAATGGTATTCAGCCAGATCAAAATATAAAATTGATATAAGCTGGACCTTGAATTATATATTCTTTTTAACTTAAGAGTTTTACCTCCTGTGCCTCATTTTTCACCATGTTGGAAAATCCAAATGTTTAGAGAATATCTTTCCTTTGGGGAGGGAAAGGGAGTTGAAGCAGACATAAAGGTGCCATCCTTTTTTTTTTTTCTTTTGAAAGATATGTGATTTTAAAATAATATGCAAAGTCTGATATTGTGGCAAAAAAAAAGACTGTTACATGATTCATTTTCACTGGTGTGTTGGACCTGGGCATAATGTTCCTTGTTCCCAGGTCAGTGTAAATGACAAGTTTGATTATCAGATTTGTAAGACATTTAAAACTACCAAAACTGTGAAAATATTCTCAAGCATTAGATTATATGTATATCAGGCATAAAGAGAAGGTAGAGAATGGAAGTCTTAAGGAAAAATCAAGAAGCACTAGTAGAAAACAGGAAAACTTGTTCTTTTCAAAGCTCAGATCTCCTGAGTAATTTGTAAATGTTAAATTCAGTCTCTTTTCTCTTAAGGGTTGCTTGACTCTGCATTTGAGATCAAAGGAATATCTATACTCACTTTAAGTAATGGTAGTTTGTTACTAGGTTTAGCCAAATTCAAAATATTTTTGAAAATATGCAAATTTCTTCTAAAGCAAATATGAATGCATATATATGTGGTTTCCTGGAGTTATAATAATAATAATAATAACTAATTTAGTCAGACATTTGTAATGGTTTTTCCAGCATCTTTGTTTTTGAATCTTGCAGACTATGAATACATCAGTCTTCAAGATTCGAAGAATGATTAAGATCCTTCAAAAATAAAATAAATTTAGACATTAACATCATAGTACAGCTGACCTAGACTCCTATCTGATACATTAACACACAAGGAGCTTCACATCTTAATTGATTTGTAGTAGCTTGACATCCTGTTAGGAGATATTTGTTCTTCTAGGTAACCTCATAATTCACATTATCTAGGAAGGTAGATGGTTTTTAATATATTAATTCATTGCATGATGAGGACAAATTTCCTTCTGATTTGCTTTGCTAACTTGTCACAAAGATGAGCTTTTTCAGGGCTCTTTCTGTCACTAAGTCATAAGCACATAAAGACCTGTTCCTTTTATATAGCTCTGCAAAACGAAATCTGCCATGGGCTCTGTGGGGTGGAATTAACTTCATTTTCATGATTTTTCTCTTCACAGAGAAGCATCCATTTATTCATCTAGAAACAAGAAGAAAGGGAGATGATATATTTCTATATGTGTTATCTTAATATTTTCAACAATTTTGAAAAGAAAGTGAGTTATCTCCATTTTTGGTGAGATCACAATAAATCAATTAGATTGTAGGGAAAGGTAATCTTTCATCTCATTCTTGAGCTTTTTCTATTCACTCTTTTAATACCAACTTGTAATTAGTTCCCAGTGATTTAAGCCAGAGATGGACAGAGTATCTTTGAGCATCTTTCCATCTCTGAAGACTCATTAGAAGGGATGCTGTAATCTTTCACGGCATGACACACTGTGTGCGCTAGCCCAGGCCCACCCCTGCTGCCATTCGTTTTAAATCAGCGTATCTTTCTCCCCATCCTGTTTACAAAACGTTCTTGTTTTCTTTATTCTAGAGCTTGTCCACAAGTATACAAGACAGCCTACTTTAAGGAACTGTGTCTTTTAAAAATAAGGTTTTTTTTTTTTAATGTGGGCTAACTCACGGTTTAAAAGTCTCAATGAAACATTTTAAATGTTATTGTGTATTTTTTAATCGACATAATTCCTAAGTTATTGATATGTCTCTGACAGCAAAGAGTTTTGTTTCAGGACAGTAGGCAGTCAGTATGCACTGAAAGCAGAACTAGAAAACTCAAATCTCTGTGGTTTTTGAGGTACTGCTTACTTATGCTGCATTTTCATTTACACAGATATAATTAAAGTTACTTATTTATATTTTGTTGTGGTAACTCGAACCAAATAGGAACATGTAGATTCAAAAAACTTCTGAAGAGTGGCTTATTAGAGGCACAGTCAAATTATAGTAACTTTTTGAGATAATTAAATTATGAAAAATCTGCAGCTACCTCTAAATTTTGTGTTCTGATCTAAACAATACATAGAATATACCATTGCCAAATGAATTTTAACTTAAAATCACTAAACACTGTGACAGAGGTAGATGCCAAAATCATATCTGCGCTTTAGTAAAAATGTAATCGTCTAAAGCAGGTGTTGACTACAACTGAATGTGCTGCCTTCTCAGGCCATTGTGTAGTTTGTACAGAAACAGTAAAACCATATTTACAGAGTTAACACCTTAAGGCCAATAATACAATAAATTCTCCGGTACCCTTCATATGACTATGGAAGTTTTTCATTGTCTAAAGCTGAGACACTGAACACATCTGTCAGAAGTTGGATGATACACTTGCATAACTCAATTTTAATTCAATATGCATGTGAATATATTAGAAACCATAGATGTAATTTTTTTGGTGGGATGGGGGGGTCTGGTTGTGGGGCCTGAACTCTGGGCCTGGGCACTGTCCCTCAGCTCTTCAGCTCAAGGCTAGCGCTCTACCACTTGAGCCACAGCACCACTTCCGGTATTTTTCTTTTGCTTATGTGGTGCTGAGGAATCAAACCCAGGGCCTCAGGCATGCAAGGCAAGTGCTCTACCACTGAGCCACCTTCCCAACCCCCTAGATGTAATTTTTTTAAACATAAACTATAACCATGATATTTGGAAAGGTTAGAGATATTTAGGGTATTTATCAAAGATAGCTTAGTTTTAAGATTCTGATTCTTGGTCAGTGTTCTTAGGATGGGTTGGCTGTTTCATAAATGCATATAACTACTAAAATGCTTATTTTATAACTTTTTCCTATCTTAACATTTCCCTATGTTAATTCATTTGCCTTAAGTTAAATCACTGCCTGATTTAGAAAAAAATGGTCTGAAGTTTTTCCTGCATAGATTAGGTCTCTGGTTTTCAGTCATAGCTTAGCATCTGGAATCATTGGCTTTATTTATTGAGCAACTAGGATCTAGACCTAGGGAGAGGTACAGATAGTTCCTGCTTTCAACCTTTTTTTTTTAAGGCAAAAACAGTTCCAGCACTCAAAATGTAAGACACTATAATAAAAGTTGTATTTTTTTGAGAGCCTAGAAAAAAGTTCTCTGCCAATACCATTTTGCATTGTCTTCCAAACTTTGTGTTCCTACAATCTGTTAGTTCTTCATTGAATATGTTGATTTTCTGTGGAGTACATACTACTATTTGAGCATTTTGTGGAGTATCTTTCTTAGAGTCTGTTTTATAAAAATCAGAAAAAGGTAAAGCCATTTCTGTAGCATCCATTGTGTTCACATAAGTACACACATGCCTAAGAATGTAGAGATTTGTCATCAGTGTCTGTCGTTTGTTGAGTGCTTATAATGTGTTGTTGTGCCAGGTGCTTCTATGTTGTTGTCTTAGTTCTCATAATAATCCCTTTAAATAAGTAGTAGTTCTCTTTTGCAAATGAGGAAATGAGAAATAAAGGGAGTGAACTACGTCACAGTTAATCCATAAGACCATAGTTTCTGAAACTGGATCCAGATCTCATTAAGTTCTATCATTTCCTGCTTAGTTTGTGCTTCTCTAGTAAACCCTGGTGGTAAATTGTAAACACAGTCCACAGTATAATAAAATCATTACTATTCATTTGACTCCATATTTTGGCATGTTAGCAAAGCATTATTTAGGCCTTGTAACTGTACTTATTTTGAGACAAAACAATGAGCAAAGTCTACTTCCCCCTGGCCACTAGCTCTCAGAGAGCTAGTGTTATTATTTAACACTTTGTCCTGGTGATAGGTGAGTGTGTGTGTGTGTGTGTGTGAGCACACGTGCACAAAGGATGAGATGCTTGATTGTTACTTGGTTTGTTTGTTTGTTTGTTTTTACCACAAGTAAGGCCAAAAACCCAGTTTCAAAAGAGCTCCTTGTTAATTTTAGACAAGGAAGTTATAGGCAGAGGGAATGCCTCTCTACCTCCAATATTATAGGCAGATACTGCTATTGACCAGATAGGAAATACTGGTTGCCAGTCTTCCAAGGAGTTTGGTCTTGTCTACAGATTTGGTGCCAGTAGATTCTCAACTGAGGTATTTGGTTATTGATGTTTGTTTTAGAATAATTATGATTGCTACAGCAGAAAGGTTAGGGTGGGAGAGAATACTGTCATATGATTCCTAGAATTAGAAATAGACTGAAATCTTTCATATTTTCTTGTAAGTTGATTTTCTTCACAGTTTAATATGAGAGAAGCACTTCTGATTTTAATCCCCCTACTTTTTATTCATTTTCTATATGAAAGTAAAGCTATATTTTTATCCTTATTTCCCTAGCAAAAATACAGTTTTAATACATGATGTCTATAAACTAAAACTATGTTGTATAATGCAGAAAATAAATTTCCAAGCCTAAAGTAAAAAGAGGAGTAAATAATAATTTATTGCACTAAGGTAATTTTTTGTCATTGAAGAGGAGTTTTAGGGGCTGAGGGTATAGTTTAGAGGTAGAGTATGTGCTTAGCATGCACAAGTTTAATCTCCAACAGAGTATAAATATCATAGTAGGTATAAATATTGCAAAATTAGCAATTTGGTAAATTTTTCCTAAATAGAATTCTTATTCAAGATTTATGTCTGGGTCTACCAGATGATACAGTACAAACAGACCATTAGCCAGGGCATCCATTCTCAATATTTTTTATTTTTCCCCTAATGCATAATATTCAAATATTGCTTTGCCTTCCTAGTTGGCACTGTCTGAAATGTTGTGTATAGATTTTCTTAAGGCAGAGTTATAGAGCTAGGATAAAATTTTCAGAGAACCTTACTTATCAAATAGAACTGGGATAAAGAGATACATGGCTGGTGCATTTCTAGAGATAGAGCAAAGAAAGGGGGTTGAGGATAATAATAGCAAATCACACACAACAGTAATTTCATTTTTCTGTTTAGTGGTACTAGATTTTGAACTGCTGTGGGTTTAATAGCAAGGCAGTCACTCTGCCACTTGAGTAACACCTCCAACCTAGTTTACTTTTGATTATTGAAACAGAGTCTGGCTTTGGTCATTACATCCAGCCTTTCCTATTGAGATGCAATCTTGTGTACTTTAGTCTGGTCTCAAACTAAGAGTCTCTCAATTTTGCCTTCCTGAGTAGTTGGGCTGATTTCTTTTTTCTAAGCATTAAAAAGAAAGATACTCAGATGTGTTTATGATCCTATCTATTTGAAAATTGACACCCACCCATAAAAAAAGAAAAGGAAATTGATCAGTTAGGCCTGCCAAAACTGAGTGAAAGAACTGATTATGTAGTAAAGATTGTACCACTTTTAAGATAACATTTTAATATGTGAAATTGAGTTTTATGCAAACAATGAATGTTAAATTCTAATCATAGTATTACTTAAGTCTGAGTATTAAAAGAAACCCATTGTCTATGATGAATTATTATATTGGCTAGCCCTGGAAAGACCTAAGAAGTCTTACAGTTTTCCAATGCTGAAAAGAATAGGTGAACCATGCTGTCCCTCCAGAGAGCAGGGGAAGGAAAAGGAAACAAGAATGGGGGAAAAATCTTCAAACACACATACCCTGGGAATTTTTTACATGTGTCCCTTCCTTCTGTGACACTCTAGACCAAATGAGCTGCTCTTATATCAATAATGCATCCTTTAGGTATGCTGACTGGAAAGTAAAACTGAAAATATCTCATTGACCTCAGTCTTCTTTTCCAAAAGAATAAACAGCCTCTAAGCTGGGCTAAATGCCCAGGTGCTCACACCTTGTTAGAGTTACTGCAGGATGAGCATGCTAGCACTCTTGGTGTTATGTTCCTATATAAATTAAAGATCTATAAAATTTAGGGAGGAAAAACAACTCTGGAACTCTGAGTTAGAAAAAGCGTATAAAAGAGTATCTCTTTTTTTTTCTTTGTAAATTTTAATTGTTTTCTAAACCCTCAATTTTTCACTGAGTAGATTCAAGCTGCCACTTTGCAAATAAGCTGGTTTTGAATGTGAAATTTCAATTTTCATTTTATAGTGTCATATCTTGATTTTTAGCAACTTCTTATGAAACTTACTAGGATAATCTCTAAACAATTGTTTTAATGGATCTCTCTCAACCTATTCCACTTATATTTAGTTCTCAATTATGATTGTGAAATAAACTGATCATAAAATATTTGAATTCCAATGATAGATTATGAAGTAAAAAGTAAATTTCTATTTACATTATAATGTGAATTAATGTGTATATTTACATAGCTATATTACTGATTTGAGGTCAGTCTGCAATATATTCTTTAAATCTGCAGTACATTTTTTAACATCATACTTCAAGACTTAGACATCCTCTGTCAAGAGAATCAAATTTCTGTCAACAAAAATTGGATGTTTCTTGAGTATATTGATTTAGAACTAGTAAAGAAACAAGGGTAACGAACAAAGGAAATTCAAAGCAAAGATACAGAAATAAAAAGTATTTCTCATTCTGTCTTGCTTTTTTTTCTGAAAAAAGTCAAGCACAAATACAAATTTCACAGATTTTTAGTTTTTAAATTATATTTACTAGATCATATTTGAGAAAAATGGAAGAATATCAAGAAAAGGTACAATGTAATTATTAGTCTTTTGTGCAGCAATGAATTTGGCTATACTTCTAATATTTGTTTTGTATTACACTGGAATTAGGAAGCATTTTACCTTTATGCATTCATTCCAAGAGCTTTGAAAATGCTTTGGCACAATTTATTTGTTTATAGTAAGTAGAATCAGGAAGACATCAGCAATATAGAATCTTAACAGTAATTGTGCATATAGTATTTTAGTGATTTTTATGCCTGCTTATTTTCTAAAATCCTTACATTTTATAAATCAAAAACCTTCATAGTGTCACTACAAGTTAATTTATAATTGATTATTTATATTGAATAAAGTACCAGATCCACATTTACTATTAGTCTACGTAGATTAACCTTATCGAACTGAACTTTTCTATCTATAATCTACAATATCTACACTATTCCAACTTTTTAAATAGCATTTTTAATGGAAGAACTTCTGTTTTATAAAGCATATAAAGCCAAAAACCATTACAATTTCTATGCATTATATAGTGTTCAGTGATGTCATTTTTGATATTTTGCATGTTCTAGGTGCTCTTTCATATCTGTGTGGTGTTCATGTGGAATTGTCAACTATTGCTGCTGTCACTTATTGCGGTTAAGCTGGAGAATGGTGCTTCAAGGCTGTGCCAGTCAACATTTGTATGTGGGACTTGAGAAAATATGTACTTTGTTGTTTAATATTTTGAGCCAGCACTTAATGGCTTCTACAGAAGGAAATATTGTAGTTGTCAAGTGGTGCCAAACTTGAATGTCTTGATTTATCTGTGTCATTCCAGACTAGGTCAGCTTTTTTTTCCAACTTTGCTAATTCTTTGTAAAAAGAGAAAGAAAGTGCAAAGTTTGAACTCTTCCGGTACTCCTATCCCTTGTATCTTTGCTCCTTTTTTCTTCTTTTAGACACTTGTGCACCTTACAGAAAAACCCACTACAGGAGTTGGGGATTTAGCTCAGTGGAAGAACACTTGCCTGGCAAGTGCAAGACCTTGAGTTCGGTCCTCAGCTCTGGAAAAAAAAGAAAAGAAAAGAAAAACCCACTAAAATTACCAGGGGAGGGGGCATCATAATTTTCCCATATCTAACTAGATCAGTTTAGGTTGAAGTGGGTAACAAATAACTGTGGGATACATAGATTAATTTAGTTGGCTATCATGGCTTGTTGTTTTGAGTTGTATTTAACAAGAATATTTAGTAATCACAGTCTGCTTTTGAGAGACCACTGATTTTTGCATTCTATATCTGTATAGACTTCCTGAGTTGCTTATTGGCCACCTGTTTGGTACAAATCCTGGTAGTTTTCATTGTGGGCCTGAACAGCTCCAAACTATGAGAGTAGGCACAAATTTGTTTTAACAGATGAACTCCACTGTTAAAGTTCAACATGGGAGAAATATCATTTTACTTATTAAAAATAAGGGAAAACTATCAAAATACTAAGGCTACTTCCTGGGGGGGATTTTTTTACCTTTTTATTGTTACTATAAAGGTGATAAATGAAGTGGTTACAATTACATAAGTCAGGTTATGAGTACATTTCTTTTTGGACAACATTACCCAAGAAGGCTGCTATAGCACCATTCCAAAATGCCTCACTTAGTGCAAGGTTTTCTATCAGTTCAGTGGGTCCTTTAATGAAGGGGTGATCTTCTGAATTATATAGAGGCTTTGTGTAACTGTCAGAGACATAGTGACAGCTATCGCTCTATTTGGATACATTGCTGCTGAAATTACTGATTTAATTCTAAGAATATGAAATTAATTCATCAAGCCCCCACACACATTTCTTTGCTTAAAAGAAAGGCAGATTTTAACTATGAGCTTTTCCTCCAGAATATGCTTTAAACATTTACCCATCAATGAGGTGATAAAGCAATAAAAATAAATTCAATTATGTATGATTTAAAGAAGGGCTGCCTTTGTCTATTGGCCTCCAGGGTCACACAAAAGCATTTGTTGATTGCTGCATAAGGAGTTTGCAAGCAAAGCCTTTACCAAGAATTTCTTTTATATTTTGGACGCCAAAGATTGTGACATAATATAGCCTGATGAGTACCAGTTTCTTGTAGATAGCAACAGGCACACGTGTTTAAATCTTGCTCTTGGATTTTCTCCCTCCTTTGAGTCTTCTCTATATTTTCTATATCTCTTTGTCCTGAGGCCTTTATGCCTAAGGCAATTTTTATCAAAATACATATATATATTTATTAGGCTTCTAATTTATAGCGTTTCCATCTCCCCTGCCCCACTTCACGACTAAACATTCTCACTGCTAAAGACAGTTTTTCCAGAATAGCCTCCTGATGAGTAAAGGAGTAAGTAACAGTTTGTACATTTTACATTATAATATGGAAATAGGACTATAATGCCATTGCCTGAAAGCTAGTGAGAAAGTGGATACTTAATTGTGTGTGTGTGTGCACACGCACCTTTGCGCATGTGTACACATATGCATGCTAACATACATGCCAATACCTAGGTTTAAACTCAGGGCCTCTTGCCCTCACTTGACTTTTTGTGTTCACAGCTCGTGCTCTACCACTTGAGCCACAATTCTACTTCTGATTTTTACTGGTAACTGGAGATAAGAATTGAGGATTTGTCTGCCCTAGCTGGTTTCAAACTGTGATTCTCAGATCTCAATCTCCTGAGTAGTTAGGATTTATAGGCATAAGCCACTGGGGCCTACTGTGGATGAATTTCTTCTAATTTAACAGAATCACTCTGTGATTCATCTCTGTTAAAATGAAGGCGCTGCATGGTTTTGCAAAATAAATGCTGCATTCACCAATATGTTTAAGGTTCCTTTTAACTTTCACTTAGAAGTTAGTTGGGAACAAAAAGACAGGTTTATCATTTTAAGAGCAGACATATGTTTAGAAATATATAATAACCACAGTTAATATTTAGAAAAACCTATGAGAAAAGATAGCTTGTACTGTATGTACTGTACTGTTCTTTGAGGGTACATTTGCTTTTCCCTAATTTGATGGAATGTCTTTTTTCTGTGTATTTTCTGATCTCTTGGCCTCTAACTGGGTTATGTGGAAGAAAGCACTTATGTGTCAGTTTCACTGAAATCATATTAAAAACTTTTTAAGCTGCTACATTGTGAAAGGAAGAGGAGAAAGGTGAATTGAACTGGAGGGAAATATTGTTAATATATTAAGACATGTGGCTTTGGTGCTCTTGGTCAGCTAACCCTCTGCCAGTTGACACTTGTAACAATATGAACCTTTTTTTTGTTGTTGTTAATAAAAGTATATAGTACTGTTTTCTTTTCTTTTTTCTTTTGCTTCTCACTGATCTTTTACACTAAGATGTGTTCATTTGTATCAGCTCATTGTTTTTGCTTCATATTTGTCTGTGTGCTTGTATTCTAAATAAAGTTCTAGTTTTGTGTCCCAGTAGTCTATTCCATTGTATGTATAATGTTTGCCTCTGATGTACTGTAATTATTGTTCTTAATATTTGTTGGTACACCTACCATTTATGGAAATAAGAAAAGCAGTCCAATAAAATCAGCTAATGTGTGTCAATAATGTCTCTAAATTGAGTGCATGCTTTAGTCACAGTATTTTGTCTGTATTTGAGTATGATGACCAGTCTTTGTTCACTTAATAAATTGTTTTCTGTAAAGCTGGCTGATTTTTGTAACTCCAATAAGCTATATATAAGACAAATTGAACCACATTATGAAAGAAAAAAATCTATTCACCTGGACTTTTGAGTAATCCCAGTATATAGTTATTGTACTGAGCCACACAGGTACAGGGATACTTCTAGCCTCTGATGAGGGGGAGAAGTAAGCATTTGTGCTCATGTAGAGTCTTGCAGCTGTTAAGAATTGATGGCTGATTTAGGCTTCTTAGAGCCCCAGGCTGAAAACTCTGTTTATGGAGCAGAAATCATTGCCATACATAGTAAACTGGGTATCTTGTCTTTCTCTCTGTAGAGCTCTGCTGGCTATTTTTTCTTCATCTCCAGTATTCTTGTCAGATGCTTTTTAAAGTAGGTACAAAGTTATGCCAAACTAAGGAAATGTTAGATCGTAGACTTACTTTTAGAAAAAAAAATCTCTTTATTCAGATATAATTCTCCATGTGTCATCTTGCATTTGGCATGTAGGGCATTGTTCTTCAAGCAGAATAGGAATAGCTCCTCAATTATGGCTAGGTTGGCTAACTTTAGGCAATTTGTTGTTTTATAAAAGTAATTTATGTTGTATTGAAAATGCAGAAGAATTACTATATTTTTAGTAAAGAACTCATCATTAAACACACTTGCAAGTTATACATTTAAAATGTGGGGCTAGGAATGTGACTTAGTTATAGAATGCTTGCTTAACATTCGTGAAGCCCTGGGTTCAATTCCTCATAAATAGAAAAAGCCTGAATTGGTGCTGTGGCTCAAGTGGTAGAGTGCTAGCCTTGAGCACAAAGAACCTTCGGGACAGTGCCAAGGCCCTGAGTTTAAGCCCCAGTACTGGCAAAAAAAAAAAAATGTGATTGGTGGCAGGGAATATGGCTTAGTGGTAGAGTGCTTACCTAGCATGCATGAAGCCCTGGGTTTGATTCCACAGTACCACATATGCAGAGAAAGCTGGAATTGGTACTGTGGCTCAAGTGGTAGAGTGAACCGAAGCAGCTCAGGGACAGTGCCCAGACCCTGAGTTCAAGTCCCAGGACTGGCAAAAAATAAATAAAAATGTGGTTGATATTACTTCTTTGCTAAGAAAAGAATATGACAGTTCAACTTGAGGAGTATTTACCTACAAGTCAGAAAATGTTTATTCTAAAGTTTTAAAGTTATTCATCATGAATATTTGGGGAGTTAAAATGAATATATATAAACTACTTAATGTTGTTGATTTATTATCTCAAAACATAATTTAAAAAGTAAACTGAATTTTGTGGAAAACAACTGTGATCCTCAGATCTCAGCCTCCTGAGTAGATAAAATTATGAGTGTGAGCCACCACTGCCTGGCTCTAGATTAGAACTTTTAACATTTTGGTGTTTTATTTTGGAGTTTCTCCACCCATAAATAATATCCAAAAATTGTCATTAAATTATATCTTTTTTTATTTTTGGGTCTGGTCGTGGGGCCTGAACTCTGGGCCTGGGCGCTGTTCCTCAGCTCTTCAGCTCAAGGCTAGCACTCTACCACTTGGGCCACAGTGCCACTTCCGGCTTTTTTCTTTTTGCTTATGTGGTGCTGAGGAATCGAACCCAGGGCCTCAGGCATGCAAGGCACCTTCCCAGCCCTCATTAAATTATATCTTGTACATTTATAAGTGATCTCTAGTATTTGAAAATGGGTTGTTGCTACATAATATTCCATTGTACAAATGTACCAAGACCTATTTTACTTTTGATGGATTGAATTTGTTTACAGTTCTTACTTTAAATTTTTTTTTTTGGTCAGTTGTGGGGCTTGAACTTTGGGCCAAGGCGCTGTCCCTCAGCTCTTCATCTACCACTTGAACCACAATGCCACTTCCAGCTTTTTCTGTTTATGTGGTGCTGAGGAATCGAACCCAAGGCCTCATGCATGCAAGGCAAGCGCTCTACCACTGAGCCACCTTCCCAGCCAGTCCATGAAATTCTTTTTTTTTTAATTTTATTTTATTTGTGAACATGCTGTACAGAGGAGCAGTCCATGAAATTCTTATTTCCAGTTAACCAACAAGAAAGCCAAAAATGGAGCTGTGGCTCAAGTTACCAGTAGAGTGCTTGTCTTGAGCACAAATGCTCGGGAACAGTGTCCAGGTCCTGAGTTCAAACCCCAGGGCTGCCCCCACCAAAAAGTTTACTGTTAAAAAAAAACTCTTTGCACATACATTTCTTTTATAATCGCTAATGAAATTCTTAGGATAAATTCCCAGAAGAGGGAATTTTAGGACAAATTATAAGAACATTTGATTTTTTTTTTCCATAGCCAAAGTCCTAGTGATTTTTTAAATATCATTCAAATATAAAATGTTCATCCTTACTGTAAAACTGAAAGTCTCATGATGCTAAGGTGATATTTAGAAATATAATCATAAATAGATGGTTTGAATCTTATTTTTCTCATAAGAAATGTAATCATGTTGTGCTATTTTCTTAGAATGAGTTTTCTTTTTAACCTAGGTATATACTGTGAACTTATTTTCATGTTAACATGTAGAAGAGTAGCATAATTTGTAATAATGCATTAAAATTTGTGTAATCAATCATTACTAATGGATTTTTGGTGGACATCTTTATTTTTGTATACTTACGTATTTTTTCATTTAGCTAATACTTGCCCACCAAAAAAGTCAGAAGTAGAGCTATCACTCATATAGTATAGTGCTACCATTGAGCATAAAAGCTAAGGGACGGGGCTGGGAAGGTGGCTCAGTGGTAGAGCGCTTGCCTTGCATGCCTGAGGCCCTGGGTTTGATTCCTCAGCACCACATAAGAAAAAAGAAAAAAGCCGGAAGAGGCACTGAGTTCAAGCCCCAAGAACAGCACTGAAAAAAAAAAAAAGTTGGGCTGGTGTGGACATCACTTAGATGTGTCAGACCTCTTTTTTTTCTTTCTTTCTTTTTTAAAACTATTTTTGCTAGGCTGATACATAATGCATAGATTTCATTTTAATTGTAATGTCTGGCTTATTAATGTGTTTCATTACTTATATTTCTTTTGTGAATAATTGCTTATCATTTCCTGAGATAATCATCTTTTCTTCATTGATTTGTTGAAGCTTTTCATAAGTCCTTTGTCATTATGTTTTCTAAGTATTTTATCTACTTCTGTATATTGACTTTAAAATCTTCAATGCAGAAATTTTTTAATGTTTAAGTTATCTGATCTGTTCATCTATTTCTTATAGCTTCTAGACTGTGTCATGCTGAGAAAGGCCTTTCCTCGCTCCCAAAGTCATGAAAAATCATTATCTTTATAGAAACAATTTTTTAAGCCATTTAGAAATTGAGGGTAGAGGACTTAGGAAATAGAAACCTAAATTTGCTTTTGTTGTTGCTTTTCCAGTGTATTGGTTCAAACTAATGAAGAGCCTGTCCTTTCCCCAACAGTTTGAATTAGTCTTGATTATATACTCAATTTGCATATTTACGTAACCAAGCTCTCTGATGTAGCACTGATTGGCCTGTTTCTTTTTTTTTTTTTTTTTTGTCGGTCGTGGGGCTTGAACTCTGGGCCTGGGCGCTGTCCCTCAGCTCTTCAGCTCAAGGCCAGCGCTCTACCACTTGAGCTATGCCACTTCTGGTTTTCTGGTGGTTTATTGGAGATAGGAGTCTCACGGTCTCTCCTGCCCGGGCTGGCTTTGAACCGCGATCCTCAGATCTCAGCCTCCTGAGTAGCTAGGATTACAGGCGTGAGCCACCAGCGCCTGGCTGATTGGCCTGTTTCTTTACCAATAATCTGTAGTTTAAACTATTAGTCTTAGGATACATTTTCATATCTTTTAGGACAAAAATCTTAATTATTAGTTTTATAATCATCTTTTTAATTTACATAGACTCCTTTAAACTTTAAACCTGTCTGATAAGTAACAACAAAAGGGAGTAAACTAAAATTATATTGAATTTAGAACTTTTTGAATATCTCTAGGTACATGGTATTATAATTCTTATTGGGAAAAATATAATTTTAATGGTTTTGAGGCAAGTTTTCTTACTGAATTGTACTGGATAATGAATAGTCATTGAAAGTATAGCTTTGTTAATGTTCATAAAGCAAACATATTGCTATATTACCACCTAAGGTAAGACAGAATTATCTGAACCCCAGAAGCTTTCCCCATGTGCTTTCCCTGTTATATCCCTAAGACAACCACTACACTAACCTTTATACTCAAGTAATTTTGTAGTTTTAAATTGCTTGTGTAATTCATTTTTATGAGCCTAGCTTGCCTTTTTACTTCTTGATGCCTTGTTTTGTTGTTGTTGTTGCTTGGTCATAGGGCTTGAACTCAGAGCCTGGGTGCTGTCCCTGTGCTTTTTTGGGCAAGGCACCACTTTGAGCCACAGCTCCACTTCAGGTTTTCAGTTGGTTAATTGGAGAGGAGTCTCACAGAATCTGGGCGCTGGTTGTTCATGCCTGTAATCCTAGCTACTCAAGAGGATGAGATCTAAGGATCATAGTTTGAAGACAGCATGGGCAAGAAAAAAAATCTGTGACTCTCATCTCTAATTAACCACCAGAAAACTGGAAATGACACTGCGGCTCACAGTGGTAGAGCACTAGCACAAAAGCTCAGGGAGAGAGCCCAGGCCCTGAGTTCAAGTCCTCAAACAACCAAAAAAAAAAAAAAAAAGTCGACTTTCCCGCCACAGCTGGCTTCAAACCAGGTCTCAATCTCCTGAGTAGATAGGATTACAGGCATGAGCCACCAGCACCCAGCTCTTGAGTTTTTAGTTTTGTTTTTTAATAGAAATACATGTTTGTTTGTTTTTTTTTGTCAGTCGTGGGGCTTGAACTCTGGGCCTGGGTGCTGTCCCTCAACTCTTCAGCTCAAGGCTAGTGCTCTACCACATGAGCCACAGCACCACTTCTGTGTTTCTGAGTGGTTTATTAGAGATAAGAGTCTCACAGACTTTTCCTGCACGGGTTGGCTTTGAACTGTGATCCTCAGATCTCAGCTTCCTAAGTAGCTAGGATTACAGGCATGAGCAACCAGTGCCTGGCTCATGCTTTGCATTTTAATAAAACTGAATTTATCAATGTTTTATTTATGTAGTAGTGATTTTAATGCCATTTAGGTGATCTCTTCTAATCCTTTTAAGTTTTATTTTGCCATTCAAATTTAGTTCACAGGTCATTTACATTTTTGTTGTTATTGTTTATAAGGTAGGGATTCAGTTTTCTCTTACTGTTGTAATGATTTTTGTAATTGTATTTCATTCTTGTAGTGTGTGTGTGTATATATATATGTGTGTGTGTACCAGGCCTGGGGTTTGAATTCAGGGCTTGGCACTGTCCCTGAGCTTTTGTGCTCAAGGCTAGTCCTCTGCCACTTTGAGCCATAGCTGCACTTCTGGTTTTCTGGTGGTTAATTGGAGACAAGAGTCTCAACAGCCTTTCCTGCTGGGAGTGGCTTTAGAACCACAATTCTCAGATCTCAGCCTTCTAAGTAACTAAAGTTAAAGGCATGAGCCAACAGCATCCCACTAGTTCTTGTAATTTTATGAGGAAGTTATCACTTTTTTTAACTAGCAGAGTCTTATAGATTTGACGTTATTTTTCTTAAATGCTAAAAAAATTTACTGATGAAATCCATTTGCATCTGTTGGTTTTTTGATGGGCTTTTTAATTGTACTCAGTTTCTTTTTTTATAAAGAACTATTCAAATTTTATATTTTTATTTGTTAAAGCTTTGAACTTTCTAGATATTTGTACATTTCATCCAAATTTTCAGATTTATTGGCATCAAGATATTCATAATATCTTATGCAGTGTCTTAAGCTATTTGTATGATCTGTAGTGATAATCCTCCTTTCATTTTTATATATTTCCCCCTTTTTTTTTTTTTTTGCCAGTCCTGGGGCTTGAAGTCAGGGCCTGGACACTATCCCTGAGATTCTTTGTGCTCAAGGCTAATGCTCTACCACTTAAGCCACAGCGCCACTTCTGGTTTTTTCTGAGTAGTTTATTGCAGATAGGAATCTCAGACTTTTCTACCTGGGCTGGCTTTGAACCGAGAACCTCAGGTCTTTGCATCCTGAGTAGCTAGGATTACAGGCATGAGCCACCAGTGCCCGGCTGCTTTTCTCTTTTTTAATCTTTACAGTTTTCAAATTTCATCTTTTTAGGGGCTGGGAAGATGGCTCAGTGGTAGAGCGCTTGCCTTGCATGCTCGAGGCCCTGGGTTCGATTCCTCAGCACCACATAAGCAAAAAGAAAAAAGCCGGAAGTGGCGCTGTGGCTCAGGTGGTAGAGCGCTAGCCTTGAGCTGAAGAGCTGAGGGACAGCACCCAGGCCCAGAGTTCAGGCCCCACGACTGGACCCCCCAAAAAAAATTTCATCTTTTTAAATTTTCATGTAACATTACTTTTCTAAAAATTTATATATGTCCTTCCTGTTCACTGACTTTTGTTATTATTTCCTTTCTCCTACTTTCTGAGTATACTTATGTTTGTTGGGTTTTTTTGTAATAATCTTGGTGATATTCAACCATACTTCTCAAATCTATTTAATGCTATTATCTTTTGTTTAGAGATACAATTAACAGCATCTTAGATCATTGGTATGTTAGTTGTCATTCAGTTTGAAATATAATCCCATAGATTTTCCCCCTTTCTTCAGAAGTTAATTATTCATTATATGTAAATATATACTTTTGCTTATGTATTTATATTTTATATGCATATTTAAGTTTTCCAATATCTATTTTTCCTATTTCTTCCTTTACAGTGATGTCTACTCTTTATTAAAAGATGAATTCTGCTCTTGTATCATTCTAATAATATGTTTGTGATTTTTTGTTTATTTCCTGAATGAACTAATAGTGGTAGGGAGATGTGTATAGAGAATGTAGTATAAGGCTTGTGACTTTGATGACTTTGATTTTCCCTAACTTCCAGGTCATATTAATTTGTGTGCTCACCCTTTAAAATTGAGGTCTAGATTATTATTGTTGGTAGCTGATGGGAATTTTGTTAAATATTATTAGAAGTTCTTATTTGAGACATTTGGGCTGAGCCTACTTCTGCAGTTAATAGTTGACCACAGTGCTGTTCAGGTGAGCTTCGCCCAGCCTTCATCAGTCACTGAAGAAGTGTCCATAAAGAGGTTTGATTTCAAAGCACTCACTGGCTGCAAGCTGGGATGTGGAGAACTCAGTTGTAGATAGAAGGAGAAAAAAGTGTTATGTGAGATACATGTGCATTCAGGGTATTCTTTGTTGCTTTTCTTTTGTCCTGGGGGTCCATTTGAACTTCCAGAGTTACCTGGGGCAATATTCACTTTTCACTGTGACCTTAGACGTAGCCTTCTGCAGCAGATTCTCCTCACGTCACACAACTGTGTGCTACCATCTGTGCTAGTGGGAAATGTTGTAAGGTCATATCAGGCAGTCCTTAGACTACACCATATCCTGTGGTCCATTCCCACTCCCAGCTCTTCCTACCTTGGAAACACTCTCAAGTTTTCCCTTAATAGTCCCCCTCTTTCCTTTAGTCAGTGTATTTCTCCAGCAATATAATTTCCTAAAAGTTTCCTCAACAGCATATCATGGCAATTTCTACTGCCAAGATTTTTTCAAGCCATGTGTTAATACGTAAATGTAATTTAATATGAACTCTAACCATGAAAGAACAATATAGTTGTTTTCACACAATTCCTTTCTCTTTGTGTATGCACATAAGCATTCTTTATACAACTATCGATTTGGATTTTGGTTTCCATTTTTCATGTACAGTCCCTGTTTCTGATAAAAAAAATGAAGCAAGTGAAAGTATTTAACACTGTGTAGTTGTTTAGTGTTACCATTAAACTTAATCATCTTGTGTGAAACTGTAGTAGTTGTTAGAATGAGTCAGTTGTCCAAAGTAAAGGTTAATTTGAGAAAGTTTGGAAAACAAGATATTTTCTTTCTTTTTTTTTTTTTTTTGGGTCCGGTCGTGGGGCCTGAACTCTGGGCCTGGGCGCTGTCCCTCAGCTCTTCAGCTCAAGGCGCTCTACCACTTGAGCCACAGTGCCACTTCCGGCTTTTTTCTTTTTGCGTATGTGGTGCTGAGGAATCGAACCCAGGGCCTCGAGCATGCAAGGCAAGTGCTCTACCACTGAGCCACTTTCCCAACTCAGAACAAGATATTTTCTTAAGCACAAATAGATAATAATATCTAACTTGTATCAACTGGGAATTTTACCCTATAGTACCTGATCCCTATCTTGTAGTATCCAGAGCAGAGTCAACCCCAGTCCAAGTCCTGACTTTGCCTTTTCCAAACACTACCGCTTAAGTAGCCCAGGGATTTGCACTGAGGGGACCTCACTAAATACTGCCTGAGTCAATGTATGAAGTTACTTAAATGTATAAGGTTCAGTTTCCTTGTCTATAAAATAGGCATAATAAGCCTAGCACTAGTGGCTCATACATGTAATCCTATAAGGTCAGTAGTTCAAGACTAGCCTGGGCAGGAAAGTTGATGAAACTATCTCCAAATTAACCACCAGAAAATTAGAAGTGGGACTGTGGCTCAAAGTGGTAGAACACTAGCCTTGCGCAAAAAAGCTCAAGGACAGCACCCAGGCCCTGAACTGAAGCCCTATGACTGACAAAAATAAAAATGAAAGACAAAATTATGTGTTCCACTATAGATTATAGCTAATTTATGTAAAGCTTCTTGGCACATACCAGGCATTCAATTAGTGATTGGTATGATAATAAGTTTTATATAAAATTCTTTCATTAATATCAAGCAAGTTCTCCAAATAGTAGTTAACAAAGTTAATGGATGAGGAGGGTAAGAGGAATATGTCTGCATAACTCAGATGCTTCAGAGAATGATTCCCCCATTATTTACTGCACTAGTAATGGGAACGCTGGGTAAATTAAAGCATATGTGTGTATGTGCGTTCCAAAGTGTGAACCCAGAATCAGGATGTGTATCAAGGGCATAGGCATTGTCCTCTGTACATACAAACCAATTGAAGAGAGAGATCTGACACAGTCCTCAGGAAGAGTAAGGAAATTGTGAAGCATACTCTAAAGGGGAGACTGTAGAGGTTGAATTAGTAAGCAGAAAGATTAGAGATAAGTGAATCTGGAACTAAACAAAAAAAAAAGTATGCTGTCTAGCACAAGGACAAAGCGAACATTATTCAGGATGTGAGTAGGAGCCCTATATGCAGAGACTACTGGATTCGTTCTTAGGAGATTGGTGGTTTGGTATAGAGAAACCCCTCAGAGGGAGCACAAATGGACAGGTAAAGTGAAAGTAACTTGCAGGTCATCATGAAATGGCATGTAGTATTTATTTTGCTATTTCTCAGAAGCCTAGTCAGTTTCTGTTTGAGTATGTATTCCAGAGATTATCAGAATGTTAAAGTATAGGCTGGCAGTGTTTTCACGTTGAGGTGGTCTACATTGATTTTTTTCTTTTCTATCAAACATGAAAGATTTGGGGTAAAATTAGGTTTGGATTCAACAGATCACAGAGCACAAAGAAATACTAAAGTGTAAGCACTGGCTATGAATGGTTTGGTTTTTGGTAGTTTAGAATATGCTCTCTTTCCCTGTCACTTGACTGTCCATTTTGATTGGAAACTAGTTGATAAGTCATACAGAGCAAATTATCTGTCTTTATTAATTTCTGAAAAGAATTAAGCAAACGTGCTAACACCATTAGCTTCAAGGCTGATGATGGCAGCACACCAGTCATTTTGAGACTGTATATTACAGATGACAACTCTTCTCTGTACTAAGGTCATTTTTTCCTTCTCTTTCTTTCTCTTTTCTCCATCTGTACTTCCCCCTCTTATCCTTCATATTCCATTTAATTGTGTTGTTCCCGCTGGTGAAAACTTAAAATATAACTTTTTCCAGCATTAACTTTCCTCCTATTATTGAAATGCTTGTGTTAGTATATGTGTAAAATAATTGGGATTAAGTGAAAGATTACTGCATCAGTTCCCTTTTTTCCTGCTTTATTATATATAGAGAGAATTCATATATATTTGATAGAAAATATCTTTTAATAGGCTTTGTGATTTAACATGATCCCAAGCTGTAATTCTCCAAAAGAGGGAATGGAAAATCATTTTAATGCTTTTATTGTTTTTGTTTCTAGCTTATTCTACTAAGCTCAACAAATTTCCTGTATTTAATATTAACGATGAATTGAATGATCTGTGTACCAGTGCAGTAAGCCCAAACACCACCAAAGCCACACGGTATGCCTTGAATGTGTGGCGATATTGGTGCATGACCAACGGGCTCAAAGATCACACAGACATCACCAAGGTAAGGGATCCTGGGTTTATTTCTTCTTCCTGCCAACTTCACTGACCTTTCTGGTGCCTGACACTATGCTAAGCATTGTAGGAAACAGAACAGTTGCTTTCTGACTGGGGAAACTGAAAGAACAATTGTAATGCAAAGAAAAATGTCTACAGTACAAAAGCAGACTTTAGAAAGTTTATAGACCAGAATTATTTATAGACCAGAAATATTCAGAGAGTTACATTTCATTTTGATGATACTAGAGAGATTTAATCTTTAAGCCATATTTTGATGGAGAGGTAGGATTTCAGTAGAATTAGAGGAGGACAGCAGACTTTAAGACTGTATGATATGGGGAAGAGTAAAATTTCAAGGAAAAGAACTACATACAACTGAGAGTGTGTATAAGGAGACTATAAACCAGATTTTTATAATTTTTCCCTGCTAAAGTAAGAGTCTTAGAAACTTGGGAAATCACTGAAGTTTCCTGTTTTTGCTTCAAGCATCTTAATGTTAGGCAAAAGAGAGGAACCATTAAAGTTTGTTTGTTTGCTTTTTTTTTTTTGAGCAGGAAGGATAAAAATGAAAGTGATATTTCAGGGGAAAAAGGGAACGAACAAAAAGTTATTTAATATCTTTGGTCTTCATTTTCTATCTTTGAAAAGTGAGCTCACTGGGCGCCAGTGGCTCACACCTGTAATCCTAGCTACTCAGGAGGCTGGGATCTGAGGATAGTGGTTCAAAGCCAGCCCAGGCAGGAAAGACCGTGAGACTCCTATTTCCAATAAACCACTAGAAAACCGGAAGTGGCACTGTAGCTCAAGTGGTAGAGTGCTTGCCTTGAGCTGAAGAGCTGAGGGACAGCGCCCAGGCCCAGAGTTCAAACCCCATGACTGACCAAAAAAAAAAAAAAGTGAGCTCTTAAGATCTCTCTAGTGGCTGGGAAGGTGGCTCAGTGGTAGAGCACTTGCTTTGCATGCATGAAGCCCTGAGTTCGATTCCTCAGCACCATATAAGCAGAAAAAGCCAGAAGTGGCTTTATGGCTCAAGTGATAGGGTGCTAGCCCTGAGCTGAAGAGCTGAGGGACAGTGTCTAGGCCCAGAGTTAAAGCCCCATGACCCACAAAAAAAAATTTTTTTAACTAAAAAAAAAGGTATCTTCTAACTTGAAATACTTGAGATTTGTAAATGGTAGGAAAAAAATCTTGAAACATTGTAGAGACAGAACTAAAGGCTAATGTGTTTTGATTTGCACATACTGAGTATAAGCAGAGTCAGAATTCAGTTTCCTGAATAGTTACAATTATAGGTATGAACCACCAGCACCCAGCTCCATTTTCTATTTATTAAAAAAAAAAGCTGGAATTTTGATAGGGTTTTTAATCTGTAGATAATGTGGGCCATTATTACCATTTTAGCAATAGTAGGTCTTTCAGTCCATGAACAAAAATTGTTTTTGTTTTCTGTTTGAAGCAGTAAGGTTAAAAAGTAATGTTTTCCTAAAGCTGAGGAGTTGGCTCAAGAGGTAAGGTGCCTACCTAGCAAGTTCAAGATCCTGAGTTCAAACCTCAGTACCACAGACACAGACACACAGACACACACACACACACACACACACACACACACACACACACACACACACACTACCTGCTTCAGAGTTAAGCATGGAGAGAAATTTCTTTAATCCCAGCACTGAGATGATAGAGGCAGGAGGACTCGGAGTTCAAGGCCAAGTTGGACTACTTAGAAAAACCCTATCTATCTGGGCACTGGTGGCTCACACCTAAAATTCTGAGAATTGTGGTTCAAAGGCAGCCCGGGCAGGAAAGGCCGTGAAAGTTTTATCTCCAGTAAACCACCAGAAAACCAGAAGTGGTGCTGTGGCTCAAGTGGTAAAGTGTTAGCTAGCCTTGAGCTGAATTGCTGAGGAATAGCACTCAGGCCCAGAGTTCAAGCCCATGGCTGACAAAAAATAAATGAAAGCAGGAAAGCAAGAAAGAAAGACTCTGTTTTTATCTTAAAAAAAAAAAAAAGCCAAAACTGCTGAGCACCATTTATGTAGAAACTGTGGTGCTATGTGGTTATTAGAGCAACCATCACATCAAATATAGTGGATAACCTATTGGTGAATGGTTTGGGTAAAGCATGGGCCAATCAAAGTCTTCTTCAAGTTTTTTTTCCTACAAACAACAAAAAAAGAGTTGCCTGAAGATATAAACCTTAAGGAATGCTGTGTTTGCAGCTCTGTGGAGACAGCCAGTCTGTACACAGATGAGACTTAGCAGGAGTCCTGCTGGCCTAGAGTCTCCTATTTCTAATATCCCTTTGTACCCAGGCTTGTTCAAGTTTCTTGCAACCAAGAGTCCTAATTATATGAAGAGAGGTTACCCTGAGAAGTCAAGAGTTGCAGGTGATACTGTATATACCCAAGCCAGCTGAGTTTGAGTGTAATAGTTGTTGAAAATTGTTTTAATTGCTTATTTTGATTCTTATATTTTGGGTACAACTACCCTAGGTTTTCTAGTAGCTTATCAACTGAGTATGTTCTACTTCCCTAGAGAAACAGATTACCAGTATTTTGTCTTTTTCCTTTATATGGGTAAGCATATATACATATGTGTGCATGCATGGGTGTGACATGTAGTGGAGAGGTGGGGGGATTTCTTTCTTTTGGCTTACCTCCCTGCTGAAAACCTCCAGAACAGTATAGTGTAAGAACAGTGATACTCAATGTGCTCATCCTGCCCCATAGATCCTAATATTTTCATTGTGGTTATCAATTTTGTAGTTCTTGCCTACAAAATACTTCTAACTTCTCTTTCTTGGAGGTATTCTGATCTTTTCATTGTTGCCACATTTGGCAATATGTGCATTTGCTTTAAAGAAAGGTAATGTAAGTTAGGTTATACATATGCTGTAAGTATTCCCTAGGATAATCCTAAGATTGCTTATTATATACTTTCTTTCCTCCTTTCTTCTCTTTCTGTCAGCCTTCCTAGAAGTTTGTCAACTTTATAGATCTTTTCAAAGATGGCATTTTCTTTATCTGACCCAATTTTTATTTTTCCCACTTCACTGATTTATATATCTGTTTCTGTTGGCTTACTCTACTATTTTTGAATTTGGTTTGTCTAGTTTGTTGATTGAGAATAAAATTTGCTAACAAAGTCATTCTAGACTACATTATTGGAATGAATTAGCAGTATTTCATGCATTTTGATATATAATGTTTTAGCTTGGTTAATTTTTAATACGTTTTTATTGGAAAAAATACTGTACAGAGGGGTGCAGTTACATGAGTACATGAGCAATATAATGAGTACATTTCCTATCAAGCATTGTTACCTCCTCCTTTGTTTTTCCCCTACCATCCCTTCCCTCCTACCTCCACAACTACACTCCCCTGACTCCTGCCTAAATTGTAAAGTTCATTTTTCAACAGTGTCTTGTACATTTCATTGTTACAATGGATCAACCTGTATCCCTATTTAAGCATTTTGTTTTAGCTTAGTTCATTTTAAATCAGCAATTTGCTTTTATTTTTCTCTAACCTGAGGGCTATAGGAAAAGTAAATGTTAACTGTACAGTTTCTACACTGACCATTTTTATAGTGACTTTCTTTTTTTAAAAATGTTTATTATTATTATAAAGATAATGTGCAGAGAGGTTACAGTACAGCTACATACGGCAGGTAAAGAATACATTTTTTTTTAATTTTGTTGGTCATGGGGCTTGAACTCTGGGCCTGGGTGCTGTCTCTCAGCTCTACCACTTGAGCCACAGCGCCACTTCTGGCTTTTACTGTTACATGGTGCTGAGGAATTGAACCCAGGTTCTCATGCATGCAAGGCAAACACTCTACCACTGAGCCACCTTCCCAGCCCAAGAATACATTTCTTTTTAGACAATGTCACCCCTTCCTTGTACTCGCCCTATTGTGACTTTCTTCCTTTCTTTTTTCTTTTTGTCAGTAGTGGGGCTTGAACTCAGAGCCTGGACACTGTCCCTGAGCTCTTTTGACAAGGCTATTGCTCTACCACTTTGAGCCATAGCTCCACTTCTGGCTTTTGAGTTAATTGGAGTTTAGAGCCTCACAGGAACTTTTCTGCCCTGCCTGGCCTTGAACCACAAGTCTCAGATCTCAGCCTCCTGAGTAGCTAGGATTATAGGCATGAACTGCCAGTGCTCAGCTTTTGTGACTCTTTTCAGCCTGACCTAACTGAGCAAAACCTACTTTGCTATTTTTTAAGTACATCCTGAACACAAAGCGAAGCTTCCTTCTCTACCTATTATACTCATGTATAGAGCTCTGTCAATAGAGTCATTAAGTTTTTCTTTTTAACACATATTATTATTGAACTCCTATGGGTTATTAAGCTGATGATAATTTTAGGAGCTACTTGGAAGTTCAAGTGAAAATTCCAGGATCATTAATTAGATGCAAGGTGGCCCAATCAGTTATCTTCTACTACAGCCCAGGCTTAATAAAACAGGACCAGAAAGTGTGTACAGATTGCAAGGAAATTAATGATGGGGTGATTCAGAGTTTAAGTTTATGGTTTAGGAATCCTTTAGTGAAAGAACTGAATTTTATTAAGGGAGAAGGAAACAATTGATTTGCAAGCAAAGAGAAGAAAGAACCTTTCAGAGAGAAATAGTGAAAATTACAAAAAGCTAATAAAGCTGAGCTCTAGTGGCTCAGGACTATAATCCTAGCTACTCAGGAGGCTGAGATCTGAGGATTGTGGTTCAAAGCCACCAGTTAGGAAAGCCAGAAGTGGAGCTGTGGCTCAAGTGGTAAAGCACTAGGTTTGACCAGAAAAGCAGAGAGGCAGCACTCAGGCCCTGAGTTCAAGCCCCAGGACCAGCACACACATACACACATACACACAGCCAATAATAACAGTAATTTATGTGTATGTGCGTGTATATATATATATATATATATATGTATGTATGTATGAATTTGCAAAAACATGCGTGTATATGTGTACAGTAGGTATGTGTCCACCAGTATTTACAAGTCTTTTATACTCTTCAGCTCAAGGCAAGTGCTTTACCACTGGAGCCACAGCACCGCTTCTGGTTTTCTGGTGGTTTATTGGAGATAAGAGTTTCCTGGACTTTCCTGCCCAGGCTGGCTTTGAACCATGATCCTCAGATCTCAGCCTCCTGAGTAGCTAGGATTACAGGCTTGAGCCACCAGCACCCAGTCAGTAATACTTTTTAGCATTACTTAAATCCTTTGGGAAGATATATCTATTCCTATGGCCTATCTCAGAGATGGAAACACTGAGGTTAAAAGACATTAGAGAGAACCAAGTAGAACCTAGATCTTCCAGCTTCCTTCTGCTTTATGATGGTAAGGGCTCAATCTCCTAGAAGCCAAACATGTGCTATTGTAGTACAGTCTCTGGTGAGGAGTAGGAAGAAGGAGGAGGAGAGGTCTGGTTATTGGGGTGTCCTCAAATGTATAACCTCAGTGTTTGTCTCATTTGAGATCCCTGCAGTGAAGTTGAATGAGCTGCTTGAGAATTTTTATGTCACCGTCAAGAAGAGTGATGGCTCTGACTTCCTGGCTACCTCGCTCCATGCCATTCGCCGAGGCCTGGACCGCATCCTGAAGAACGCAGGGGTGGGCTTCTCCATCACCAGCAGTACCTTCAGCTCATCTACCAAGAAGCTCAAGGAGAAGCTGTGGGTGCTGAGTAAGGCAGGGATGTCTGGTGCCCGCTCCCGCAATATTGTTTACTTTTCCCTTTCTGACGAGGAGGAGATGTGGCAGGCTGGATGTCTAGGAGATACCAGCCCCATCACTCTCCTGTCCACTGTAGTCAAGTACAACAGCCAGTACCTGAACATGCGGACACTGCAGGAGCATGCTGATCTCATGTACGGTGATATCGAGCTGCTCAAAGACCCACAAAACCAGCCCTACTTTGCTCGGACCGACAGTGTCAAGCGAGAGAGCCGGAGCACTTCTACCCGAGTATGTCATGGGAAAATCTACCATGAGCATTCCAGGGGACACAAACAGTGCCCTTACTGCCTCCTCTACAAGTACATGTACATCCATCGACCACCCACCCAAATGGAGGCCAAGTCCCCTTTCTACCTTACTGCCAGGAAGGAGGCCACAGACATGGGCAGTGTGTGGTATGAGGAGCAGAGGATGGGACTGCGGTCCCTTCGGGGGATTGTCCCCAATTTAGCCAAGAAAGTCAAGCTGGACAACTGTGAGAACTTCACCTTCGTCTCCTTTACTCAGGTCTCCAGGAGGCTTGGCTCCCACAGCTGCTGCCAGTGAACCCTCTCTCCACGGATCCAGGCCATTGCCCTGCTCCCCTCCCAGCAAGAGCTCCTCCAGGCTGCCAAAACCAGGCTCAGCAGCAAGGCAGAGTCCTCCGGAGTCAGAAGCTGACCCTGGCGTGCCCTTTCCATTCCCTGAAGCCTGCTATTCCTCTAACTCGGAGTTTGTTGTTTTTACTTTTTGGGGTTTTTTTTACATGAAAGGAGATGGATTTGAATAATTGGGATGTTTTATCCAGGTGTGCTTCACCTTTGTTAAATCACAGAACCTAGATTCTATGAGAATTTATTTCTATCACTATTATCTATAAGAGTGAGGGAATTCATTTTATCTAGTGCCTTTTTAGCACAGGTTTTCTGCAAAAAGAGAAAGGAAACAGTTTCAGTAGTCATCAAAAAAAAAAAAAAATCCCAGTAGCCAGTAGCATTAGAATGTTTTGAGGACTATACGCTTCGTTGAGTTAACTCACAATAAGGAACTGGAGAGAGGAGAGAGAGACAGACGTGTTAGAGGAAATTGCACTGGACACTCCTGTACATTTTCTTGGTGGATAGCACGGTCCTGCAGGGCAGGACCTTGAGCCTCAGCCAGAGAGGCAGGCTCCTCACTTTAGCAGGAAGATCATCTCTGCTGTGAGTGGAGAGAATTTTAGAAAAGAACAAGACGAATGTTTGTGAGAACAAGCTTCCCAGTTAACTAGTTTGTACTATGAGAGGAATTCTTGTAGGGAAAGAAAAGGGCTTGGAAAAGCCACCTGTGATCCAAATGTGAAAACCTGAAGCAGAAGTGCCTACGTCTGTCTTAGTTCTCAGCACCACATGACAGCACTTTTCATTTGAACGTGTTGGGAGTTTGTTTGTTCTTCCTGTCATACAGTTGTTTATTTGGCATACAGCACATAAAGGATAAATAATAATGTTCAGGCTTTCCTAGGAAAACCCCATAAAACACAATACAAAGGAAATAAATCCTCAAATGCATTTGATAAAGAGCTTTGAGATATTTTTATCCAAGTCTGACTGTTTCAGTCACCACAGATGTCATTATTTTAGGTTGGTACCAGTGCTTGGGACAGTATGATTCAGGCAACCTACCAAGTAAACAAACCTAGCATTAAGGATGTAAGTTGCAAAACCAAACCATCATGACAGGTTGTTCGTGCAGTTTAAAATCATTTCACTCAGGTAAAACATCCTGACCACATGTTACTTAAATACTCACAGAATCTTCCAAAAACTGTTCAGTAGTTATTAGAAATACAACAATAAGTGAAAAAGGAGCCCTAAGATTGCTAATCAATAATAATTTCTAGTATCTTTATCATATATTGGAGGAAAGACTGAACCTTTACGTTCCTGGGAATGCTTTCTAATCTCAAATTAAAATGCAATTTAAATTCATTTTGCAGGGGTTTAAAAAATAGTTGTACTTCTTTTTCAAAGCATTATTTTAGCACTTAATTCCTTCTAAATAATTTGCTGATCATTGAAATATGTGACACTTTGCCAGAGAAGACTCAACCAATGCTGCCTTAAGGTCTAATGTCGTTCACTTTCTAGTTACTACACATTTATAATTTTATTTACTAGTTGATCTTTTCTGAGTAGAAATTACTTTGGTAAACCTCCATCTGTATATAAAAAGTAATAATAATCAGTGTTACAACTTAATATTGCATACTATTCTGTTGTGGGTTTTTTGTAGTGATTTTTAAGGGTTTAAGAAAACTTGATATAAAATATTAAGTATTTTAGTTTGCTAAACATCCAAAGGATATTTTGTTTGTGGAAAGTCAATGGTCATTTTCTTGTCAGTCTACTCTTAGACTGAAATGTGATCTGTATTAACTATAAGCAGAGCCTGCAGCCTCATTAAATAAAGCCTCCACTTTTGTTTTAAACAGATTCAGGAGGAAACTGCCATTAGAAATCACTGGAATCAGATGTTAGTGTTTTTAAAAGTAGCAATAACTGATGCAGAAGTTGTAGTTTCAGTGTTCATTGTGGCTTTTCATTAACTGTATAACCATCTCTGCATGGAATTTGTTACCTGTCACCTATTTGATGTATTTTACATCTCCAGAGTTCTGAAGTGAATGATGACACTAAAAACTCAGGAGAGCAGATCTTCAGTAACACCTGATAGAGTAAAAATGGTTTCTCGGCATCCTAAATGCCACTCGGCACATGCCTCCTTGAGGAATTGGAGTGAAGAAGTAGGCTCCTCAAGAACTACATGTGCACTTATTGTATTAAGAACTTGTGCAAATATGTGTGTGCAAGTATAGACACACTTGTAAAATCAACATCTGATAAATCCTGTTAAACCTGTTAACATGGCACAACACTGCCCGTGTATATGACTATGCCTATCTTCAGAGGCATTGTGTATTGTTTTGTTTTGAGACAGGATCTTGTAGGGTAGCCCATGCTGGCCTCAAACGCTCAGTCCTCCTGCCTCAGTGCCAGGATTACAGGTGTGTACCATCATACCTGCTTTCAGAGGCTCTTAAGAAGATCCAGAACACCTCATCCTCGCTGGGGCTCAGATGAGGCTGTGGTTCTAGCTTTCCTGTCAACTTTGTGCCATCCTCATGGGAGAGACCTGCTCTAGGCCTAAGCAAGAGAAACAAGAACTGAAAGGGAAGGAAGAGGGAAGGTAAGAGAATGTTTTTTCACTTACCTTTGTGTTTTTGTGCTCCACATTTGGGATGAGTATCAAAGATTTGCAAGGTAGGCCTGGGGGGTTACTCGGCGGTAGATAGCTCCTAGCATATGCCAGGAAACAAGATGAATTTGTTTGATCTTCAGCACAAAAAAGAAAGAAGGAAACACAAATTCACCTACTCATTCAGAAATGGAGGTGCTATAGATGTTCAGAGAGGACCTATGGCATCTTTGGGGAGCTTACCCCTGCAGCACTTTCTGTAGCTGTTCTAGAAGGAGCTCTGGGTACCCCACAACCCAGCAGGCTTCCCATCAGAGAGTGTAGTTAGACAGACTTGTCCAACTTGATGGGTGTGAACCAATTAAATATCAACAGTGAGGCTGTTACCAGGGATATCTTACCTGGATAGTACATGTTAGCCTTTTTGATATAACTTTTGCTAATAATTAATACCAATCTGCATTATACCACCTATTGCTTTCATTATGCAGATTCTCCCTCACCAAACTTACACTTGAAAAGAAAACTAAATCCATTAATCTGGTCAAGTTAACACATTTATGCCATGGGTTAATTCTACCTCCAGTACAACTAAGCTCTATTACCTCACATCTAGGTAAAAATAAATGAAGGAAGATCAGAAGCCTTGAAGAGGCCTTACAGAGGTTTTCCCACTGTTTAGTGTTTGGGGGGGGGGGAAGGAATATTATGGAAGTATCTAACCAAAGCTATGGGAAAAATCCCAGCTTTCCTTGAATTGTATCCTGCATTCGTCTGTCCTGACAGATAAAATGTTTGAAGAAATTTGACATTGCGACTTTCATTTTTTTTCTAAGTTCAGTCTTATGAAAAGCATTAAGCTCTATCTGGCATGCTCGTAGACATAGTTATTAAGAGAATCTGGACCCAGTAATGTTCCTATAGAAAGGAAAGCCTTGTGCTGTCAGATTAGTCAGAAGTTCCCAGATGCAGGATCACGCTTATGCAGCTCTCAAGGTTATATAGTTAAGAAGGGGCCAAGCCAGGATACAAAATTCCTAATTCTTCAAGGTCAGATACCGGGAAGACTTCCTAAGAAATCAGATTTACCTTGTTCTTATCTTGATGAGATTTATCAAATTTCACAACTTCTGAAATGATTTTGCTATCTCTAGACAGCAGAATGTTGATTTTTTTTTCTCAGTTGAGGCTAACAGTGGCCACCTTGTTACTACTTATATAAAGAGAATGCTTAAATATTATCCTTATGAAACATTCAGCACTTTGTTGTTTTTCTGAGATATGGCTTGCTAAAATTTTTTTGAGCTAGTAATGAATAAAAACAATGAAGACCTCAAAAAAGAGTTACCTCATTTTCTCTAGATGAGCTCCTACGAGTCTCAGTTAAGGTCTATACATACTAAGAAGCTATTAATAGACAGCTCTAAACATAATAAATTAAGTTTCAAATTTGTGTATATCTTTCAATTATTTTGCTTTGGGTATAAGTGTTTTAAAGGACAGTTAAGAACATTGTTCAGGAAGAGTTGTTAGATAAAAGAATTTTGTGTATTTTTCATATAAATGAGTCAATTAAGACATTTCCTGGGATGGATTGGTGGTGTCCTACAAATGTACCCCCTTTCTGAAAGAGGAGGCCCTATGGAGGATGAAAATTAAACTACATTTATGGAAATTTCCTGCATCTGACCTCTAAAACCATTCTGCAGGCAAAGTTTTCCCACTATTATGATGATTTTGAGCAATCCAGATGCCCTTGCATAGTTGTTGAGCAGAATCAGATTGTTACACTCAATTAAAGTGCTTTATTTATATAATACAGCTCATATGGAAATTTAGGGCAAAACCAATACCAAAAGTTGCAGTGGGTAATATGTAGATGAATAGTTTTACTATTCATATTGATTAAATACATTTCCTCTCCTCTGCTGAGAGGAGCATGAGCTCCTAAATACCCTATGATCAGTATAACTGGTTAATTAGAACTGATTTGCTGCCAGGCACTGGTGGCTCCTGCCTATGATCCTAGCCTCTCTGAAAGCTGAGATCTGAGGATTATGGTTCAAAGCCTGGCAGGGTAGGAAAGTCTGTGATACTCTTATCTTCAATGGACCACCGGAAAACCACAAGTAGAGCTATGGCTCAAAGTGGTAGAGTCCTAGCCTTGAGCGGAAAAAGCTCAGGGACAGCACCTAAGCCCTAAGTTCAAGCCCCACAACTGGCAAAAAAAAACAAAAAGGAAGAAAGAAAGAAAGAACTTACCTGCTTATTATTATATCTGCTGATTTGCTCAAATAGAAGCTCTTAGGTCTAACACTATAGTAAGAGCTCTCTCATAACTGCTTTGCATTCTTATTTAATGTTCCTAACAGTTCTTCAAAGTACATCTAAATTATTTTTAATGAGAAACCAATGCTCAGGTAGCTAAAGTCTTACAGAGGTAGTTAGAGATCTTAAATTTGAACTGGCAGGTCTGATTGCACATCCAGTACTCCATCTATTAGAACTTTAGGCCCATAGAGGTCCTTTTAATTTGTTAAAATTTAAGAAATGGTCCTTTCTCGAGCTATATCCTCTTAGGCCTGGTATGTGTTTGTCCACCAAGTAACTTCTATTACTTGTTCTCTCCCTTAAAGAGCAGATGCTAGCCAGGTGCTGGTGGCTCCTGCCTGTAATCCTAGCTACTCAGGAGGCTAAGATCTGAGGATCATGGTTCAGAGCCAGCCCTTGAAGGAAAGTCTGTGAGACTCTTATGTCTAATAAACCACTAGAAAACCGGAAGTGGTGCTGTGGCTCAAGTGATAGAGTGCTCGCCTTGAGCTGAAGAGCACAAGGACAGCGCCCAAGCCCAGAGTTCAAGCCCCATGACCAACAACAACAACAGAAAAAGAGCAGATGCTCCTGCCAGATTAATAAAAGATTGTATCTGTTTTGACATTAGACCCACCGCTCAAAATGTGAAGGTTGGGGGCTGGCAAGGTGACTCAGTAGTAGAGTGCTTGCCTTGCATGCAGGAGGCCTTGGGTTTGATTCCTCAGCACCACATAAGCAGAAGAACCCGGAAGTGGTGCTGTGCCTCAAGTGGTAGAGTGCTATATAGTGCCTTGAGCTGAAGAGCTGAGGGACAGCGTCCAGACCCAAAGGTCAGGCCCTATGACTGACAAAAAAATAAAAATGTGAAGGTGTTTCTCCTCTGTGTCACAGTTTCATGCTCAGGTCTCTTTTGCCTGTTAATTTTGGCATCAAAAGATTTTTATGTATAATCTTTAGACTAAAGCAGTCACCTAAGTATATTTTAATATACTTATTTGGTTCATTTGTTTTTTATTCTTTCCTTTGTCAGGCGTATTTATTTTCTTGCTCAAGATGTAAAACAGTAGACTATGAGTGACTAATCCAGAATCCTCATTTCACCCACAAGGAAATTAAAGCCCAGAGATTAATTAAAATTAATTAATTAAAAGGTCAGTCAGGTAGTAAATAGTAGACTCAGGACTAGAAAACTAGTCCAAAACTGTCCTCCATGCCATAACTGGGAAGATTTGGATTTTGAAAATTAATGCACCTGGTAAACGACACCTGGCTAGCAGAAGCCCCCATTGAATTTCTCCCACCTTCCCAGAAAGCACTCCTGAAGACCTAGAAGACCAAACCCCAATTCTTGTATCTAGGATCATTTACAAGGCAGATGGAAGTGAACTGGAACAAAACTTTCCATGCCATAGCTCACTCCTTAGCTTCACAATTTTTTAATGCTATTTAGTATATGTCTTCCTTCCCAACCACTTCTGTTTTACTCTGTCTGGCTCAGTGATGGCTGACTGATGTCCTATCCAGATGCTGCAGTTGAAAGAATTTTCTAGATCTCAAGCTTCTCTTCCTTTCCTCCAACATACATCTTCATTCATCCCAGGACTTCAAAGCCTAAGAGTAAATAAAACATGAGCAGAAAGCAAAGTTGAGGTGGTACATAATGCATTCTGAGAGTTAAGCCCTCAGGTGACACAGAAGCAGTCGATGATTGGGTAGCAGTCATTGGTTCAGAGATGCAGAAAATCAGGCAACAGGATGGCAGAGGATGCTACCTCTATGTTAAATTTGGAAATATGCACATCAGCTTGGGATTTGACTGAAAAAGGAATTTTATTTTTAAAAAAGTATCTGAGGAGAGAAAAAAACACATTTAGGAATGAATTTGGGGGGAGAGGCACCAAAAAGCAGGACTAAATCAAGGATAAACACTTCCAGAAAAATCTTGAAAGGGCTGTACCACAGGAAAAAAGTTTTAGGATTCTCTTTGTCATAATTGAAAGAAGAGATTTTCTTCTTTGCAACAGTACTGTGTTATCTTGAGGAAAGGCAATAGAATCAAATGGAAACAGAAACAGGGATTTCTGGGCTGAGAAGGTGGCTCAGTGGTAGAGCGCTTGCCTTGCATGCCTGAGGCCCTGGGTTCGATTCCTCAGCACCACATAAGCAAAAAGAAAAAAGCCGGAAGTGGCGCTGTGGCTCAAGTGGTAGAGCGCTAGCCTTGAGCTGAAGAGCTGAGAGACAGCGCCCAGGCCCAGAGTTCAGGCCCCACAACCGGACCCCCCCCAAAAAAAATAACATTAAAAAAAAAGAAACAGGGATTTCTAGAAAGCAGGAAAACAGAATAACAGACTAAAACTCATACTGGAAGCAGAAAAGCACAATATTGATCTTTAAAGATATTAACTCAGTTATGTGAAGGACAAGCTTGAGATTATTCTCTTTTTAAAATAAACCATTTAAAATGGGAAAGAGAACAAATATGAAAACAGAACAGCAGGTGGCATTACTGACATTTACTTTTCTAATGCTAAGACTGTACTGAGAAAACCATTGTCAATATAAAAATAAAGTCTTTCCTGGATAAAATTAAAAGATTAAAAAGACTCCCTGTATTCCTCCTCTTCCTCCTCCTCCTCCACCACTACCATGCCAAAAACGTTAAAGAGATCAACAGCTAAGCACTTCTGGCAAGAACGATAAACTACTGTTGATAGAGAATGACACAAATGATACAGCCTTCAATCCTTCTGTACTGTATTCAGAAAATAAGTTGCTTAAGAGAAAATAAAAGAATGGCTTCAGACCTGTTCTCTGCAAACCCAAATACCAGGAAACAATAGGGAAATTTGAGGGGAAGAGTTTTGTTGGGATTATATATGGAATTATGTGTGGGCAAGTATCCAGGAAATACATATACCAGCTATGTACTATTCCTATAATAAATTGTACTGCAAATTCAAAGCCCGATTTAAGTCAAGTAAAACTAGATTAAATATACTTTCAAGGGACTGTGGAGTGTTAAATCCCACTAAAAAAAGATTTGATACTGTTAAGTAGACAGGATGGCTAGAACCCTGATTTGAAAGTACCCATATGTATGAGCTAAATAAATACAAGATATATCTAAAGATTACTGTACGATATAATCTCATGTTTCTTTTATTAAAAAATGCATAATCATTATAAGTACAAAATTGAGATCTGACTCTTAGACATAAAATATTTCTTTGGTGACTATTCATCATGAATGCCAAATTCAACTTTTAAAAATGAAATATAAATGCTTTCAATTTTCCCTTCTGCCAGTTGTAATACTGTACTTGCTTCCAGGTGAGCCACAGCTGGGGGTCCCGCATTTCTTCTTGGGTCTGATTTCCTAGGTGAGAGCTTGTTGACTGCATGCCATGTGCTATTCCACTCTCCTCAAAGTCATAACCACTGGCATACGGTTTGACAATTACAGAATCCATGTTTTACAAATCACTTGGGAAGAATGCCACTTGTTTTTGGGTGCAAATACGAAGAAAGTTGCTTAACCTATTGGGGCGGGGGAGGGGGGAAGCTGGAGAGACAATGAGGTGCTTTCCTTAACTAGAACCTGAAGTTTTATGGAGTTCTGTATAAATTCAAATACCAAGGGCTGGGTATGTAGCTCAGCGAGGGCTGGGTATGTAGCTCAGTGGTTCAGCACTTGCCTAGCCTGCACAGGGCTCTGTGGGTGTTGGCTACCCAATACCACACACACACACACACACACACACACACGTCAGATATTAAGGGAATAAAAGCAGTAAAACAAATCACTTACACACACACACACACACACACCCCAAGTCAGATATTAAGGGAATAAAAGCAGTAAAACAAATCACTTCTGGAATCCAGTGTCATTGTGAGTACTAAAACTGGGTTCTTTTGTGTTGTAATTTGCTGGCACTGGGGAAGCCTAAAAACACAGAAACATAAAAAGGCCTCATGGGTCAGCTCCTTCCCAGTATAAAAGTTTAATCGGTGCTGTCATTTTAGACTTCTCAATTAAATCTTCAACAGCACCAGCATGTTTGCTTTAAAGTTAGCAATAGAAGAGCTCATGGATTGTTTTTGTTTGCTTAGGTTTTCATTCTGACACACAGTAAAGCTTCTTGGCAAAAAGATGGAGAGGGGTTTGGATGGTTTTATTGTACTATTTTCCCCTTTTTCTCCCATCCCCAGGTGAAGGCCTTGCCTGGCACACATGGTAGTGCGTAGGGGAGCAAGTGAGAGGGAAAGCAGTTTTCATGTTTCCTGTCACAGTGTCAGTGTTGGAAGACTGTTTTTGTTTGTCTAGTCCAGCCCTTTGTAGAGAGTTAGTAGAATGTTAATAATTTGCAAGGGTCTGTGTTTAAAAAGTTGTTGCTTGGTTTGTTTTATGTACATGTAGCTTGACTGTTTAGACCCAATTTTTTTGAACAAAATAAAAATAATAATGTATATTCAGTCTGTTTTCTTAAAATAGCATGGTTATTTGAACTTAATCTGCAGTTTCTATGTCTTCTGAATGTGCTTAAGTTAGCACCACATATCTGGAAGTAATGTTTTCTTCGTATTTTGTAATGGGAGGATTAAAAAGCAGGTGCTTCTGAGCTAATGTGAAATTGTTGCTCCGACTGACTTCCTCCAGTTTGCTCGCAGATCTGCGTCTCTGGAGACTGAGTCCCCATCTGAAAAGTTCTCAGGGTGATTGTAACTGACCATTGTGTGCATGCTTTCCTTAGTGATTTTCTCCTCTTTTATTTTTACTACTTTTAGAGATATACAACAGCTAAAATAATTTATAAGAAGCAAGTTTCTTAAAAATATTTCCAATAGTGTCTAACATAGCAATGGTGAAAAGGTACAGTTTTGTTAAGAACCATTGATCCTGTTGGGTATACTGATAACACCTGTAATCCTAGCACTCATCAGCTGAGGCAGGAAAATCAAGAGGTCAAAAGCAGTTGGGGCTACTTTGTTAGATTCTATCTCAAAATAATAAATATTGAACTTAAGGGAAATTGACTGTTTTCTCATTGTTCTACTATAGCAGTATTTGTGTTTGTGTGTGTATGTGTGTGCGCACATGCACACGCATGCACACCAGTACTGGGACATGAACATAGTGCTTTGCATTCTCACTTGGCTTTTTTTGCCCAAGGCTGGTGCTCTGCCACTTGAAACACACCTCCGTTTCCTGCTTTTTGCTGGTTAATTGGAGAGAATAGTCTCAGGGTTTTCTCTGCCCAGGCTGAGTTAGAACTGAGATCTGAGCCTCCTGAGTACCTAGGATTACAGGTCTTAGCTACCAGCATCTGGCTTTTTAGCAGTGATTGTTAAACATACTTACAAAAAAAAAAAAAAGACGTTGTCTTAAGGATGAAGCCTGCTCTTGCTGATGCTTTGCTGCAACTGCCATTTGTCACGGATGGTTATTCTTTCTTTTGGGAAAAAGGAGAAAATGAGAATATTATCTGATTGGCTAAACCAAAAAAAAAAAAAAAGGGGGAGTTGGTTAAAAAGTTGAAATTTGGCCGGTGCTGGTGGCTCATGTCTATAATCTTAGCTACTAAGGAGGCTGAGCTCTGAGGATCATGGTTCAAAGCCAGCCCTGGCAAGAAAGTTCATGAGATTCTTCTCTCCAATAAACCACTCAGAAAACCAGAAGCGGCACTGTGGCTCAAGTGGTAGAGCACTGGCCTTGAGCTGAAGAGCTGAGGGCCAGCGCCCAGGCCCAGAGTTCAAGCCCTATGACTGACAAAAAAAAATGAAATTTGATATTTGATGAAAGGTCTGGACATTTCCCAGGAAAATGCCAATGTTCTTGCAACATTTTACACATAAAAATCTAGTTTTGAAAGAGTCTTGCACTATATATATATTTATATATCTATACACGCATATATAGGTGTATGTATTTGTGTGTGTATATATATATGTGTGTAGGTATATGTATGCATATATTTTTTTTTCAGTTGTGAGGCTTGAACTCAGGGCCTAGGCTCTGTCCCTCAGCTCTTCAGCTCAAAATTCTCACTCAAGGCTAGTGCTATGCTACTTTGAGCCACAGCACCACTTCTGGTTTTCTGGTAGTTAATTGGATATGAATCTTATGGACTTTTCTGCTGAGGCTGGCTTCAAACCAGGATCCTCAGATCTCAGCCTCCTGAGTAGCTAGGATTGCAGACATTAGCCACCAGCATTCCAGCCGCTAGATATATTTTTAAGGAGTTGAACAGTTGGTGACATAGATACCCAAACTGGCCCATATGTGAGGTTCACCATTTCCTTCTGTGCTTTTTGGTACATGTTGAAATTTTCTGAAAGGAACAATTGAAGACCACAAGCTCCTGTACTAAAGATTGTATAGCCTTCTTAGGAGTTTCTTAGAGCTGTGGCATCTTCAGGCCACAAACAGGGACCTTCAGGGACCATGCTGTGAACAATGAATGGTGACACTTAAGGTAGATCCTTAGGTGACTATGCTGAGCTTGAGCAATGACAGCAAATTATCAGAAGAGTCATTTGTACCTTCTATCTGTCCTCTTTAATGCAGATTTCCCGATGTCTTGGGGTTGGTTCCAGTAGCCTTAATAGCTGCGCTTAGGATGTGCAGACTTGTGATCCAGTCATGCCACAGTACTGAGAAGTCTGGTAAACAGCGAAGAAGTGGGTCTTACATAGACAACGTATGGCCTTTCCTCAGTCTTTAGGAGGTTCTACTGCAGCAGCAGGGATGCTGGGACCTGCGCAAAGGCATCTGAGACTCCTGGCACCTGCAGCCTGCCCATTCTCATCTAGCATCATGATAGGATGCCCCCTGTCTGGGGAGCCTCTAGTAGCCAATACTTTGGCTTATTTCGGAGGTATGTGTCCCCAGTATATTTCTTTTTCTCTCTCTTCCTTAGGTTTCCCTGGTTTTTCCTTCCACTGCTTAGATTATCTGCACTACCATTTTTGCCGGTAAGACATGAGGGAGACTTGAAAGACAGTAAACAAGATGAATTTCAGCAATAAACTACATGCTAGATTCTTGTATTTCTCATGGGATCCCAAAGAAATAAGGATTAGAAATAAAAATTCCTGCTGGAGTGTTTACAGTGTACTCAGCTGTTGAAATGTTCAAAATGCAATCAAGGAAGTAATTTAGCATATTCTAATACCCTTAACTATAGTAATAATAGCTAAGAATTTGACCAGATTTAAAGAACCCAGTGAATCTTTTAGGACTCCATTAAAGAATCTAACACTCACTAATAACAAATACACTTTTGACAGTTAATAGCTAATATGGTCTGTGCTTCATCACTGCTTGTCCCATGGATAATGACCCAGAATTGAAAGGATACACTTTGACCTAGCCAGGGAAAAACTAATCTAGATGTTTCCTTTTTTTGTCCTGGGTTCTCAATACATGTGTAGATCACATATATTCATGGTATGTGGTTCTCTTGCTCTTTCATTATTTCTCAGTGTCACCTCCCAGACAGCATGTGATCACACATTTGGGTCACATACCCAAGTGTCACAATTCTCTCAGTTTTTGTGATAGCAAGTCCATCTGTTTGGTTGGGGGTTTTTTTGTTTTTGTTTTTTTTGACATTATTGGGATTTGAACTCAGGACCTCATGCTTGTACTCTACCACTTGAGACATACCTGCAGCCCAGCTTTTCACTATTTTTTTCCATCCCAGTTCTGAGGCTTCAACTCAGGGCCTGGGTGCTGTCCCGTAGCTTTTTGGCTCAAGGCTAACACACTTGAACTACAGCTCGACTTCCAGCTTTTTGCTTTAGACTTGGGTCTGTGCAACACCAAAGCCTGGAAGTGGAGCTGCTTAATTGGGCAGGCTAGGGAAAATCTCTAGAAGAAAATCTATAAAAATTTAATAAATCTTCAACTAACTGTTGACCCAAACTATAGTTCTAAACTTAAATTTTGTTCTACCACCAAAAAGTAGGGACTCCAGGGCTAAGATTGGGTCAGCTATGAGTTAGTTACACAGTGGTGGGAAGCAGTAGTGCTAGCATGCATAAGTCCCTGGGCTCAATTCCCATAGACAAAAACTCAAAAGCAAAGCAACAAAAATACCATAAAAACTGTATCTGAGATATAGTATAAAATATAATTTTAATCATCAAAATTTTGTGCGTGTTATAGAATTTTCGAACACATGATGATTTCAGATTTTATTTTTAATCAGATCTGATCTATAGGACTAGTGTAGGGGCTGGGATGGTGGCTCAGTGGTAGAGCGCTTGCCTTGCATGCATGAGGCCCTGGGTTCCTCAGCACCACATAAGCAAAAAGAAAAAAGCCGGAAGTGGCACTGTGGCTCAAGTGGTAGAGGCTAGCCTTGAGCTGAAGAGCTGAGGGACAGTGCTCAGGCCCAGAGTTCAGGCCCCACGACCGGACCCCCCCCCAAAAAAAAAAGGACTAGTGTAGGACAGTAGAGACTGCATATTTAAGTATATGCCCGATTCTTTGAGAGATAGATCATGTTGAGCAACCTACTAACTAATGCCTTCTTAAAATGTAAAGAAATTAAAAAGTAGCTTGCATAATTTGAAGTTTTTTATTAGATTAAAAAAAATCAGGAATAAGCTGGGCACTGGTAGCTCATACCTATAATCCTAGCTACTTGGGAGGCTGAGATTTAAGAATTACAGTTCAAAGTCAGCCCTGGCAGGACAGTCCATGAGACTCTTATCTCCAGTTAACCAGCAGAAAACCAGAAGTAGACCTGTGGCTCAAAGTGGTAGATTGCTAGCCTTGATCATAAAAAGTCTCAAGGAGAGCACCCAGGCCCTAAGTTCAATCCTCCTCCCCCTGCAAAAAAATAAAAAAATCAACAATAAAGTACTAGGCATGATAGTGTATGCCTTAATCCCAGTCCTACACACCTAAAGTAGGATGATCTTGATAAGTTCAAGGCCAGCTTGGACCTACTATATAAAAAGACCTAGTCTCAACAAACAAAACAAAAAGGGTAATAAAACCACACTGGCACACCATTTATACAGTTACACTAAGAACTTGTACAGATTTAAAGCCACCACAATACTTATAATTGTTTTTAATAACATTATTTAGTCACATCATTTACCATATCCATTTATACAAGATGTTTAAGACTAGGTGGTAATTTAGTCTTACTTTGGGTTTTCTTTTTAAACTGGTAATAGCAGAACTAGTCACTATTCACAAAAAATATTTCTGGATGACGATGTTGACTCTAAACTCAAAAGATGCACTGACAACAATCCTATAAATTACAAACATGACTATAAAATTTACTCAGGCCTATTGATTTACATTTAAAAATTTTTGTTTCTTTAGTTAAGTTCCACAAGTGATTCTTGATAATATGGCGGACATAGTATTCAGTCCACTATTAAGTGACTATCCAGTTGAGAGTAGGATTTAGAGTTAAAAATCAAAGGACACAACAAGGAAGTTACAGACATGGGCAGCATAATCAGTCCTCAGACAGCACAGCAGCCAAAGTTCTCATCACCTGGCACCCTGCTTTTTCCTTTCACTTATACATTCCTTTCTTTTAAAGAAACAAACAATACGTAAGTCCACCAAAATTCTGAAAGTCTGTTGGCACAGCACTGAATGAGGGTAGCTCCGGCACTGGACATTACAGTCATTCTCATCACAGATATTTTCTTCACTCTGGGTCAAGGCGAGGCAAAACAGGAAGAATAAGATTTCCAAATGCTGAGTCTTGAGTTATGAAGTATCCAGATGAATGTGCATGAGCATGCTGAGCAAAGTTAAAAAACAAAAACACAAGAAAGCTATTAAGAGCCGTGATTTTTTTTTTTACATTTCTTTTTTTTTTATTTTATTTGTGAACATACTGTACAGAGGGGTTACAATTACATGGGCAGGATAATGCGTACATTTCTTACCAAGCATTGCAGCCTCCTCCTTTGGTTTACCCTTCACATCCCTTCCCAGCCTCCCCTCTCCCCCGCAAAGAGCCGTGATTTTTTAGCCATATCATTAGAATCACCCTTTCTGAGTGAGATCAAATTTATGCTGTAACCTATCTCCATTTAAACACACAGGAGATAGGCAGGAGCAGAATTCAGATTAACAAACCAGACCAGGTACTCTTTCATCACCCTCACCATCTCCCCTGTGAGTCTCCCAGACAAGAGGAGAGCTGAAGATACAACTGCTCTGTTGCCTAGAGGAAAACTAGCACTTTAGAGCACAAAGTATGCCCCACGAGGTAGGGGAGTCAGTGATTAAAAAATACCAACTTTTTATAGAGGATGTTGGAATGTAAATAATAGGAAACAACCAGTAATTAACTTCTGTCACTAAGAAAAGGAGGACTGTTTTAAAGTCATCAAAGATTATAGTGTCCCTCCCAATTCTGGGATTCTAAGATTTAAAAGCAGAGGCAAGCCAGGTGCCAATGGCTCACGCCCATAGTCCTAGCTACTAAGGAGGCTGAGATCTGAGGATTGTGATTCAAAGCCAGTCCTGGGAGAAAAGTCCCAGTGAGACTCTTTATCTCCAATTAACCACTCAAAAACTGGAAATGGTGCTCTGGCTCAAGTGGTAGAGCTCTAGCCTTAAGCACAAAGAGGCTCAGGGACAGCACACAAGCTCCCCAACCAACCAACAACAACAACAACAAAAAGCATTAGTAATTACATTATATCTACCAAAAAAAAAAAAAACCTTGATGTTTGGTCCAAAGTCTCTGGAAAACTTAGATTATCCAAGATGAATATTAAAACTATTCTTTGAAGAATAATGTTTCAAACTGATGGGCTATGATAAGCATGGTTAGCTTTTAAACATTTTCCCATACAAACCATGCTGACCATTAAAAAAAAATCCAAATAATCAACCAGTAACAATACCAAATGAGGTAACAACACTTCAAAATTGAAAAAATATATATATATGTATGTCTAATAATAAACTAGCCTGCTCATTTCTCTAGGTTCTGTCTATTCAGATATTCTAAACTCTTGTTTTGTGCACAAGCAGTCCCCTGGCAAGGTACAGCACAGAATCAATCATGACAACATCGACTTCATAAAAGATCCTTTCATTACTGCTGTATTGGTCCTTCAAATCCTTTGGGCATGACTGAACATCAGCAAACCACTGCAATTATGTGTGGAACATTTTTATTGATATTGCTGCACTGAAATACAAAATAACTACTGTGCTAGCTTCTAAGACCTGGAAATCTCCAATGAGCCAAGGATGTCAGTTACACTTTGCTCACCTGCAAAGCTGCCTTCTGCTGGGCGGCAATGTGCTGCTGCTCAGCATGATCCCGGTAGTCCTTATTGAGAGCAGGCCTGGAGAGTGCAATGCTAAAACAGAATGTGCAGGTTACTTTGCTGATTAAGACCGACAACTTTTGTATTTTTTAATTATAAAGGGAGATTTATTAAATTGGCACTTTTATAGTAGTAAAATAATTAAAAAAAAAAAAAAAAGCTTGCCAGGTGCCAGTGGCTCATGTCCATAATCCTAGCTACTATGGAGTCTGAAATCTGAGGATCATGTTCAAAGCCAGCCCAGGCAGGAAAGTCTATGAGATTCCAATTAACCACAAGAAAATTGGAAGTGAAGCTGTGGCTCAAAGTGGTAGAGCATTAGCCCTGAGCAAGAGCTCAAGGGCAGCACACAGGCCCCAAGTTCAAGCCCCACAACCATCACACACACAAACACACACATATACACACAATTATACATGTTGTATATATGTTGGTTTTTGTATACATTAGGAAATGGTTAAATCAAGTCTTTTTCCCCTCTCCCATTATCTACAGTGCTTTAGATGAAGAAAGCCTTTGTTACTTACTGGAATTTCAAGTGATTTTTTGTTTGTTTGTTTGCTGTTTTTGAGACCTAGCCTAGGCTGACCTCAAACTCATACTCTTATCTCCTAACTCTGGGACTACAGGTGTGTGCTACTATGTCTGGATATATTTAAAATTTCATAATAAATAGTTCTCCACTTTCAAACAGTTATGGGCTACCACCATCTACTCTGATGCGTAATAGCATCATTCTGAAAACTGTTGAATCACATACTCAAAAAATACAATCATATTGTATGGTTTAAAAAATAAATTAACTGAGACAATTATAATCATGTTCCACAAATCTTGAACTGGTAAGAACAAACTTAGAGTCACTTATTCACCTGATTCTAGATCAGCTAGGTATATGTGGCTCTGGGCTAAGCTCTAGGAATATGAAAATATGCAAGACAAACTCGAAGACAAGAGCAATTCTGATGAAACATGATGCAGGTCATAGCAGAGTACCAATACAGACTCTTCACACAAATGGGATACTGGTTGGAAAAAATGTTATAAGATTGATTTTATCCAAACAGAAGTAGGATACCTCAAAAGAGTATTAAGCAGCATAGCACCCAAAAATATTACTCAATACCTAGCTCCAGGATGATTTGTTGAAGACTGGTTCTGCATAAGTAATTTTCTCTTCTCTTTGTCCAGTTCTGCCAAGATTGCAACTCTATTTTTGTTTTGAAAACCTAAAATAAAAGGGTGGAGGACGGGAAGTAGAAAACATTTTAGACCCATTTGATGTACCTAAAACAAGGAAGTCACTAGCACAAATTCCTTCCCCTACTGTCTCTCTCCCAGCAGCTTCAAGAACAACAATAAAAATAAAAACAAACAAGACTTTGTAAGACTTAGTTCTAGATAATTTTAACATCCAAAGTATGGATTGTAACATTTGCTTTTTAACATGGCAATCAAATCTCTAAGTATACAGATTATAAGCCCTCAATTTAGGTCTCTTTGAAAAGCTTCTTTTGGGCCTGGGAGCTGTCCCTGAGTTCTTTGCTCAAGGTTAGCACTCTACCACTTGAGCCACAGCTGTATCATTTTTAACTGGAGATAA